>NC_135663.1:11837797-12147797 GCF_964188315.1 Podarcis muralis
ATTTGGGCAATTATGAATTCAGAGAAGCAAGGTGGCTCTTTACCATGGGCGACGAAGAATTCAGATGTTTTGCATAATGGAAGCCTATGTAAAAGGAAGTCTTCTACAGAATGGCAAATTATTTCAGGAATGAACTACATTTCAAAAACTTCCCAATAAAATGCATTAACGAAAAACTTGCATGAGGAGACAAATGTATTTTATGAGAGTTCTCAACCATTTATAGTTCTATTTAATGGATTGACTCATTTGCTTTTACTGCTATTTTTTGATTATTCTATTGGGGGGAAAAGATTTCCGTATCTCAATGCAGGCAATATTTCAAAGCTATTGAATAAAGGTAACTTTATGCAAGTTCAAGGGAGAGGACAGAGAATTAAAGCCTTCCCAATGGAATTGTTCCCACTGGTGCGCCTTAAATAGTGTTCTATGAAAGAGGAACAGTCTGCAAGGTAAAAGCAAACATCTGAAATGCATAGTGCAGATACGAATTTTTGCAAAAATCCAAAGTATTTTAATTAATTAATTAATTAATTAATTCGGGTTACAGGCATGTTGAGTCACATGTTGGGTGTGTGTGTCAGTTGTTACTGTTGCTTCTCTCTCTCTCTCTCTCTCTCTCTCTCTCTCCTCCTCCTCCTCCTCCTCCTCCTCCTCCTCCTCCCCACACACATTTCAGGCAGGCTGGCCACCTTAAAAAACATTTCAGGGATCAAGGTGCTATTATGTTTTAACCCCCCTCCCTCTTTTTAAAAACAAACAGCTGCAAAACTGGATCAAGGGAAGGAGTCTTGTTGACATGATGGATGCTAGCCAATTGGCGCTGTCCACAAATGGCATTTCGCTGCAGTCATGCAGAACTGAGCTTTTCAGAGGTGGGCCTTGGAGAGGGAAGATACCATTGCCTTTGACCATGGTGAGGCCATTTCCAAGCTGACCCCACAGCTCTAGAAACATTACGCCATCCATCCTCGTCTTAATCTAACAGCACATCCTTGCTGTTATTTTATACCTTAGTTTTTTCCAACTTATGTTTAACGACCACCCCCCTCCCCGTCCAGCCTGCTGTTTAGAGCTTTTGCTGGGAGGAAAATAATAATTATAATTAAAGTCTTCTTCACATCTTTCAGCTGCCCACTTCCATCTGTGTCTGGGCTGTGTGGCTGGCCAGAGCTGTGCAGGCAAAGGTGTGTGTGTGTGTGTGTGTTTGTGTGGGGAAGAATCGCTGCATCATGCTTGTGTGACGTTTTGTCTCCAGGAACAAGCTGGCTGACTGACCATCGCAACAAATGAAGACAGTGCAGCCAGCGGAGATGAAAAGCACTGACCAGCGTTACTTGTCCTGTCTACTCCTTCCATCCCCTTGCTTGATCTTCTGACACATTTTGGTGTCCTACCTATCCCTTTCCTCTACTCCATCTCTCTCTCTCTCCCCCACACACTTTCCCTCCCCTTAAGTAGAGCTGACACAGATCAATACCTTTGATGGAAAGTAATAATCAGGCCTATTAAGTGACAAAGGTTTACTCTGTAACAGCTGTGCTGGCGGGAGAGGAGAGCTTGTCTGCCTAATGAATCATGAAACAATCAGGCAACAGCCATTTGTGTTTAGATCTGTAAATATGGTGTGGTTCAAGTGCCAAACCATCTCCGGCATTCCAGCTGGGGGCACAGATGGTCCACATTCAAAGCCGCGCACAAGTGCAAAGAAAAGGAGCCCCCTCCCTTTCCCACTTTCCCCTGCCTCTCCCTTTCTCCATCCCATATTGCGTCTCTCTGAGGAACAGGCCAGCGTGGTCCAGGTTGAGAGGGATGCATTAGGAAATACGCAAGGGCTCAGCAATGTGCGAAAGGGAAAGGAAAATAAAATATATATAAATGGCTATGGGTCGGGGGGTAGAGATTTAAGGAGTTAAATAGAGAGAAAGGCAGAGGTGGAGAACTGCCACTGGTAGACTCCTGCACTTCCATTTTGTTAAAGCCATCAGTGTAATTCCTTTATGCCCCCCTGTTTTAATTTGCAGTTGAACAGATTGGCTTCCCTCCTGGTGGGACAGAGCAGCCCTTCGTGTGCAGCTCCTCAAGGACACTGAATGGCACATGAAAGAACGCAAACCCACCCCCAAACCGAAGCAGGCAGAGGCAGAAATGGAGAGGTCTGCTCTTGTTCTCTCTTTCAACCTGTGCGTTTGCGAACATGGCTGGGTTTCGGCCAGGTAAGCCAGCGCCTCGTCAGAAGAGCCTCGCCATAGCAGACCAAAGGGCCACCCAGTCTTGCATTCAGTTTTGTAACCGATAACAACCAGGCAGTTACCTCTGGGAAGCCAGATTCTTCCACCATTGTTTTGCTTTTAAACATGGAAGCTTCAAGGAGAGTGGCCAGATGCAAACCAGGACAGGCCTTCAGAACCGTTCACATTTGTGGTGGCGCTGTGGGCTAAACCACTCAGCCTAGGGCTTGCTGATCGGAAGGTTGGTGGTTCAAATCCCTGCGACGGGGTGAGCTCCTGTTGTTCGGTCCCAGCTCCTGCCCACCGAGCAGTTCGAAAGCACACCAGTTCAAGGAGATAAATAGGTACCGCTCTGGCAGGAAGGTAAACGGTGTTTTCATGCGCTGCTCTGGTTCGCCAGAAGGGACTTAGTCATGGCCACATGACTCGGAAGCTGTTTGCAGACAACGCCGGCTCCCTTGGCCTATAGAGCAAGATGTGCGCCGCAACCCCAGAGTCGTCTGCGACTGGACCTAATGGTCAAAGGTACCTTTACCTTTACCTTTTATCCTGTCCTCTAAGGTTCACTGGCTGATATTCTACATGACAGTGAAAGGTTCTGGACTCCTCTTTTCGACTTGAGCACCCTAGATGTCTCCCCCTCCTGCAGCGACAAGCTCCTCTTCCCTACAGGTCTCACAGAACCAGAAGAGGCATGAAGAGGGCGGAAAAATTCACGTCATGAAGGTACAGTCTCAGATTACTTGAGGAAAATGCTGGAGAGGAGGGGAATTAGGCAGCTGTGGGAAGGCAGTCTCCACAACTGCTTCATAGGGTCAAGACCTGCAGAAGAAGACTTGCTGTTCTCATTTGGTCAGACACTGCTGTGCAGATCCTGTTTCTTTCTAACAACAACAACAACAACAACAACAACAACAACAACAACAATTTATTTATACCCCACCCATCTGACTGGGTTTCCCCAGCCACTCTGGGTGGCTCCCAACAGAATATTAAAAACACGATAAAACACCAAACATGAAAAACTTCCCTAAACAGGGCTGCCTTCAGATGTCTTCTAAAAGTTAGATAGTTGTTTATTTCCTTGACATCTGAAGGGAGGGCGTTCCACAGGATGGGCGCCACTACCGAGAAGGCCCTCTGCCTGGTTCCCTGTAACTTCACTTCTCACAGTGAGGGAACTGCCAGAAGGCCCTTGGAGCTGGACCTCAGTGTCTGGGCCGAATGATGGGAGTGGAGATGCTCCTTCAGGTATACTGGGCTGAGGATATTTAGGTCTTTAAAGGTCAGCACCAACACTTTGAATTGTGCTTGGAAATGTACTGGGAGCCAATGCAGGTCTTTCAGGACCAGTGTTATATATCCATTGACTTCATGTGATTTACTGCCGGCTTGATCCGGCCAGATGCCCACAATAAGTGGAATGAGGGCCACCTATAGGCACAGCCAACTAAATCTGCTTTTGTCTCTAACATCCTCCCCAGTGAGTTCTACAAAAGCAATACTGGGGCTAAGGTGCAGGAAGCTGACAGCCGGTGCCACTCTTTGGACTGGTTGTAAGTAGAAAGGCAGGCAGGTGGGGCACAGCTGAGGAAGACCGAACTTTGGGGCAGTGCTCCACTTGTCCTAATGGACCAGCTTCCAATGTATGGCAAGCTGGGATCCTGAGAAGGAGAGGTCCACACTGCAACATTTTGTTGCAGACCCCACACTTCTTCATTCTTTTTATTACTCTTCTGTCAACTGCCCTGAGCTTTCTACTGTAGGGTGGCACAAATGCACCTTCACTAAATAGATACTAAGCTTGCTTTAGATTCAAAAGCATCCCCCCCCATCAATAGGTTTAAGGGCTCCCCACCCCCCAGACAACTCGGGGCTTCCCATAGCCTACAAACTTGTCAGCGGGTCAGAATTCCCCCGTGCTGATAATATATGGAGGGCATAAAAGGCAGTTGTGAAAAAACACACACACCCAAAACCTTCCAAAGCATCGATTGTATGGGAACAATAGTGAGAGTTTCCCAGGCTGAAAACCCTCTGAAATACTGATTTTGAAGATTTTCACAATACAACTATTCTTTTCCTTAAAAAAAAAAATCATCGCATTACATCCCAGCTCATTTGAACTTCTGAATGGAATATCATGCAAGAAAGAAAGGGGTGGAGAGTTAGGGGGCAACAGAGGGGTGTGGGGGCGTCTCCAGTTGGACATTATCTCCTTCCACCCCATCTCTCCAGCGTGCATAGCAAGTAAGCAATAATTCTTACAATAATAAATCTCAAAAGTTATTGCATGTTACTTCGCTACCATCACCAGTTTGGGCTGCCTATTAAATTGTGCCCCCCACCCCCAAGCCAGGAGTGTTTTCAATGCCACTCTCCCATTTTCTCCAATTATATTATTTTCTCTTCTCCTGAGTTTCAGTTATTTAATCATGTCACCTTATTTGCATTGTTTTATTCAACGTTGCTTAGTTTAAGCTGTTGAATTAGGTTAACTTATCTGTTTTACACAATTTTGCATGGATTGTTTGGTGGGTTGTTTTTTTGTTTGAGCTTATTAACACTATGATGCGCTTGTGAGTCACTTCGGACACAATCATAGAGGATGAGGTGGCCAATGGCTACCAGCCATGAGGGCTAAGTTCTCCCTCTACTGGGGTAGAGTTGGTTTGGATGCCAGTTACTGAAAATCACAAGTGCAGAGAGTGTGGTTGTGTCCAGGTCCTTCTGTCCAATTTTGCATCGACATCTGTTTGGCCTCTATGAGAACAGGATGTTACGTGGCGAGTCACCCCCCCCAGTGGAAATAACGACACATGACACAATTATTAAGGTTAATGGGCTAAATAAGGGCACAACTTTATTGGTTAGAGGTGACGAGCGGTATTGGCTTAGGCATTGGTCCTAACCGACTATATCTGACTTCAGCCCGTCCACTTGAAGTCTGGGAAGGTTAACCACCATTGGGTGAGTCCTGCTGATGCACATCAACTAGGAACTCCCCCAGGGTCACCACTAGGGGGCATTCCTTAGGCCCTCACCTCCCCAGGCTTCAGACAGGGCCACGCCCCCCGGAATCCTTTACCGGACTACCCTTCAATATGAGGGGCAGGCGATGGTGCTACCTCCCCTCTTCCATCTACAGAACAATACCAATGCCTAACCACCAATACCAAGAAAGTTGTGACGATTTGCCACGAGGTAGGTGAAAACCAAGTGGCTGGTGCCAATTTGCCAAGTGGAAAAATTCCTACCAGGCCCCTCAACGGTGACCAACCAAGGCCCATAGCAAGGTCAAAGAACGAAAACCTTAAAGGGTGGGAGGGTGGGAAAAGCAGGAACAGCTGGAAGGCGCAAAGAGGGAGATCCTCAGCCGCACCCTGCTTTAAATAAGGCAGGCCACACCCCCAGAGCCAGCCGATTGGCTGGCCAGCAGGTGACACGGCCAGGAATCTCCCCAATCTCGCAGGGCCTGGGTTCCAGCCGCCGCGCGCGTGGTGGGGCCTGAAGCCTGCAACTCCACCTCCTCCGAAGGGCGGAAGTGGCTCTGCCCTCGATAGGTCACTGGTTTGACCTGGTGACTCTTCTTCATCTGGTTCTTCCTGCCTAAGTGCAGAACCTTACATTTCTCCCTATTGAAATTCATTTTGTTAGCTTGGGCCCAGTTCTCCAATCCGTTAAGGTCCTTTCGAATTCTGATTCTGTCTTCTGCATCATTAGCTACCCCTCCCACTTTGGTGTCGTCTGCAGATTTGATCAGCATCACCCTCAATTCCTTCATCCAGGTCATTTATGAAGACTTTAAACAACAACGGGTCCAGGACACATTTCCCCAAGATTACGAGAAACCATTGATGAGTACTCCCAGGGTTTGGTCCACCAACCACCTACTGATCCACCTAAAGTGTTATGACACGGCTTTCAATGTGAGCCTTAGTTCCCACTAATAGCAATGGAGCATACATTGAATCATAGGGGGTTCATTTTCTATTGTTTTCAAACAAAAAGTGGTTATTTTCTTACTGCTTTTAATACAATTTCTAGCTGCTTTGTGGTATGTCTGTATGCCTTGCCATCCACTTAAACAACAACAACGTGTCCCATTGATTTCAAACGTTCAACTAACATTATTTTAATTTTGCCACCTGCACCCCAGCGCTGATTTCTTTCTCCTGAGTAAATTCCTTTCCTTTTCGGCTGGGGAGGGTGGGATATAAATAAAATTTTACTATTTATTATTATTATTTCCCCCTTTAAAAAATGAGCTCAGTCGCCTCAACCTCCCAACACCACCCCTCTTTCCAAAGGCCTCCTCTCAGGGAAGAGACAGCAAGCTGGTTTCTGAAAAACAAAATAAAACAAAAAAACTGTGGTGGAAACTTTCCCGCTGTTATCTAGACAACCTTCTTGTTATCAAAGTGGGCTGATATTAGGCTTGACCATAAACACTCATGGCGGGGAAGAGGCACAGGCTGGATCGAAGTGCGGAGCGAGCCGCTAACTACAATCCCCCCTGATGTAACAGCCATCAGAACTTCATACCCTCATACTGTGAACCTCCATTTTCCCTGGCCCTCTCACGGCTGCTCAGCGCTTTCCCTCCTCACTGCCCAAACCACAAGGGTCGTTGGCAGAACGTTCTGCAAGACTTCAAACTGCAGGCCCTGCTGTTAATCGCTTCAGGGCAGGATTTCTGCTTTGCCGGAGACCGAGTGATTTAACTATTAAACTGAGCTGGGTCGCGTGGCTTTTGAACGGAATCGTCTGCGAGGTTGTGTCAGGTTCAAGGTTGATGAGAGCAAGAGTGCTTCTCTCTTTTTCTCCTCTCGCTGTCTAAACAACAGACAAGTTTCCGATTTTCCAGGGATGGTCTCTGAATGACAAAAGCCACCTCGGCTTCTGATCTGATCCTGGAATGTCCCTATTTTCCCTTCCAGTGCGGCTGACACTGGGCTCAGGGAGGAGGATGAGTGGGCGCTTGTCCCGAGCAACTGCGGCTGAAAGGGAGACCCTTTTGCTTCTTCATGGCCTCTTCATGCCTGCTCCTGCTGGCCTCCTCCCTTGGGTAGCTTGTGGCAGTGGGCGAGGAGAAGGAGGGACTGCCGTCACCAAAGGCCAGCCCTGTGTGACACACCGGCTCTGAGGGACAGGCAGAGGGGAGGGCCGCCCTGGGTGGGAAGAAAAGGGGAGCAGAACTCAAGTAGTCTTGAATTTTTAAATATAAAATGCTTTGTGTATCTGGATCTAATCTTGCCCCTTTCTAAAATTTGTTTATTTATTGGTGTGTGTGTTTTTCTTCTTGAAAATCCACCAAAGAATAAAATAAATAAAATCAGGATTTAGGAGTTTTCTAAGGACGTGGGTGGCGCTGTGGTCTAAACCAGTGAGCCTAGGGCTTGCCGATCAAAAGGTCGGTGGTTCGAATCCCCGCGATGGTGTGAGCTCCCGTTGCTCGGTCCCAGCTCCTGCCAACCTAGCAGTTCAAAAGCATGTCAAAGTGCAAGCAGATAAATAGGTACCAATCCAGCGGGAAGGTAAACAATGTTTCCGTGCGCTGCTCTGGTTCACCAGAAGCGGCTTAGTCATGATGGCCACATGACCCGGAAGCTGTGCCAATAAAGCGAGATGGGTGCTGCAACTCCAGAGTCGCCCATGACTGGACCTAACGGTCAGGGGTCCCTTTACCTTTTTAAGGACGGTGGAGGGCATGTGTGCTGTGTCCCATTAGGGTAGTGGTGTTGGCCCTTGCCCTTCTTCTGATAGGAAATGCTCTGCGGGGTGGGGAGGGGATCGTACAAAAACAGGGGTTGAGGAGGATCAGTTGTTGGGCCACATGACCCAGAAATGTCCCTATTTTCATCTGAGGAATGTGAGAAATGTCCCTATTTTCATCTGAGGAATGTTGGAGGGTCATGAAAGACCGAGGGCCTTCTCAGTATTGGCACCGGCCCTGTGGAATGCCCTTTCAACAGATGTCAAGGAAATAAATATCTGACTTTTAGAAGACATCTGAAGGCAGCCCTGCTTAGGGAAGTTTTTAATGTTTGGTGTCTTAATGTGTTTTTAATCTTCTTTTGGGAGCCACCCAGAGTGGGCAGGATATAAATAATATATTATTACTATTATTATTAGTCAACTTACATAACAGCTGCAAAACTGCTTGATGGTTTGATAGGCCACATTTTGGGCCAGAATGTGCAGCTTCCGCTTTGCAGGATATCACTCACAGAATGAGTCACATGGCCACATCTGCATTATGCATTTAAAGCACTTTTACAGTCAAGGATTCCCCCAAAGAAACTTGTGAGCTGTACTTTGTTAAGGGTGCTGAGTGTTGCTAGGGAATCTCTATCTACATCGCAGGCGTGTTTGTGTTGGTGTAGGGAAATATACTCAGCAATGGGCAGGACTCACTGACAGAACAAATGGGCCTCGTTCCCCCTATACATCCCTAGGTTGTAGCCACATTTTTGAAGTTTCCCCTCAGGCCAAAATATCTTGAGGTATTATGGAAGGAAGCCAAAAAGGTTTCAGTAAGAGGAGCAGCGTTTCTTAGGGGAGTAGTGAAGGTGGCAGCATTTGCATAGTTGTTCATTTATTAAAATGTTTGTAGGCCTGCTCTTCAGCAATGCTCTCTGTGTGGCTGACGGCGAAATGGCAAAAACCACGACTTAAAAACAACAAATGAAGCAAAACAGCAGCAGCAATCAACGAGGGGGGAGGGAGACATGAGCATAAAACCTCCAAACGTGTCAGATTTGGCAATGTAGCTCTCTATTCGAGTAAAATGTGCAAAAATGCATATGCTGAGGTAAAGTGAGTACATTTGGTGACAATAGTGTAAAAACAAAGATGGTGCCTGGAGTACCTCTCAGGATGGAGAGTTCCAGATATGGGCTGTTGCGGCCAAGAAGGACCTCTCTCTTAAGGACAGGTAAATCTGTCACATTTCAGTTTCTCCCCATTTCTCATTTTTCCAAACTAAAGTTCACTTCTCCATGTTTCCACATCGGTGTGTGTGTGTTTTGTTTGTATGTACAGTGGTACCTCGAGTTAAGTACTTACCAGTAATTCGTTCCGGAGGTCCGTTCTTAACCTGAAACTGTTCTTAACCTGAAGCACCACTTTAGCTAATGGGGCCTCCTGCTGCTGCCACGCCACCAGAGCACGATTTCTGTTCTCAGCCTGAAGCAAAATTATTAACCTGAAGCAATATTTCTGGGTTAACAGAGTCTGTAACCTGAAGCATATGTAACCCGAGGTACCACTGTATGTCAACATAAAAATTTTACCACAATTTTCTCCTAATAAGCATATTTTTTCTAGGCATTTTTGCCCAATATACCCAGTTTTGCAAGCGGCTTCCCCTAATATAACCCACTTTTGCATGTTATTGTCACCAAGCTAGCGGATGGAGAACCGCGTTGCAAAATTCGGAGACGTTTCAAATTGTGTTTCAGTTCCTGCATTATATCAGAAGGTGCGGATTTAACCAGTTCGCCTTTAAATGTGGACGGAACCACATTTCCACACTGCCTACCGTGTGATGGATGGGTCCTTTGGTGGCTGATCTTAAGACATGGGCAGGTTCAGAGCACAGTCTCACTCCAGAAGCGTTGTCAGGGAGCACATTCCGGATTTATATACCAAATATTAGATATTGTAACAGAAGGGGAGCCATTTCAGCGAGCGAGCACCAGCTGTTTGTGTCGGGGGCATACCTGAGAAAAGACGTCAAGCTCATTCGAGCATTGCTCTCATCGCTGACAATATCAAGTCACCGTTTAAAATGTACGTTGCAAGTTCCCAGGACCACGGGAGCTTTCCTCTTGTTTAACCCGCCTGCTGTCCTGGAAAAATTGAGGTCAGAGGGCACCAATTGGGTCTGTGCCTCTTTTGTCTTGCATATTGAAATGTAGTTTGATGAAAGGAGTAGTCGTGTTGCAGCCAGCGTCTACCTCCAAGCCATTCGATGGCCAAGGGTGAGTTATTATGGAGCGATCTTGAAGCTGGGTGGCCAGTTGGCACCACAGAAAAGGCCCTCCTTTTTCCAAACATGGGCGCAAGGAGGGACGCTTAGGTTAGGTTAGCCAGGGCACTGAGGTTAGCACCCTTGATCTTCCTTTGTTGGAATCGGTGGGATTTTGTAGCAGGCACAAAGCAGGGCTCTTCCGAGGCAGCAGAAGAAGTCAGCGCTCCTCTGAAGCCGAGATGCAAATGTGTGTGTGTGCCTGTCTGTTTCTCAGGGTGCCATTCATGTCAGAAAGAAGCAGGGGCTTTTGGCAGTGGAGCATACATCACGCGACTTTATGGACAGGAACAAGTAGAGCCTGGGGAGAGAGGGTTAAGAAGCCTCCAAGGTCTCGCCGCCATTGATCCTTGCATGCTGTGAGCCTTTCCTCTGCATCCGACCCGATTTGAAGCTTCATTTCCCCCCTCAAACTACAGTATCTGCCTGTCTATCCACCTGCCCTAGTTCCCAATACTGTCACACTGTAGGGGCTTTGGAATTACAATACATACCCTCCAACATTTCACCGATGAAAATAGGGACGTCCTGTTCCATGATGATGATGATAATAATAATAATAATAATAATAATAATAATAATAATAATAATAATAATTTTATTATGTATACCCTGCCCATCTGACTGGGTTGCCCCAGCTGGTCTGGGTGGCTTCCAACATATATAAAAACATAACAAAACATTAAATATTGAAAAAAACTTCCCTATACAGGGCTACCCGCCAGATGTCTTCTAAAGGTTGTATAGTTACTTATCTCTTTGGCTCAGGGGTCTCGTAACTCCATACCCTCCAACATTTCTCCGATGAAAATAGGGACATCCTAAGGAAAAGCAGGACATTGCAGGGTCAAACCAGAAACCACGATGGCTTCTGTAAATATGGGACCGTCCCTGGAAAATAGGGACACTTGGAGGGTCTGCTATAAGTGAGCAAGGGTTAAACTTCCTGGATGATCTGAAAATGCTCTGACCATTTCGGGGTGCCACCCATTTTGAGGGAGAGGCACAAAGACTGGGACCGCCTCTCCTGGTATGTCCCACAGAGGACCTTACGCTCTTAAAACAAAACCATCTTGGAGGTCCCGGGCCACAGGGAGGTTAGGCTGGCCTCAACCAGAGCCAGGGCTTTTTCAGCCGTGGCCCCGATCTGGTGGAACGCTCTGTCACAGGAGACTAGGGCCCTGTGGGACTTGACATCTTTCTGCAGGGCCTGCAAGACAGAGCTGTTCCACTAGGCCTTTGGCCAAGGCACAGTCTGACCCCCTCCTTTGTGGTGGAGTCTCCTTCTTTGGAGGTCTTTAAGCAGAGGCTTGACAACCATATGTCAGGAGTGCTCTGATGGTGTTTCCTGCTTGGCAGGGGGTTGGACTCGATGGCCCTTGTGGTCTATTCCAACTCTATGATTCTATGATTCTAATCCTCATAGCACTCTAGCCCAATGCCATCAATTTGATTTTGAATTGATTTTAGAATGAATTGATTTTAGAATGCTGTGTTACTTTTATTGTTGTTAGCCGCTCTGAGCCTGGCTTTGGCTGGGGAGGACGGGATATAAATAATTTATTATTATTATTATGATTATTATTATTATTATTATTATCCATTTTTAAAAGTTAGCTCAGCAGGTTAGAGTGTGGTGCTGATAATGCAAAGATTGCGGATTTTAACCCCTTATGGGCCACCAGCATTTTCCTACATTGCAGAGGATTGGACTAGAAGATCCTCAGGGTCCCTTCTAAGTCTACAATTCTATGATCAGGATACCTTGGGCTACACGTTCCACGTTTTCCAGGTTTCTAGATCTTGTAGGGCTTTCTGACAGCTCTGTGAGCCAGTGAGGGAATGAGGGCAAAGCAACTGCATATATGTTTCGCCGGCATACAGTGGTGCCCCGCAAGACGAAAAACCCGCTAGACGAAAGGGTTTTCCATTTTTCGATGCGCTTCGCAAGACGATTTTCCCTATGGGCTTGCTTAGCAAGACGGAAACGTCTTGCGAGTCTTGCGATTTTTTTCGCTCCCCCCCTTTTTCTAAGCTGCTAAGCCGCTAATAGCCTTTTAGCCGCTAAGCCGCTAAGCCTTTAATAGCCGCTAAACCGCTAATAGCGCTAATCCGCTAATAGGGTTGCTTCACAAGACGAAAAAACCGCTAGATGAAGAGACTCGCGGAACGGATTATTTTCGTCTTGTGAGGCACCACTGTATATGTTTCGCCTGCATACTTGCGCACATTCAAAGCAGGTACCCACCTTGTCTTTTTCCAGCATCCCTCTGACCGGCACGTCATCGCCAGGTATACATCCTCATTAAAGGGGCTCATTTTCTTTGGCATGACTTTACCAGCAGTCATTTCTGAAGTTCAAGGATGTGAAAAAGATGGAGCGGTGCCAATGCTGAATGGACTCGATGCAACTGCTGAATGAAATGTCAGCTGCCCAACTAAATATAACCCCCAAAAGTAGAATTTATGCCTCGTGCAGCCCTTTCCGCTTTATTTATTTATTTATTGGGATGATATGAGAGGACAAGGAGGAGGAGGGGGGGTGGAACCCAACCAGGAAGTCAACGGGCTGTAAATGTAATAGGTAATTCCAGTCTCTGCTTACCTTTACAAAATCCCAGTTATGCAGGGAAGACAATACAGTGATCAAAGCAATGATGAGATTTTTTTAGCGGCATTAACCGTCATGACCTAGCAAAATGAAAGAAAATGGTTTAACAGAACTGTCAGATCCAATATAGCTAATAAAGGCATGGATAAATGTTTATTACATACCGGAGACAGATAATTTCTGTACAGAAATTGAGAATGACCTTTCCTGATAACTCTTATCTGCCTGATATCCTGAATATGAGGGGTGGGGTGGGGAGAGAGAGGGAGGGAGAGAGGGAGGGAGGGAGGGAGGGAGGGAGAGATATGTGGAACAAGGGAAGAGATGTAAGGGTGGAAGCGGGTTATACTTTTGGTGATGCTTATGAAAGATGGAAGGAATGCAGAGGGGAATTTCAATTCTGCATGTAAGCACTGATACAAGATAAAAGAGTGGGGGTTTGTGGAGAAAGTAGAATGTCACCCACCCTGTTTTTGGCAAGGCGCTATAAAAATTAATGGAGTGGGCTGGAGAACCAAAAGAGAAACAGGAAACTGCCCAATGCTTTGGGCTTTCTATACATGTTTGTAGCCTCAAACCCATGAGGACTGGAGAACTGTGTCCATATAGTCTCTAGAAGCTCCTTGATGTTTTGGACTCTCCAAGGGCATGGAAGGTAAAGGTAAAGGGACCCCTGACCATTAGGTCCAGACGTGGCCGAATCTGGGGTTGCGGCGCTCATCTCGCTTTACTGGCTGAGGGAGCCGGCGTACAGCTTCCGGGTCATGTGGCCAGCATGACTAAGCTGCTTCTGGCGAACCAGAGCAGCGCACGGAAGTGCCGTTTACCTTCCCGCCAGAGCGGTACCTATTTATCTACTTGCACTTTGACATGCTTTTGAACTGCTAGGTTGTCAGGAGCAGGGACCGAGCAACGGGAGCTCACCCTGTTGCGGGAATTCGAACCGCCGACCTTTTGATCAGCAAGTCCTAGTCTCTGTGGTTTAACCCTTTTTGTCCACCTGCTAGACCTGGATCCCAGGCGGTTGAGGTAATGGCTGCAGAGTGATGATAAGAGCAGAAAGAAGAGAAAGGCAGAAGCAGGGTGCTGGTAGCAAGAGCAAGTATCCTTCCAGTTACTTCCAGTAGGTCTTAAAGGATCTATACTGGCTCCCAAAATTCAAAGTGTTGATGCTGACCTTTAAAGTCCTAAATGTCCTCAGTGCAGTATACCTGAAGGAGCGTCTCCACTCCCATCGTTCTGCCTGGACGCTGAGGTCCAGCTCCGAGGGCCTTCTGGCGGTTCCCTTACTGCGAGAAGTGAAGCTACAGGGAACCAGGCAGAGGGCCTTCTCGGTAGTAGCGCCCACTCTGTCAAATGCCCTATTGTCAGCTGTCAAACAGATAAACAACTATTTGACTTTTAGAAGACATCTGAAGGCAGCACTTTTCAGGGAAGTATTTTAATCTTTGTTGTTTTACTGTGTTTTAATTTTTTGGGGGGAGCTGCTCAGAGTGGCTGGGGCAAACCAGTCAGATGGGCAGGATAGAAATAATTATTCATTATTCATTATCATTATTCTGTGGCTGGAGATGACCAGTCGTACAATGGGTGGATTCCCACCCAACATCCCTCAGATCAAGCCCTTCTGTGGATGAAGTCATAGTGCCAGTAATACTGACCGTGCCATGTAGAGCCTTCCTTGCAGACAAAATGCTGAACAACTTTGGGAGCAAATATATATGGTTTGTGCTTTTTTTTGAAATGTGTTTTGCCTTTAGGTGAGTTAGGCGTTGGTCTCATGCAGGAACCATATTGATGCTGCAAAATGGCCACTCCCTTGATGCCTCCTTACCCTCTTCCACACACATTGCAATGTAGGATCTCAGCTGTACAGTCTGAGGGGCCCGGTACTCCATTTCTCCAAAGATCTCGAACCCGAGACCACCCTCTTTTGACTTTCAAGAGGATTATTTAAAGTGCCAGGGAAATAAGCCGCGGGCTTCAAACCAGAATATTTTGTCAAAATCAAATTTATTTCAATGAGGGAGACTCACTCTAATGCCTGGAAAGAAATGCGAAGATTCAATGAGGTATGAATAGCTGGAAGATGGGACAATTACCACCTCCTGAAACAATATATTTGTAAAGTTAATTCCTCCCGAACGTGAACAATCTCCTTACACTTGACCCTTTTCTATTGCCTCTTCCATGGTTGAACTCTCCTTGAACTTTGAAGATCCATCTTGAGAGCCTGAGATGGCCGTCTCTTTTGCATCTGGTTATTTTAGCTCCAATTTGCAGCCCTAAAACAGCAATTATAGTGATATACTGCCGAAGTCACCCGATCTGGATTAGTATCGGGATCAGCACATCTATGTACAGGAGTCATGAATGGAGGGACTAGGGCCATGATTTTAAATGACTTGATTAATTCTGAAACAACATTTCAGAGTCCATTAGGTCCGGCAGGTGTCCGGGTTCTTGTCTGCACAGCCCCCACCCCCCCGGCACCAAATGGCCATTTTACCCTCCCTTAAAGAGCTAGAAGTGCTTATATTTATTGCTCCTCTTCTCCTTAGGGCTTTTCCTTTGCTCCCTTCCATGAAAAGTTCAGTGGCCTTTGGGGTCAATGTGGACAATGCAGTCTTTTCCTAAATCACGTTGCTGGATTCATGTCACCCAATTGTAATTTGTCCCCTCAAATATCCAGGCGTGGTTAGTCCTGGAATTGGATCCTTGCTGAGAACGACTTCTTCATTCCTTCTCTACCCCAAAAGGAAGCAGGAAGCATAGGGTCCGTTTCACACATGCATGGACACCCTTGAATTCTCTGGGCTCGTTTGCTGTACCCTTGGAATGTGCACCATTGGAAAGCATTATGTTCTGAGGTGATTTGAGGACACCTGAAAGGTCAGTCTGTGAGATTATGTCCATGATGTCCCATCCCCTCAAGTCATCACTCCAGGTTGAAGCCATTAATGTGTATGTGTGAACCAACTCACCAAGTCAAATCTTTTTCATCATCATCCTTTTTAATTTGTATACCGCCTTTCTATCTTACAAATCTCAAGGAGGTTTACAAGCTGAAGAAACAAAAAATGTACATCTTATAACAATCTAATGCGATACAAAAATGTGATAATAAAACATAACTTTAAAATAGGCAACCTCCATCAAAAAAGTAACATTCAACAATAATTAGAATCGTATAAAATAATAATATCAACATGGACACGGGTGGCGCTGTGGGTTAAACCACAGAGCCAGAAGGTCGGCAGTTCGAATCCCCGGACGGGGTGAGCTCCCGTTGCTCAGTCCCTGCTCCTGTCAACCTAGCAGTTCGAAAGCACATCAAAGTGCAAGTAGATAAATAGGTACCACTCTGGCGGGAAGGTAAACGGCATTTCCATGCGCTGCTCTGGTTTGCCAGAAGCAGCTTAGTCATGCTGGCCACATGACCCGGAAAGCTGTCTGTGGACAAACGCCGGCTCCCTCGGCCAATAAAGCAAGATGAACGCCGCAACCCCAGAGTTGGCCCCGACTGGACCTAATGGTCAGGGGTCCCTTTCCCTTTACCTATAAAAGTTAAACAGAAATCCACTCAACAGTTACAATAATATCTAAACTATAATCAATAAAACAACGCAAGCCACATTACATAAAACAATACAATACACATTGAGAAGCAGAGAGTGGGGCAAGGCAGGTGGAAGGAGGCCTTGCCTGATGGAGACTCTCCCCTCATAGTTCTTCCTCCAGGACCAGCTCCCTTATGAGGGCTCCTAGGGCTGGAGGGTGGGGCAAGGCAGGTGGAAGGAGGCCTTGCCTGATGGAGTCTCATGTGCATTCTTTCTCTATAAAAGAGCTTCAATATGATCAATATAGTCACCTAACATTACAGAATGGCTCTTGTTTTTTCCATAGTGGGAGACAAACCCTTACTTACAGGACTGACCTATTACTCAAGAGGTCAGTAGAATGCTCAAGGTGATAAATGGTCGTTGTTCATTAATTTTTGGAACAAGAAGTACCAGGAAAATATCGCCGTCGTCATTAGCGTTAATTTGTCTGCTGCCCTTTCATAGTTAAAATCATGCTCAACATGAAAAGGTTCACGTAATTACAAAAATATAAGTACTCATAAGCAGTAAATAAAAAAAACATGACAAAACATACACAATAAAATTAAACAATCCCCACACAAGTAATTATAAGATCTGAAAACACACATCCAACTATATCCAATCATATCTCCCCCCTGCAATATTATAGCTGAATATCTAAATTCATAATGATGCCAGCTTAGCTGATATCAAATAAAATAAGCATAATGCTCAAAATCTGAGACCCTTCACTGTGCCCTCCCATCTCCAAAGGAGAGGAAGATTGTAAGAAGAGATAGAACCTGTTCTTTACTTGTGCCATGCCAAAAAACAACCTCCCCAGAATGTTTTGTTCAGCATCTACGTTACTATAGGCACCAAACTTTGTTTTATTTTCTCATGTGCCTTCATTCTGACCTTTGCTTAAAAGCTCGCTTTCATACAACCCTCTGTGACCCAGCTGCTGTTTTCATACTTCTGTGTTTGATTTCTTGATGCTGCTGCATCTGTCAGCGAGGTTATTATTTTGGGTTGTTTGGCAATTATTCACAATGCCTTGTTTGTAACCCGCTTTGAGTGCCACGAGAGCAAAATTTCAGAGCATGTATATGAATGAATCAATGTTATTAGTTTATTTATTTAAAAAATTATAGCCTGCTTCTCACTTGTGTCTTTGAAGTGGCTTGCAAAGACAAAATAAAACATGCCCTGCTGTCCTTGTCTGACCCAGTCTCCCAAAGTACCCTTTTTTCTACCAAAGATGAGGGATTTTTAACAGCCAGCCAGATTCTCTGGAGACGTGGAGTTCCTACAATATAGGCCCAGTCCACATATATAAGGCTTCAGCATCATAAAAGTGGGAGGCTTTCTCTCAAAGACCATCATAAGGCACAGGGCAAGCTGATGCATGCTGATGCATGAGGGCAGCACAGACGCTCCAAGCGTCCCTGTTTTCTAGGGACAGTCCTGGATTTTCAGAAACCATCCTGGTTTCTCATCCTGAAGCAAAGTTCTTAACCCGAGATACTATTTCTGGGTTAGCGGAGTCTGTAACCTGAAGCGTATGTAACCTGAAGCGTCTGTAATGCTAGGTACCACTGTATAAAACGTGAATAACAATAAATTCAGAATTCAAAAATCAATTTTGGGTGGAAATCCATCCAATAAACATTAGATGATCACCAGGGCTAGCTGGCCAAGTTAATCCTAGTTGGGCCAGCGAGGAGACCAGGGGAGAATTAGCTGTGGGATCCCAGAGTGGGTAATCTTCATAGAATGGGGAGGGCGAGAGAAGGAAGGGGAATTAAAGATTAGGCTAAGTTCAAATTGAAAGCCAGGTGGAATAGCTCTGTCTCACAGGCCCTGCGGAAGGGAGTTAAATCCTGCAGGTCCCTGGTCTCATGGGGCAGAGCATTCCATCAGATATCTGCATAGTGCTCCCTCCCTCTGTTTCCAAGTTTCCAGGTCCTTGTTAGTAGCCAATAGCTGTCTTTCTTCATGCCAACCAGCTGGAATGGCCATGACACTGGTTAATATTTTGCCCATAAAAGTGGCAGAGAAACTCTCAGAAGTCTACCATTGCTCTGAGAGCAACCTGGATGCAAGCCGAGACCTTTTAGCTGCTGAGTGTGCAGCCAAGCTGGATGGTGATGTCCTTCCCAGAGATAAAGGAAGACCACCAGCGCCATAGTCACTTTGTGGAGTCTTGACAACCAAGTGTATCTCATCAGTAGCTGGGAATAGAAGAGCACTATCCCTCTGTTGAATACCTGGCCAATCCCTTCCAAGAAAGTGGGAAGGTAACTGCAGGCAGGTTTGTATAGTTAAAGCTATGGTTTTCCCAGTAGTGATGTATGGAAGTGAGAGCTGGACCATAAAGAAGGCTGATCGCCAAAGAATTGATGCTTTTGAATTATGGTGCTGGAGGAGACTCTTGAGAGTCCCATGGACTGCAAGAGGATCAAACCTATCCATTCTGAATTAAATCAGCCCCGAGTGCTCACTGGAAGGACAGATCCTGAAGCTGAGGCTCCAATACTTTGGCCACCTCATGAGAAGAGAAGACTCCCTGGAAAAGCCCTGATGCTGAGAAAGATGGAGGACACAAGGAGAAGGGGACGACAGAGGACGAGATGGTTGGACAGTGTTCTCGAAGCTACCAGCATGAGTTTGACCAAACTGCGGGAGGCAGTGGAAGTCAGGAGTGCCTGGCGTGCTCTGGTCCATGGGGTCACAAAGAGTCGGACATGACTAAACAACTAAACAACAACAACAACAACAACAACTGCGGGCATGTTTTAGGTGCCAGCTCACCCACCAGATAGCATTAAAACCTTCCTGCCTCCTGCCATCTCTTCCTCCTTTGCTACGTGAGCAGATTCTAGCGCACAGTCCCAAGCTAACGGCAGGCATTTGGCAGAATATCCAAATGGGTTATTTTACTTTATTTATATCCCGGCTCCCTTTTTCTCAGGACTGTCAATTTCCCCCGGCGGAGAGGCGAACGACAGTTAAAGGGACTTTTGGTGACAACCCCTCTGTTTAATGAAGCTTGGAGTTATGGGCAAGCGACTTGAAGTGCCGTTATTATCTGCATGAGCAGCTAAAGGCCGAGGGTCTCGAGATGTGGAAAGAGGTTTCCGCTGCAAATGGGCACATTGATCATTCATAATCAGACCAACCAGGTCAGGTGGGGCGGGGGGAGAGCGCCGGAGAGATGAAGAGGTTTGCGGGAGGGGGGCTGGGAGCTGACGAATGAAGCGGCAGTGCTTGGGGTTAATGTAATATTCAAACAGAATGAGGTCTTCATTTTCTTAGGAGCTTGTCACTTTCCCCTCCCTGTGATGCCTTTCTGTGCATTGCAGTCAGGAGAGAGCGAGAGAGCTAGAAGGAAGCAAAGCTCACCTTATGTTCGGCAGGGAAATGAGACCAGAGGGAGGACATCAATTTTCCCCCTTTCCTATTTGCATCAATTGCGCACAGGCCTCTTCAATATGGTCCAGGCTCTGTTTTTTCTTGCAGGGGTGACCCTGTGTCTTTGCTGACCTGTAAGCACTGCAGAAGAAGAAACCAAGCCAGTTGACAGATTTTATTTATCACATCCACACCCCTGTTACTCCACAACAACCCTGTGTGGTAGATTAGGCTGAAAGATACTGACAGGTATAGAACTGCTTGGTTAGATATATCTATATCTATATCTATATCTATCTATCATCTATCTATCTATCTATCATCTATCTATCTCTATATCTATCTATATCTATCTATCTATCTATCTATCTATCTATCTATCTATCTATCTATCTATCTATCTCTATCTATCATCTATCTATCATCTATCTATCTATCTATCTATCTATCTATCTATCTATCATCTATCTATCTATCTATCTATCTATCTATCTATCTATCTATGTATCTATCTGTCTATCTATCTATCTATCATCATCATCTATCTATCTATCTATCATCTATCTATCTATCTCTATCTATCTATCTATCTATCTATCTATCTATCTATCTATCATCTATCTATCATCTATCTATCTATCTATCTATCTATCTATCTATCTATCTATCTATCTATCTATCATCTATCTATCTATCATCTATCTATCTATTATCTATCTATCTATTATCTATCTATCTATCTATCTATCTATCTATCTATCTATCTATCTATCTATCTATCATCTATCTCTATCATCTATCTATCTATCTATCTATCTATCTATCTATCTATCTATCTATCATCTATATCTATCTTTGAGAAGCAAAGCGGCTAGTAAGCCTGATCTTTATTCAAGGAACTGTCGCAACAGGATCCCCACTCATCACACGCAGGAGGGAGGAGAGAACCCAGAACTATGATATGCAAGCTCTTATAGAGACTTTTGAAATTGCCCACCCTGTAGCCCAAGACCACCCCCCAAAACATCATACATACCTCACAGAAGGAGGTGGTTTACAGCAGAAATCCTGTCTGCCAGGATACCTGATAATGGTCACTGATTGCTTTACCTGGGGAGCTTGGCCATTCTTTTGGGGTGGTAAATACTTTAGTTCCTGAATCCAGGTCACAGGCTCACCCTATTCATACACAAATACGCCCTCAAGACAGGATTTGTAAGCAAAAAGAATGGGGATTTGAATCTCTGGATCCCAATCTGACATGCGTAACCATCACACTACAACACTGACTCTCAGATGACATTATATTGCATTGGATAACCCTACCTCGGAACCTCTGCAAGGTAGGTTCCATTTGGCTTGGAAAAAACCTGAAGAATTTCCATGCTGGATTAGACAACTGATTTGTCCCAGGAGTACCTTGTGCACAGAAATGTCCAGCCAAATGCCACAACCTTGTTCCGAGTTCTAGTCTTGGTTTGGATTAGGTTGGGGAATCTTAATGCAACCATTCCAACAGATGCTGTTGCAACCAGGAGTAACAAGTTATAGTTTGAGATACAACCCTTGATGTCAACATGGATGTGTAAACCACCCTGTGCTCTTCAGATGAAGGGCAGTACATATGGCCCCCCTCCTTTCGTTATAATGATTTAATTTATGACGTATTTATAGCGGGTTTTTCCTGTGTGTAGATACAATCTAAAACACTTTGCCAGTTCCTCCAAGACACTGCTTAGACAACTATTTTTCCTGCCTCAGCTGCAGGGTTGCTAACCATGGTCCTGAACCACTCCTTTGGTCCCTGTCCAAGGTGCTGACCTTGCTGTAGTTTCCTGTCTATTTCAGAACCCTTATATTGCAGGTTTCTATCTAGCTCAGGCCATCACCTTCTCTTGGTAGTAGACAACACAGTGGATTAGGGCATCTACTCTGTGCCCACCCTGTTCAAACCTTGCCTCATGCTCTGCAGAATGTCAGGACAGGAGCATAATACAAGTTTCATTTTTGAAGCCCCACATCCAGAATTTCTCTCATCATTTTTGCATGCTTGTAGCTTAGCGGCTCCTTGCAAAGTTAATGAATTTCAATGTTTTCCCTGGACAAATCACTTCCCACCAGGAAGATTTCGCCTGTGAAACTCATATTCGCATGCTCCTCTTTATTAAACTTTTAAGCAGATCTCTGGTCTCTGCACAGTTTACAACCTCCTTCTGGTAAACAAGTTTTAAACAAGGTGCCACATCTAATTTTGCAACAGCAGACAAATGGAGGACAGCAAGGAAGGGAGCTAGCTAGTCATTCCCAATATCCCTCTTCTAAGTATTGCCGGAACTGCATCTCCTCTCCCCTGCCAAACTTTAAAACATGAAAACTTTTGTTTTAATGGGCTACATAGATTTCTGTCCACTCCCCTTGCAACAGGGCAAATCAAATAGGGTTACCTGAGCCCCAGGTATGCCAAGGAAGCATGGCAGTAGGGAAAACAATAGCTGGTGCAATTGGAACAAAACTGAGGTGCCTTTTGGAGGCCTTTCCCAACCTTGAGTCCCCAGATGTTGTTAGACTACAATTTCCACCATCCCTAACTGCTGAACATGCTGGCTGGGGGTGGTAAGAACATAAGCCAAGTCTACTGGATCAGGGTAATGGCCCATATAGTCCAGCATCCTGTTCTCACAATGCCTAACCAGATGGGAAGCTGTCAAGCTGAATGTGAGCAGAATAGCACTCTGCCCTGTTTAGGGAAGTTTTTAATGTTTGATGCTTTATTGTGTTTTTAATATTCTGTTGGGAGCCGCCAAGAGTGACTGGGGCAACCCAGCCAGATGGGTGGGGTAGGGTATAATAATAATAATAATAATAATAATAATAATAATAATAATAATAATAATGTCCACCTGTGATTTGTAGCAACTGGCATTCAAAGGCATAATTCCCCTTTTTGTATTTATTTATGTGTTTTCAGTTTTACAGTTACATACATTTTTACACGGTGGGACGCGGGTGGCGCTGTGGGTAAAAGCCTCAGCGCCTAGGGCTTGCCGATCGAAAGGTTGGCGGTTCGAATCCCCGCGGCGGGGTGCGCTCCCGTTGTTCGGTCCCAGCGCCTGCCAACCTAGCAGTTCGAAAGCACCCCCAGGTGCAAGTAGATAAATAGGGACCGCTTACTGGTGGGAAGGTAAACGGCGTTTCCGTGTGCTGCGCTGGCTCGCCAGATGCAGCTTGTCACGCTGGCCACGTGACCCGGAAGTGTCTCCGGACAGTGCTGGCCCCCGGCCTCTAGAGTGAGATGGGCGCACAACCCCAGAGTCTGTCAAGACTGGCCCGTACGGGCAGGGGTACCTTTACCTTTACTTTACATTTTTACACAAAGTTACATATTTGGACTGTGTGGACTTCCCAATCTATCTTTTACTGACATTCTAATTCATACCCTTTCATTGGCTGCAGTCCCATTGAACTGCCACCCTGTTTCATCCTTTCTGTTCCCTTGTCTTATTCACTGCTGATCATATTTTTAGCCCACTTGGAAATTAACCGTAATACCTTCTCTTTTTAGATATTCTCCTACGCAATCCGACTCACTCTTTAATTTTTCTTCATCCCAATTTCTTATTTGAGCCATTATACTTGCTAGTTCTCTAAATTCTATTAGTTTATGAAACCACTGATCATTCATTGAAGTTGCCTCCTCCTTCCAGTACTTTGCATAGCAGTTGCATAAAAAAATAGGTTTTTAAACTTCCTTTGATATTTCTTCCCCAATTATTGTTAATAGGAAAGCTCCCAGCTCATTGGAAAAGGTGAGTTGAAACATTTTTTTTCCAGTTCCTCATAAGCCATCCCCCAAAATTTCTTTGCAAACCTACATGACCACCACATGTGTATTAATGTTCCTTCCATTTCCAGACACTTCCAACACAGGTCCGAGCCTCTCTTATACATTTTATAGATCTAACTGGGCATTAGATACCATCTGTTAATTACTTTTAAAATATTCACTTTAAGGCTGAGAAGTTAATTGTCTTATTCCATTACCTTTCCCATGCCTGCAGCTCAATGTTGTGTCCAATATCGGTCAGGCAGCAGAGGAAACATCCCCTACGTCAGGTTGCCAGGAATGGACAAGACAAGGGAACGTCCTAACCATCTGCTTTTATTCAATATTCACAGAGAGAGGCCTCTTGGAATAATGGCTTTGCTCAGTGTGAATATCCACCCCCTTCCAATTCCTCATGAGTAATCAATATGGGTGCTGCTACGTACCCTCTGCCTTTGAGCTCTTTGCTCTCCTACTTTCAAGGTCTGCCGTGTTCTGGGAGATGGAGGGTCTGGAATGCTTTCTAAAGACACTGAGTCCATCAGCTATCACTCACCACCACCACCACCACCACCTCCTCCTCCTCCTCCTCCTCCTCCTTCCATTATTTCCCAGCTTTTCCCCTCATCTGCCTCTTGAGTCATGATCTCCCTCAACCCCTTGTTGTAATTCTGAACTGTCTCCTTCTTCTCTGGAAGTGTCAGACTGGGGAAACATTCCTCCTCTGCCCAGTCCCTGACTATATATGACATCCAGTGAATCATTGCCACCTCAAAGGCATAATTCCTGCGACAGTGGAGGGAGAACAGGGCCAACAGGGCTATTATCCATTGACAACCTTGTCCTCCGTGAATTTGTCTAATCTTTATTTAAAGCCATCCATGTTGGTGGCCATTACTGCCTTCTAGGAGAGTGGGTTCCATATTTTAGTTGTGCGCTGTGCAAATAAGTACAGTGGTACCTCAGGTTAAGAACTTAATTCGTTCTGGAGGTCCGTTATTAACCTGAAACTGTTCTTAAGCTGAAGCACCACTTTAGCTAATGGGGCCTCCTGCTGCCACCGCGCCGCCGCCATGCGATTTCTGTTCTCATCCTGAAGCAAAGTTCTTAACCCAAGGTACTATTTCTGGGTTAGCAGAGTCTGTAACCTGAAGCGTTTGTAACCCGAGGTACCACTGTACTTTCTTTTATCTGTCCTGAATCTCCTCAACATTCATCTTCAATGGATGTCCAGCAGCAACACTTTCTCCATGCAATGCATAGTGGTGGAGGTCAAGCAACATCTGGGGACCCAAGATTGTGGGGAGGGTGCCCTAGAACTAGATCATATCCACACCAAGAGGTTGCTATGCATGTCTTGCATCAGGAAGTTTGGTCTAACACTGATGACACAACTTTTTCTGAACCCCTCAGGCTAATGTAAGGTAAAGGTGAAGGGACCCCTGACCATTAGGTCTAGTCGTGGCCGACTCTGGGGTTGCGGCGCTCATCTCACTTTATTGGCCGAGGGAGCCGGCGTACAGCTTCCGGGTCATGTGGCCAGCATGACTAAGCCGCTTCTGGCGAACCAGAGCAGCGCACGGAAACACTGTTTACCTTAGTTATTGGTATGAGCTTTCGCGTGCATGCACACTTCTTCAGATAAGAAAAGAAGTAGGGCCCTTTCTTCCATGCAAGATGTGAGCTAGTATGAGAAGGCATAGCCTTCTCACTGATGTGCCTAGATTCCTGCAACTAGGGAGGTTTCACAGAGGGAACATCTTCCCACCTGCCATCAGAGCAGAAGTGGTAGACTGTGAATCGCTCTGAGACCTGCAGGTGTAGGGCAGTATATAAATTCAATCAATGCATAAATAAATAAATAAATAAATACCATTGCATTGTGCATAATGTGCAAACTGGCTCTCACAACCGATCCACACATTCCATTATCCCTTGTCAGAAAGACCCTGCCCACAGAAAACCAGTGTATCAGGGACAAACGCTCTAGACTAGTTAGCACCATTACATGGTAATTTTCAATGGCAACGTTCAGATGCAACATTAAATCATGGCTTAAAAAGGTAAAGGTAAAGGGACCCCTGACCATTAGGTCCAGCCGTGACCGACTCTGGGGTTGCAGCGCTCATCTCTCTTTATTGGCCGAGGGAGCCGGCGTACAGCTTCCGGGTCATGTGGCCAGCATGACTAAGCCACTTCTGGCAAACCAGAGTTAGCGCACGGAAACGCTGTTTACCTTCCTGCCGGAGCGGTACCTATTTATCTACTTGCAGTTTGATGTGCTTTTGAACTGCTAGGTTGGCAGGAGCAGGGACCAAGCAACGTGAGCTCACCCCGTCGCGGGGATTCGAACCGCCGACCTTCTGATCGGCAAGTCCTAGGCTCTGTGGTTTAACCCACAGCGGCACCCGCATCCCTTCAGGCTAATGTGCAGGATTGCAATTATCTACCTCATTATGCTCCTCCAACACTGCAATGCAGTTCTTGACAGTTTAAATGTACCTAAATATGTGTTTTGAACTAAAACACACATTTAAATATTACAATACATATTTCCATAAATATTTTAAGTGTGTATGTGTTAAAAACTAAGGTGAATACAGAAACAGAGTTGAAGTATGAGAAAACATGCAACAGTGACATACGCCTGAAATAAACAGATTTGCCTATCCTTATTTTAAAAGTGCAATGAGAGTCATTAATGGTCAGGGCAGTAAGTATTGTCTACAAAAACACACATCAACATTCTGCACTGCAAACCTTACCAGAAAAAAAGAAAATGAGAACAATTTGTACAACCTGCATCCATTATGTAAACTGAGCCTATTTGCATAGATTTTCCTATGCTGCAGAATTCATTTGGCTATGTTTTATTCTAGGGACTAGATTTTTTGTCAAGATATCTCAGGTAGTTTCCTTCTTTCCCACTAGATGGCTACTTGGATCATTACACACACACACACACACACACACACACGTCCCCATTTTGCACACCTTGATGCAACTTAAACTTCTGAAAATTCTGTGATGGGATTTGGGCCAGAATGAAAAGTACATGGAATATCTAGAAAAGTTCACAGATATGTGGGATTTCCTCATCCAGGATAAACCCCACCCCCTCTTTAAGACCTTCTGGGATGTACGGGGTATTAGGTGAGGGGTAGTACCTTTGGTGAAGGACACATCATGCACTTTTGGGGGTAGTTCGTCCACCTTTGGCCCCCATCCTGCACTCAGCTCTCACCTGGGGCTCCTAGAAGCTGCCAGCATGCAAAAGCAGCCACACGCCAGGGAAATCTAAGATGAACTTATAATGTCTGGTTTCAATAGATTTTTCAAATGCTTAACTCAGTCTTTTAGATAAGTTCATGAAGATACCAACAAAAGGTAAGTTTGGTGTTATTCACAATACCGAGAGATGCTAGTGGAGTTGTAGATAGATGTTGATGAAGTTGTAGACGACAGGGTGCCAGCGTTTTGCGCCTGTTTCGCCCTGGCAGTCCAAATAATCTAGAGGCCGAACTCCACTAGCATCTCTCGGTATTGTGAATAACACCGAACTTACCTTCTGTTGGCATCTTCATGAACTTATCTAAAAGACTGAGTTTTGAAAAATCTATTGAAACCAGACATTATAAGTTCATCTTAGATTGGGTAGTTTGCAAGTCTCTGTGGCTTTGTTTAATGTTTTGTATTTTACTCAGAAGGTTGATAAAGAATGTATAATTTATTATTCTGTGTATATTAATCCCCAGCGTGTTGCATGAATTGCACTACTATCAGCAGCAGAGGTTACATTTATCTAACACTCCAGGGAAATGGCTTTGACTGGCCAGCTAAACCAGGAGAGGGTAGCTGAAACCCTTGATAAGTTAGGGACTTTTTCTGCATGCAAAGACAGGGTTGAGCAGATGAAACCAATAGTGGATTCAATGGTCAAGAAGCTGGTTTCTGCAGATGCTGGAAGAGGAAAGTGAGGGGCAGATGGGGCTCATCAACCTGGAAAGGAAGCCCATCTAGGAGAAGGAAAACTCTGACCCTAAACCTCTGCTGCCTTGCGGGATATCTTTGGGAGAAGAAAAGGCTAATGAGTAAACCCTACACAAATCCAGAGTGGAGTCCCTAAGATGCTTGGATGGCACCTTGTACAGCCAGTGTGGTGTAGTGGTTAAGAGTGGTAGACTCGTAATCTGGTGAACCGGGTTCGATTCCCTGCTCCTCCACATGCAGCTGCTGGGTGACCTTGGGCTAGACACACTTCTCTGCAGTCTCTCAGCCTCATTCATCTCACAGAGTGTTTCTTGTGGGGGAGGAAGGGAAAGGAGATTGTGAGCCGCTTTGAGACTCCTTCGGGTAGTGATAAAGCGGTATATCAAATCCAAACTCCTCCTCCTCCTCCTCCTCCTCTTCTTCTTCTCCTCCTCCTCCTCCTCCCAGCAACTCCAGAAGCCAAGCTGGTGCCAAATGTCTTGCTTTGCTTTCCTTTGGACCACATTAGCAAGTTTGAGAGGGGGTCTTGTCATCTGGTCAGTTCAGGGCCTCCACACACCCTGCCCAGGCTTGCGTCCAAGAGAGGTCACTTGGGTGTTGCAAACACAGTTGGTTAACTTCACCCCTGGAGGCACACCCCATTGTCTCCTGAGATAGACAAATGCCAACAATACCTTCTGCTCTGCAGAGTTAAGTGCTTCTGATATAATGTAGTTGTCAATGACAACAAGTCATTGTATTTGAAACTCAGCTAAGTTTACAGTTCAGATGAGTGAAATGACGCGCAGCGTAAATTAATAATTCAGAGTTTTTAGGTGAAAGAATAGGAGCTTTACTGAGTTAAAATAAACTGCTTCATAAACAACTTGGTTCCAAACAGTTTGACTGAGATTACATACTGACTCTGCTCACAACTGAGGCAGACTGACTCTGACTGAAGTCTTACAGAGAACACAGAGAGAAAATGGCTGCTACTTATAAGGAGAATGAATAACATGTCAGAGTTAGCAGTTAGGCCTGAATAACTTTAGTTGGCCCAAATGATTGTGCAGTCCCAGCACTTCCCAGCCTGCTTTGCTGCTTCTGCTCTCATGTGTCTTTGTCACATAACATGAAAGAGTGGGCATCTTTATCAGCTGTGCTGGTTGGGACTGATGGGAGTTGTATTCCAAAGCATCCGGAGGGCACCAGGTTGGCAAAGGCTGACTGAGGTGAACTTTGCTCAGTAGCTTCCTTCAACTGCTCACATTTCCCACCCTCTCTCCCATCTTAGAAAGAAAAAGTGTAATTGGGCAAGCCTTGAAGCAATAATGATGAAGAGACTGGGTTTTATTACTTTAAAAAAACAAACACCTCCGACTGTGTGTGTGTGTGAGCTATGAGCCTTTAAGATCCAGCCTCTCTGTCTCTGTGCTGTTCATAGGGGAGCAGGGCTCTGGGAGTTCAACAAGCTCAGGGTAGAATCCCTCAATCTGGACAGACCCAATTAGTGTCACTTTGGTTAAAAAAAATGCATTTCATGAATGCTCAGAGCCAGAACCCCAGTATCACTGAAGTGCCTGTGCTTTTCCCCATGGTGGCTTGACTGTCAGATTCCGGAACGGAGAGATTTTGCACAGGGGGAAACAAATCCTCAGAAATGGGGCCAGTTCAAATGGTATCTTCCCTGAATCCGTACTGACCCTCTGGCAGTGTTACCAGCTGTGCAGAATAGCTAAAGTGAGACGATTTCTCTTGGCACTGCACAGAAAGCAGGCAAGGTAAACAAAACGGGA
This sequence comes from Podarcis muralis, assembly GCF_964188315.1. Taxonomy (NCBI): domain Eukaryota; kingdom Metazoa; phylum Chordata; class Lepidosauria; order Squamata; family Lacertidae; genus Podarcis; species Podarcis muralis. Next base: position 11,867,258 of record NC_135663.1, read on the forward strand.
GGATTTGTGAGCAGCATTTAAAAAAAAACAAAAAGGCCAAATGAAACATAATCTGGTCAATTGCCTTTTCTTTTTCTGCCAGTTGAATAGCCCCTTTGTTGCATGCATAGATAGATGATAGATAGATCGATGATTGATATTTAGATGACAGGCAACTCATAGTGGCTGTTGGAGAGCAGGCCGGGAGGAGGAGAGGCTGTCGCCATGACAAGCCAACTCTGAGGTGCAGGCAGGGCCTCCTTCGGTGGGAAGACAGGGGGAGCAGAGTGGAGTGCAAGGAGTCTTGAGTTTTTTATATTAAAAAAATGCTTTGTGCACCCGCATATAATTTTGCCCCTTTTCTCAGGACGTTGGAGGGTGTGTATACCGTGTCCCATTGGTGTAGCGGTGGTGGAAATGCTCTGCAGGATGGGGGTGGGGGCAAAAATTGGGGGGGGTTTGAAGATGGTCAGCTGCAGAAGGGGGAGTGAGACATGTCCCTATTTTCATCCGAGGAATGTTGGAGGGCATGCTAGCCTCCCCAACAAAGTTGTGATGATAATATTGGGGGTGGAGAACAATTCACAATACAGTGGTACTTCTGGATGCGAACGGGATCCGTTCCGGAGCCCCGTTCGCATCCTGAAGCGAACGCAACCCACGTTTGCGTGTGCGCAGTTCACGATTCGCCGCTTCCGTGCATGTGCGTGACTTCATTTTGAGCGTCTGTGCATGCACGAGCGCCGAAACCGGGAAGTAATGCATTCTGTTACTTCCGGGTCCCTGTGGAGCGCAACCCAAAAATGCTCAACCCGAAGCTACTTCAATCCGAGGTATGACTGTATCACATTGGGCTCCTTGGATGAAAGACGGGGTATAAATACAACAAGTAGGTTGTGTGCGGTTTTTTTAAGGGTGGCTAACCTGGTTGCCCTCTAAATGTTGTTGGACTCCAAATTCCATCATCCCTGACCACCAGCCATGTTGGTGGGGCAGATGGGAGTTGGAGTCCGACAGCCTCTGGACGGCTACACATTCCTTAGCCTTGAGGTACAGCAGTGGTTTGTAGAAATACAGAACAACTAAAGAAGTCATACAGGGGACTCAACGGCTCAACAGAGAAGCACACAATTGCCCTTGAGCTACAGGTGGCTCTTCATTCCTGGGAAACACTGTCTAAGCTGAAATGCCATCTCACATCAACTGCCAATGCGATCAAACATTGAAATCAAATCTGGTGTCAATGCGGATTTCGAATATTCGGCTAGTATCTTAGAAAACGTTCAGAGAATGCCTGGCGAACGTTCAGCCTCGGCATACATCCAGGGGATTTACAGAAGACACTCTCCATAGCAAATTTGTTTGGACTTTCAGATGTGCTCTTGGAAGACCTATGTTTGATGCCAGTGGATTAAAATAGCCCCCCTCCCACATATCTTTATCCCACAATGCCTGGAATTGTTCACAGGGTTGGGTTCACTGGAGCAGAATGCTATCAGAAGTTCTCAGTCATCCAAAAGTTTTCAGATGCGCAGATGAAGGAGGTCAAAACAGGATTTGGCTGGCCAAGCTCTCTGGTGTAAGCCAAGCTGTCTGATTGGCTGCAGGGCTACAGAGCCATCTTGTCTATCTGGCAAGCAAGCGGTCCATCTTGTTCTCAGGAACATAAGTGGAGGAGGAGAAAGAAATGAATCAAAAGTATTGCGGTGTAAAACAAGGAGCAGGAGCGGAGGGAATCAGATGCTGCGCATTAGACAGAATGTTTTCTTTCAGTTGACAGCACTTTGGTTCTTTATTGGGGTCCCTGACAGTAAAAGCAGGAAGTGCAATTTTTATGGTAGCTTCTACGAATACACATATATACCAGGGATTTTGTGGTAGCTTCTATGAATGTACATATAACCAATTTTAGTTGATTAATCAACCACAAAGATTTTTTAGTTGATTAATCTCCTGCTATGTAACAGATCAGTCAGTTCACTGATTCAATGGGTATTTGTTTACATGTTATCAGAATCTCAATATAGCTGGGTTTTAAAAAAATATTCTAACACACCAGCAGCACCACTAGAGACGGGTGAATTCATCAGTTTCAGTATCACTCACTTTCTCACTTTTCCAATCTTAAATTCAGTTCTCCATATTGGTCAGATTTTTTAAAAGAAAAAAAATCCTCATGGAAGTTCATCAGAATTTCAGTGTGACTACTTCAAAATATACACACTTTTGTATGCAATTTTGCTGCGGCATTCCACTCTTAATTGTTCTTAACCTTTTAGTCTTTCTAACATTATTTCAGGATGAGCACTTTTAGTGTGATGTGTTTTAATTTGCTGTTTTAAAAAATGTAGGTCACTTTGAGATTTATTTTTTTTGCAGTAAGTCATAAATAAATACAATAAAATAAGGACCATTTTATTATTTATTTTTATTATTTATGTATTATTATATGCATTAGTCACTTAAAAATGAAACTCAATGACTTACAAAAAATGAACATAAAAACAAGGATTAAAATGAGGATAAAATAAGCTAAAACACACCACAAACGTGCCCACAATTGATCCAGCTCCATCCCAGCCTGCTTAAAAAAAAAAAAAAGGGATTTAGCATTTACCTTAATAAATAATTTCCTCCTAGTAAAACCTCAGTGCCTAGGACTTGCTGATCGTACGGTCGGTGGTTCGAATCCCCGTGGCGGGGTGGGCTCCCGCCGTTCGGTCCCAGCTCCTGCCCACCTAGCAGTTTGAAAGCACCCTTAAGTGCAAGTAGATAAATAGGTACCGCTTTATAGCGGGAAGGTAAACGGCGTTTCCGTGTGCGGCACTGGTGCTGGCTCACCAGTGCAGCTTTGTCACGCTGGCCACGTGACCCAGAAGTGTCTTCGGACAGCGCTGGCTCCTGGCCTCTTAAGTGAGATGAGCGCGCAACCCTAGAGTTGGTCACGACTGGCCCGTACGGGCAGGGGTACCTTTACCTTTTTAATGTTTACATTTCCCCAATTATACTGCATTTTTATATATTATTTCTACTAACATGCATTTTAATGCACACTTTGCCCTGGTATATACATTTTTTAACCTATTGCTTTGCTGGAGAGCAGTGCAAATTTGGAAGGCTGGCTCTGTTTCAGTTCTCGTCTTGTTTCAGAAAGCATAAAATAGGGAGGTTCACCATGAAGTGCAAAGTGAATCAAATTTATCTCCCATCCCTTGAGGAGGGAGACTCCCTTTTCCCACCACCCCCAAACATCTCTTCCTCCCAGCCACCTCGACAAGGTGTTGCTGGTGCTCACATTGGCCCAGCCATAAGGCTATTGCATGACTAGCAGGTGGGGAAGGCAAGTGAAAAGGCATTGGGCAGGCTGTGGAACTGCAGCCCACTTGAAAGTTGCCCCTGGCCCTCTGGTGAGAAGCACTGTTTTAAGAGATGCACCTCTGAGTTCTATCAAAATGAAGTTAAGCAGATGTTGGCTAGGGAGATGACTTTCCTGACCGATGCACCCAGTCTGTGGAATGTCCTCCCCAGGGAGGCTCAGCTGGTGCCAATTCTGGATTATTTTCTGTGCCAGGCAAAGGCCCTCTTTATGTGTCTGGAAATTTCAGCATCTGGCAAAAGCTGCTTGCTGGGCCAACTGATAACTGGATTGGGATAAGGTACAGTGGAGGATAAATCAAGTGATCCTCTATTTTGAAGTCGAATGACTTGCACAGTTTGCAATACTTTATTTGTTATGATGCACTTTGAATAAGGAGATTCCGACTAAACACATGGAAGAACTTTCTGACAGTAAGAGTTGTTTGACAGTGGAACGGATTTCCTAGGGAGTGTATGGAATAGGATGTCCCTATTTTCACCAGAGGGTATGTGTGGCCCCCAGACGGTTGCTCAGAAAGGAATGCTGCCCTTTGGTTTAAAACATCTCCCCACTCCCGCTCTAAGGTATTGTGGCCATTGTGGCTGTAGTCCCTTTAAGCAGAAGTTTCAACCAAAACTTTCTTCTCCTGCCTTCCTCTGTCTTCCTTGCTGGCAAACCTATATTCAAAGTGGGGGTGTGTGTGGGAAAGAGGGGGGGGGGGTGTATTAAAAGGTACACTGTTGCCTGCTGCCATGCCAATTACCAGATATTAATGGCAGGATGGTATGCATATGTCTGAGCTGGGAAGCAGAAGGTTAATAGACGAACAGCACCAGAAGATCCCATTTATCAGTTTCTATTTATCTCTCCTTGGGAGGTGGCAGGTTTACAGTAAATACCTTCTGTCCTCCTAATTTCCTAATGATGGGAATAATGATGGAGAATGGTGAAGTCATTAACTGGGACAGCCTCTGTGTATCACTCTGTCAACTGTGTCTCTCCAGGACCAGCAATGAAAAGTGATGGGGCCCAGCTGTTCACCAGGTCCTGAGCCCCTCCCCCATCTCCCTCCCCATTCCCCAAAGCCCCAAACTGTACGTGCAGAGAACAGCCCACCCCAAATAAAGGACAGGGGTGTTAGTAGCTGGACAGAGTAATTACCCAGAGACCCTTTGTTCTCTTAGACTTCCCCCATGTATGCTATGAGTAAAGAGAGTTTTTGCAAACTTGGAGGTTGGTGGCGAGGGAGAGAGAAGAGTGATTATGTTGGAAAGTTATCCTCCAAGGACTGAGGAGACTCTGCTACATGCTGTCTATGGAGCTGGGTAATTGATCACTAATTAAAATGAATGGGACCCACAAGGGGTGCATTAATAACGCGAGAGACTTCAGACACAAGGCTGCTGCGCCTCCTTTGCTCTCGGAAGTTGGTTGCAATTCTGCAACTTTTGCTAAAGACGTCGCAGCAAAAATGCCAAGCCGCCGGGTATCAAAACTGCCAGATTGCTAGGTATTGAGGGTTGGCAGATGAAGCCCAATGGTCTTCACTAACGCACAGGACAATGGTAGCATCGAGAAAACAAGGTCATGCAGAAGGTCATTGATGGCAGAGCACAAAGAAGGGAACGAGGTGTGCTGCTAGCACGGTTAAATAGAAAAATCCAGGAATGAGGATAGGGTAAAAGACTGTGGCTGGCCTAATAATAATAATAATAATAATAATAATAATAATAATTTATTATTTATACCCCGCCCATCTGGCTGGGCCTCCCCAGCCACTCTGGGCGGCTTCTATAGAAACCAAAAATACACTAAAATATCACACATTAAAAAGTTCCCTGAACAGGGCTGCCTTAAGATATCTTCTGAATGTCAGGTAGTTGTTTATCGCTTTGACATCTGCTGGAAGGGCGTTCCACTTTCAATATGTGTGTTGTTGTTTTTTTACCTTTACCTGTTCACAGGTGAGATAGATATTTTTTAGGACCAGCTCTAAAGGTTGGTCAACAACAACAGCAACAACAACAACTTGTTCCATTGCTTTCTTTGCAAAGCTAACACCAGGTTACAAGACAGCAAAAAGAGAGGGCTACTTTGCACTATCAAGGAACAAGTTTATAGCAATATTCTACCCAAGGATGAGGCCATTATATATTCCATAGGTAAATAAATTAAATATAGATAGACAGAAGGAACAGTAGGTGTTTTTACTTTCAAGATTGCAAGACAAAGCAGACTCTAGCTAGTATCAGCAACAGGAACCACTTAATGAGTTTCCTTCTTCTCTTCTGCCCTCCTGTCTGGAAGCTGAAGCAATGGCATTTAAATTTTTTCTTTATTGCTTCTGATTTGGTCCTCTTCCTTGTTCATTCGCCCACTCGTATATCCCCCCCCAAACTGACATCCTCTAAATCACATTGTCGGCCACACTCCTATTTGACTAATTTATTAACCCCAGCTCTCACATCTGCTATTTACTTCGGTCGTATTTTTTCCTATTACCTGTGTAAATCTTTATTCAGATTTGTCGGTGGAAATAATAATAATGATGAGAGGCAAAGGATGGAGGGCTAACCAGAGAGTGGAGGGATTTTGGCCCCTGCAAATGGTTCTGCTCTGAGAGACTTTAGTAATGATGAAGGTGATAATAATTTCATTATTTGTACTCTTCCCATCTGACTGGGTTGCCCCAGGTCAACTCGCCTCCCCTACAATGTCCTGAACACAGCAAAGGTGGACAGAACACAGACTGGCATCTACTGGGAGTTGGAGAATGATGCAATTGATTGCCAAGGATTTAGCAAAAAGCTACAAGAACAGGAACCCTGTTGGATCAGACCAGTGAGTGACCCACCTAGTCCAGCACCCTGTTCACACAGTGGCCAACCACATGCCTATGGGAAGTTTTCAAGTAGACCACAACATCTGCAGGGCTCCAGAGAAAAGAAGAAAGCCTCAATTTTTTTGCAGCCCAGCCTTATACTCAGAAGCAAAACACACAATGCTCAATGGGACTTTCTTCTGCTGGGTGCCGCCTTCATTAGATTTACTAAACCCCTTTCCGAGTGTATGATTCTGAATTGAGAAAATTAAGTTGAGCGGGGGAGAGAAATCAAAGGAGCCCATGAGTGAATTGTCACTGAAGCATTTCCAGGTCCATTGAAGATCATTTCTTCAATTACGCGTTGCAAAACGCAGCGTGTGACTCCAGCTTTTATCCTAACTGACAACATCTTGATCTGCTTCACAGGGGCAGAATCTGTGCAGTAACTGGGGGCTGGTTCGAAATTCCATTTAAAAGCATTTTCTTTCCACAGTTCCTCCCCACTTTGCACCAGGAAGCAGCTGCTGCAAAGATTGGGTGCCTGATTCACGGCTCAAGGCAGATGGAAACACACAGGATCTCTGTGAGAATAGCCAATATCCATGTTAATGTTGAATATCTAGAAACAACAACAACAATTTCCCCCTAACTGTGTTCTGTCGTAACACTAAACCATGGCTTAAACCATGGTTTAAACACTAAACTATGGCTTAAACCATGGTTTAAACACTGATAAACTAACAGGAAAGATCCGAAATCGGCGGGACCAGAAATTCACAGAAGACTGGAGTAAATTTACAGACTATTTGAAAAGTATTTGTGATGACCAGACTACGTTTGTAGGCTTGCAAGAAGTTTTGTGAGGAGTATTATTGGAATTATTGCAAAAATGGATAAGGGGGAGGAGGGTTAGTTAAGACTATTAAAGTTAATAAGAATATAAGAAATGCATAAGAAGCGGTTAAAATGGTGGATCATCAGAGGTGCTGAGGGAAGTCCAAAAAAGATTGTATAAAGAATGAAGTTTTGTGTTATGTATTATAATTTATATGCTAAAATTAATAAAAAAATATTATAAAAAAAACAAAAAACCATAGTTTAAACACTAAACCATGGTTTGGTGTAGGGATAAATTACCATCTCTGAGCCATAGCTGTCAACTTACAGATTTGAAAATAAGGGACCAGCAGCCTTGAAAATAAGGGACCAGCAGCCAAAATAAGGGACCTGCAGCCTCACCTGTTCCAGGCACTCCAGTCTTCCTGTCCTCCTGCAGTCTGGTCAAACTCATGCTGGTAGCTTCGAGAACACTGTCCAACCAACTTTATAACCAGAGGTTCAACTGAATAGAATCTGAATCTCATGCACCACAAGGCCTATGCAGCCTCAACTTAAGATGGCTCCTCGGCCTGGCTTTGCACTGCAAAGTTTGCAGCAGCACGTGCAACAAAATGGCGTCCAGCATTCAAAAACCCCCTCAGCATGCATTAACTAGCCACACACAAGGCATGCAAGCTCCACCCCCCAGCCGTTCTTAGACTTCTTATTGGGTGATCAACACAGCCAAGCAACACAGTTGGAGCCTCCCTCCTCCCTGGCCGGCTGGGAGGGAGGGAGAGGAGCTGCTTCCTTTGAAATTTAAGGGACATCATTTAAGGGACATTTAAGGGACATCTATAAATAAGGGACAGCAGCGGGACATGGCGCTGGAATAAGGGACTGTCCCTTCAAATAAGGGACACTTGACAGCTATGCTCTGAGCATTGGCTTTGCTGGTTCACTGGTTCCCCATTTGTCGCTTAGCACCAGGAAGATGATCTTAGCCTTCTTCCAAGGCTCATAATGCTTGCACACTCTCACTGCTCCTTTCCTCCTGCATGGCTGGGAGGAAGCTTTCAGAAGCTGGCTAGTTGAAACTACCCGTAGTTAGTGTTAGTTAGTGTTAAGCATACTACGCTTGTTTGGATGAAACAACAAGCCATGGTTTGCGAAAACTAGAGGCGAAAGCTTCCAAATGCCTCTTCTCAGATGTCAGGGCTGGCTCAGCTGCAGGTCAGCATGGAGACTCGAAGATGAGCAGTAAAGTTGATTCTTTATTTAAGGAAACAGAATACAAACGGAGAAATTATGGGCAAGACTGGCCCCCAGTAAAGCAGTTGCCATAACTGACAATCTGTGCCTCCCACTTTCCCTTAAGTCTCCTCCCTGTCTGACTGTTTTCCCAGCCATCTTAAACTCCATCTGGAGGATGGGAGCTTAATACAGTAGGACTAGCAGGCTCCTGTGAAACTGCTGCAGCCTCTGCCCCCTCCTCCTCAGCTGCCTGTCCTAAGTCTGCAGTGCTTTCTGCCTCTGGTTCCTCTCTCTCACTCAACCTTGTTGCTTGTTCAGCATCCAACCATGCATCCTCTGTCCTGTCTTCAGTATCCTACCACCACTACTCCCCTGACTCTGATCCTTTCTCCCTGAGGCTTCCCTAGGGGGTTCTCCAGACGGAGCCTCCCATCACTCCTCATTGTCCAATAAGTCCCTGAGTGGGAGGAGGAGAGGAAGAAGGAGAATTGCAAATGTTACGGGCCTTGGAGGAGGTCAGGCTCATTTACAGAGCCCCAAGCCATGATTTAATGTTGCATCTGAACGTTGCCATTGGAAATTACCATGTAATGGTGCTAACTAGTCTAGAGCGTTTATCCCCGATACACTGGTTTTCTGTGGGCAGGGTCTTTCTGACAAGGGATAATGGAATGTGTGGATCAGTTGTGAGAGCCAGTTTGCACATTATGCACAATGCAACGGTATTTATTTATTCATTGAATTTATATACTGCCCTACACCCGCAGGTCTCAGAGTCTACCACTTCTGCTCTGATGGCAGGTGGGAAGATGTTCCCTCTGTGAAACCTCCCTAGTTGCAGGAATCTAGCACATCAGAGAGAAGGCTATGCCTTCTCATACTAGCTCACATCTTGCATGGAAGAAAGGGCCCTACTTCTTTTCTTACCTGAAGAAGTGTGCATGCACGCGAAAGCTCATACCAATAACTAACTCAGTTGGTCTCTAAGGTGCTGCCGGAAGGAATTTTTTTCTTTTCTTTTCTCATAGTTACTCCAGAGTCTTCTAGAGTTACACCTTGAGCCTTCAAGATGTGGCATAACGTTCAGCAAATCCTTTCATTCAAGGGGCCCAAGTTGTCTTGTGCCTGCCAAGAACTCATATAAAGACTGGTCATTGAATGAGTTCTTCTGAAACCTCATGACCTTCTCTTAGTGTGCTGAAAAATCCAACTTGTTTAATTCTCAAGCAATGACTTTTCTACTCTATAGGTGTTCCGCTTTTGTTTGGATGTGTGCCTGCATTTGTGTGGTTGCACGACAAAGCAATGTTTTCATTTTTCACATTGTATCCTTCTCTTCAGCTCTGTTAATGGCGAGGAGTGGGGGTGGGAACCCATGCAGTTATCTGCGATTATCGCTTTTCGCTGGATAAACCACCCATGACATAGTAAGAGATTTTTTTTCCTTGACGCTGGAAGCGTTGGCTGCAATGCTCAACAGAGTGTGCATGTAGCTTTTTCAGAGGTAACCACTGTAAAATATCAGCAACACCACGACTGTGTCATACATCCCTCTTTGGAATACAGCCGCCTTCTCTTTCCCTCAGACCCGTATGATCCGATGCACAGCCACATATTCAATCAGCCAAGCTTGTTTTGCTCCAACACGCAGGCTGTGCCTGAGACCCGCAATGCCTCTTCCACCCCACCCCCCACTCCTCTTTGCGGCATTTAAGCAAAGAGCTGGAAAGGGAGAAAAACAAAAAGCTCCTATTAGAGCAATTTCTGCCTTTCCCCTCTCCATTGTCTGCATGCTAATGGATATTTTAAAAAAGAAAAATACAATAAACTTACTTCTTTTCTGGTTTGGGTTGGCTTGGTTGACCTGATCTTAGCCTAGGGCAAAAAGCAGGCAAGCAGAGAAGGCAGAAAACAAACAAGGGATGTCTCAGGAAACATGCTTTGTGGAGATGAGCATCAAAGATGTCGATTCCGCTCTGCATCCAGCTCCCTCTTTGGGAACCAACGGGGTGGGCTTGGTTGGATATGAGCAGGAAAGTGAGGAGGCTAACCATCCTTTGGGTGAAGAGTGGGTACCAATGCAAGAGACGCTTCTAAAAAGGAGAAATATTCACATACGGACTTGTGAAAGGAGGTGTGTGTTTGTTGGTTTGCATATGCGAGAGAGAGAGAGAGAGCGAGAGGGAAGAAAAGGGAGAATGTACAGTGGTACCTCAGGTTAAGAACTTAATTCATTCTAGAGGTCTGTTCTTAACCTGAAATGGTTTTTAACCTGAGGCGTGCTTTCGCTAATGGGGCCTCCTGCTGCTTCTGCACCGCCACTACACGATTTCCGTTCTTATCCTGGAGCAAAGTTCTTAACCTAGAGCAACCACTTCCTGGTTAGCGGAGTTTGTAACCCAAAGTGTCTGTAACCCGAGGTGCCACTGTATTGTTACAAAAGTTGGTAGCAAGATTCCAGGGGGTTTCAGGTGTTCACCCGTGGTCTGTACTCCTTTGAAGAAATGATTTATGTGATTTATCCACATATTTATTCTGGAGTGAGTCCAGATCTTACAGCATGGCCATTTCAAGAGGGGCTTGCTCCTCACAACAGTGCAACCCTGGAATCCAAGGCATCTCTCCAAGCCAAAAGATGGATTTCTTGTTCAGTTTCTGTTAATTGGTTCTCGTGGGAAACTTGCAGATTCTAGCTTCGCACAATTAACTCAGGCTGGTGTCAATTTACTCTTGGCAGAAAGCCCAGGTCTGCTTGACCTAGAAACTACTCTGATTGGTTAACGACCAGCACTCTGCTCTGTTATCAAGGGACTGCTAGCTCAGTTTGAAGTGAGGTGTTGTTAGGAGTAGAAGTGCTGTGTATGGTTTTGAGAGAGAGAGAAAGAGAGGATTTATTTTGCTTTGTTTTGTATGCAGAAACTCTGCTGGTTTTATTTTCTCCTTTTTAATAAATCCTGTAAATAGTTATTCTGAGTCTAGCTGACTTGTCATTACCGCCGCAACTAGCTTCTTCGCTGTGCAGGAAAACTCTGCTACGTTTGGGCTAAAGCCAATAGGGCTATGCCTGACACTCCAAAGTTCCATGAGGTTATGGGCATTGTGCTGCCAGCCTGAGTTGCGGTGGTGTCAGCATCAACGGCGTTGGTTCCAGTAGTTCCAGAAGTTGTTGTTCCTGCTGGTGCAGCAGATGGACTCTGGCTGGTTCCTGACTGTGGTGAGCTGGTGACGCAGCGGACACAAGGACAACAGCTGCAGCGTGTGAGTGCTGGGTGCTGTGGTTCCTGTTTTCTCTCTCGGTGGTCGTGAGTAGCTGGTTCCGGGTTCCAGGGACATCGCTCTCAAGATGGCCTCACAACCAGTTCAGATGGCTTTTGAGCGTCTGAATGACTCCAATTACTTGCTGTGGTCGGAACGCATGCAGGCAGTGCTGCAGAGGGATCGTCTCTGGCAAGTGGTGAGTAAGTTTCCTGCGAAGCCTGATGATGAAGACCTCGATAAAGACCAAAGAGCAAGGGCCACAATTGTCTTGGGGCTGGAAGATTCCCAGTTGCCGTATGTGAGGGGAATCAAGACAGCTAGAGGTGTGTGGCAAGCACTTAAAGAACTCCATGTGCGTGAGACAGCGGTTTCCAAGCTGTTCATTCGCAAGGCATTGTACAAGGCAATGTTACAGCCTGGGGTTACAATGCAGGAACACCTACACAGTTTACAGTTAAAGTTTGCTGCGCTACAGGAAAGAGACTGTGCGTTAGACCAGCAGGAGAAGGTGGCTATTATTTTGAGTTCTCTCCCGGAAAGCTGGGATAATTTAGTTTTGTCTCTAGAAGGCATGCAGGAGCATGATTTATCAGTCAGTTACGTTACTGGGCGTTTGATTGAAGAATGGCAAAAGAGGCAAGAAAGGTCGTTGGCTGCAGAGGCTTCTACAGGTGGGCGGTTTGGAAGGAGTTCTCATGCCGTGCCAGAGGTGAAGCAAAAGCAGCGTACCGGTGAGGAGTCAACGTTTGCTGTTAGACGTTGTTTCCGATGTGGGTCTTCAGCGCATCTAAAACGACAATGTCCGGAGTTGGTCAAGTCTCAGTTGCCGGTGCAGGAGCAGAGACGAGATCAGCAGCAGCAGCAGCGTAAAAAGAAATTCTTCAAACGAAAACAGTCGGCTCAGCTGGTGACCGGCGAGGTCAAGATTGCTGATGAGAAACAAGCGGTCTGGGTGGTCGATTCGGGAGCATCTCGCCACATCGTAAATACAGATGACTTGTTTGTTTCCAAGAACTCAGCACAGCGCAGCCAGGTGACTCTAGCAGACGGAAGTACTTCCAAAGTGATTTCGGGGGGTGCAGTTTTTGTTCCTTGTCTTCGTGAATGCCTGCAAAATGTACTTTGTGTGCCTTCATTAAGGAGCAATCTGATGTCTGTAGATTGTTTGCTAAAAGCTGGGTTTAAAGTGCATTTTGAAGGAGACAGTTGCATTATTAAGAAGGCTGGTGAGATTTTAGGCACTGCTAGGTCAGAGGGAGGCTTGTTTTGGCTTAAAGCAGGTTCTCAAGTTGCAGCAGTAGTCCATAAATCTCAGCCTGCAGTGAATAACAAAGCTATACATGACAACTGTGTGCACTTATTGCATAGGAAAATGGGGCATGCTTGCTGGAAAAGTGTACTAAAAATGTCTGAATTGGCTGATGGGGGTAATTTAAAGAGTTGTAACAAGTACCTTGATTGTAATGTGTGTAAAAAGGTTAAAACCCACAGAGTCTCTTACCCCAGAAGTGACAGAGTTAGTGAGTCACCGCTACAGCTGGTTCACATGGACGTAATTGGTCCATTTGCTGTAAGCAGGGGTGGATCGCGCTTTTCACTAACAATTGTGGATGACGCCACGCGTTACTCCTGGGTTTTTCCCATGAAAAATAAGGGTGACGTGTTCACTAAGTTTAAAGGCTGGGTGGCATCTGTGGAAAGATTTCTGTCCATTAAACTCAAAAGGATTCAGACGGACAGAGGTGGCGAATTTATGTCAAATGCCTTTAAAGATTGGTTACAAAAGCGTGGCATTGGGCATAGAAAAACGAACGTTTTTTCCCCAGAGGAGAATGGCGTTGCAGAGCGAAAAAACAGATCTTTACAAGATATGATGTTTGCCATGCTTGACGATGCTGATTTGCCCATGTCTTATTGGGGGGAGAGCATGCTCACCGCGTGTTATCTCCAAAACAGGCTCTTTCATCAAACAATAGGTACAACTCCGTACTTTAAATTGTTTCAGAAAAAACCCAAAATTGACCATTTGCATGTGTTTGGATCCCCTTCATGGATCACTGCCTTGCCGTGGCGAAGGGGCTTGAAGAACTCAGAGAAGCTATGAACTACGCCAAGCAGGGCACACAAGATGAACAGGTCATAGTGGAGAGTTTCGACCAAACGTGATCCACCTGGAGGAGGAACCGGCAAGCCACTCCAGTATCCTTGCCAAGAAAACTCCATGGACAAAGACAACAGGCATATAAAAGTTATGACGCTGGAAGATGTGCCCCTCAGGTCGGAAGGCGTCCAACATGCTACTGGGGAAGAGCGGAGGGCAAGTACAAGTAGATCCAGAGCTGATGAAGCGGCTGGGCCAAAGCCGAAAGGACGCTCAGTTGCGGATATGCCTGGAAGCGAAAGGAAAGTCCAATGCTGTAAAGAAAAATATTGCATAGGAACCTGGAATGTAAGAACCATGAACCTGGGTAAGTTGGAGGTGGTCAAAAATGAGATGGCAAGAATAAATATTGACATCCTGGGCATCAGTGAACTAAAATGGACGGGAATGGGCGAATTCAGTTCGGATGACCATCACATCTACTACTGTGGGCAAGAAACCCGTAAAAGAAATGGAGTGGCCCTCATAGTCAACAAAAGAGTGGCGAAAGCTGTACTGGGATGCAATCTCAAAAATGATAGAATGATCTCGATACGAATCCAAGGCAGACCTTTTAACATCACAGTAATCCAAGTTTATGCACCAACTACTGGTGCTGAAGAAACTGAAATTGACCAATTCTATGAAGACTTACAACACCTTATAGAAGTGACACCAAAGAAGGATGTTCTTCTCATTATAGGGGATTGGAATGCTAAAGTAGGGAGGCAAGAGATAAAAGGAACAACTGGCAAGTTTGGCCTTGGAGATCAAAACGAAGCAGGGCAAAGGCTAATAGAGTTCTGCCAAGAGAACAAGCTGGTCATCACAAACACTCTTTTCCAACAACACAAGAGACGACTCTACACATGGACATCACCAGATGGGCAGCATCGAAATCAGATTGATTATATTCTCTGCAGCCAAAGATGGAGAAGCTCTATACAGTCAGCAAAAACAAGACCTGGAGCTGACTGTGGCTCAGATCATCAGCTTCTTATAGCAAAATTCAAGCTTAAACTGAAGAAAGTAGGAAAAACCACTGGGCCGGTAAGATACAATCTAAGTCAAATCCCTTATGAATACACAGTGGAAGTGAGGAACAGGTTTAAGGATTTAGATTTGGTGGACAGAGTGCCTGAAGAACTATGGATGGAGGCTCGTAACATTGTACAGGAGGCAGCAACGAAAACCATCCCAATGAAAAGGAAATGCAAGAAAGCAAAGTGGCTGTCCAACGAGGCCTTACAAATAGCGGAGGAGAGAAAGCAAGCAAAATGCGAGGGAGATAGTGAAAGATACAGGAAATTGAATGCAGATTTCCAAAGAATAGCAAGGAGAGACAAGAAGGCCTTCTTAAACGAGCAATGCAAACAAATAGAGGAAAACAACAGAATGGGAAGAACCAGAGATCTGTTCAAGAAAATTGGAGATATGAAAGGAACATTTCGTACAAAGGTTACCATAATAAAGGACAAAAGTGGTAAGGACCTAACAGAAGCAGAAGACATCAAGAAGAGGTGGCAAGAATACACAGAAGAATTATACCAGAAAGATATGGATGTCTCATACACCCCAGGTAGTGTGGTTGCTGACCTTGAGCCAGACATCCTGGAAAGTGAAGTCAAATGGGCCTTAGAAAGCACTGCAAATAACAAGGCCAGTGGAAGTGATGGTATTCCAGCTGAACTATTTAAAATTTTAAAAGATGATGCTGTTAAGGTGCTACACTCAATATGCCAGCAAATTTGGAAAACTCAGCAGTGGCCAGAAGATTGGAGAAGATCAGTCTACATCCCAGTCCCAAAGAAGGGTAGTGCCAAAGAATGCTCCAACTACCGCACAATTGCACTCATTTCACACGCTAGCAAGGTTATGCTTAAAATTCTACAAGGAAGGCTTAAGCAGTATGTGGATCGAGAACTCCCAGAAGTGCAAGCTGGATTTAGAAGAGGCAGAGGAACCAGAGACCAAATTGCAAACATGCGCTGGATTATGGAGAAAGCTAGAGAGTTCCAGAAAGACATCTACTTCTGCTTCATTGACTATGCAAAAGCCTTTGACTGTGTCGACCACAGCAAACTATGGCAAGTTCTTAAAGAAATGGGAGTGCCTGATCACCTCATCTGTCTCCTGAGAAATCTCTATGTGGGACAAGAAGCTACAGTTAGAACTGGATATGGAACAACTGATTGGTTCAAAATTGGGAAAGGAGTACGACAAGGCTGTATTTTGTCTCCCTGCTTATTTAATTTATATGCAGAATACATCATGCGAAAGGCTGGGCTGGATGAATCCCAAGCTGGAATTAAGATTGCCGGAAGAAATATCAACAACCTCAGATATGCAGATGACACAACCTTGATGGCAGAAAGTGAGGAGGAATTAAAGAACCTTTTAATGAGGGTGAAAGAGGAGAGCGCAAAATATGGTCTGAAGCTCAACATCAAAAAAACGAAGATCATGGCCACTGGTCCCATCACCTCCTGGCAAATAGAAGGGGAAGAAATGGAGGCAGTGAGAGATTTTACTTTCTTGGGCTCCATGATCACTGCAGATGGTGACAGCAGCCACGAAATTAAAAGACGCCTTCTTCTTGGGAGAAGGGCAATGACAGGCTTAGACAGCATCTTGAGAAGTAGAGACGTCACCTTGCCAACAAAGGTCCGTATAGTTAAAGCCATGGTTTTCCCAGTAGTGATGTATGGAAGTGAGAGCTGGACCATCAAGAAGGCTGATCGCTGAAGAATTGATGCTTTTGAATTATGGTGCTGGAGAAGACTCTTGAGAGTCCCATGGACTGCAAGAAGATCAAACGCATCCATTCTTAAGGAAATCAGCCCTGAGTGCTCACTGGAAGGACAGATCGTGAAGCTGAGGCTCCAGTACTTTGGCCACCTCATGAGAAGAGAAGACTCCCTGGAGAAGACACTGATGCTGGGAAAGATGGAGGGCACAAGGAGAAGGGGGCGACAGAGGACGAGATGGTTGGATAGTGTTTTCGAGGTTACCAGCATGAGTCTGACCAAACTGCGGGAAGTAGTGGAGGACAGAGGTGCCTGGCGTGCTCTGGTCCATGGGGTCACGAAGAGTCGGACACGACTAAACGACTAAACAACAACAACAACAACATGTGTTTGGATCAAAAGCCTGGGTATTAATTCCGAAACAAATGAGGAAGAAGGGAGATCCTAAGACCAAACAGTTAGTGTTTGTGGGTTACCAGGAGCTGGGAAAAGGTTTCCGCTTTGCTGAAGGGACAAATGGCATTGTGATCTCCAGGAATGCCAGTTTTTGTGAACATAGTGGCTGGGAGAGACTACATGCCAATACTGAGGTTTGGTTTGAACCTTCCCAGGAGCTTCATGACTCTGAAGGTAAACATAGAGAATCAGAGTCTGAGGGGGAGGAAAGTTCAGATAAGAGCTCTCAAGAAAGTGGAGTTAGCCAAAGACCAGTTGCTAAGCAACAAAAGAGAGGTCGTAGTTCTGAGGAGGAAAGTGGGTCAGAAGAAAAATTTTCTCCCAGAAGATCTAAAAGACAAAACAAAGGAGTGCCTCCGGTGCGTTTTTCTCCAGATACTGCAAATGTGTTTAGTGTAAGTGCAGAACCCAAGAGTTTTCAGGAGGTGTTAAAGTTACCAAAAGAGGAGGCAGAGCGCTGGAAACAGGCAATGGAGGAAGAGATGTCCTCTCTGAATGAGCACAAGGTTTTTACACCAGTAGCAGCGCCTGAGGGGGCAAAGATTGTAGGCTGCAGGTGGGTGTACAAACTTAAACCTCTGGTGACAGGAGAGTACAAATACAAAGCTCGTTTAGTCGCTCAAGGATACTCTCAGAGGCCTGGAAAAGATTATGACGAGACTTTTTCCCCTACTGCTAAGGGGGACAGTGTAAGGCTGATTTTAACTCTTGGAGCAAAGAGAAAACTCCTGTTAAACCATTTTGATATCCAGACTGCATATTTACATGCACCAATATCAGAAGACCTGTATCTAGCCGAACCGCCTGGTTATGAGACAGGTTCCAATAGAGTGTTAAAATTAAACAAAGCTCTATATGGTCTCAAACAGGCTGCAAGATCTTGGAACAAATGTTTCCATGAGGCCTTAGTGTCATTTGGTTTCAAGCAGAGTACAGCTGACAATTGTGTTTATGTACGTGGTACAGGCAGTGATCAAGAGTTTTGTCTGATTTATGTAGATGATGTTTTGTACGCCTGCAAAACAGATAAACAAACTAAAAGGTTTGCCAAACAATTGTCCAGTAAGTTCAAAGTGAAAGACTTAGGCCCGGTTAGGACATATCTAGGGTTGGAAGTGTGCTGGGCCCAAGATGGCAGCTGCCTAATTAGTCAGCAGAACAAAGTTAAACAACTACTGACTACATACAGAATGCAGGATTGCAAAGGGGCAGCGGTGCCTATGGATCCAGGTTTCATAAAAACACTTCATACAGATGAGAGTCCTGAATTTGAACATCCTGATGTATATCACTCTGTAATTGGAAGTTTATTGTATCTAGCACAGTGGTCCAGACCTGATATTAGTTATGCAGTAGGCATATTAAGTAGATTGGTCTCAAAACCCACACTAAATGCCTGGAAAGGGGTAAAACAAGTTCTGAGATATCTCAAACAGACAATTGGCTATATGTTACAATTAAATTCTTCAGAGGATGAAATGTTGAGTTGCTACTGTGATAGTGACTGGGGAAATTTGCCGGATAGAAAATCTGTCACAGGACTAGTCATAATGGTCGGTGGAGCTTTAATCAGCTGGCGGTCACGCAAGCAAGACGTTGTAAGTGTGTCATCAACGGAATCAGAGTACGCCGCATTGAGTGAATTGTGCAACGAGGTGATTTATTTCAAGCATTTGTTAGCAGATTTAAATGTAAATTGTGGAGAACCAGTACAAGTTTACATTGATAATCAAGCTTGTATAACCTTAAGTAAAACAGAGGGTTTCAAATCGCGTTCCAAACATATCTCTGTAAAATACCAAAATGTACGTTGCTGTGTACAAGACAATATAATCACCTGTACTTATGTATCAAGTGAAGAAAATGTAGCAGATGTGTTAACTAAACCATTGGCAAAGATAAAGAACAAGCGAATGTGCAAGGGTTTAGGTTTGCTGGAAAAATGATCTCCTACATAGGTGTATTTGGTGTTAATTGTTCAGCAGAATCTGTGAGGGGGTGTTCAGTTTCTGTTAATTGGTTCTCGTGGGAAACTTGCAGATTCTAGCTTCGCACAATTAACTCAGGCTGGTGTCAATTTACTCTTGGCAGAAAGCCCAGGTCTGCTTGACCTAGAAACTACTCTGATTGGTTAACGACCAGCACTCTGCTCTGTTATCAAGGGACTGCTAGCTCAGTTTGAAGTGAGGTGTTGTTAGGAGTAGAAGTGCTGTGTATGGTTTTGAGAGAGAGAGAAAGAGAGGATTTATTTTGCTTTGTTTTGTATGCAGAAACTCTGCTGGTTTTATTTTCTCCTTTTTAATAAATCCTGTAAATAGTTATTCTGAGTCTAGCTGACTTGTCATTACCGCCGCAACTAGCTTCTTCGCTGTGCAGGAAAACTCTGCTACGTTTGGGCTAAAGCCAATAGGGCTATGCCTGACACTCCAAAGTTCCATGATTTCTGTCTCTGGGTGCAGAGTGGGTGGGCGCTGGCTGTTTCCCCGGAGGGGGCAGGGATGGGGGCAGGGAGGGTGGGCGTGCACCGCCAGCTTCCCCTGACGCCGGCTGCTTCCCCCGACATGATGGGGGGTGGATGCAGGTGTTGGGATTTTTATCTATCCGAGCTGCTCCAGCGAGTGGTACTATGATTTGTATACCTCATGTGAGGGTCTGAGAGAGCGTGAGAAAGGAAGTCTGTATTATCTCTTCCTTCTGAGTACTATTGGAAGTTGTTTTCACTTCTGTGCATGTAGCGTTTCTGTACTGGTGTTCAGAGAGCACAGACGTACTGATGGAGTCTCTGTATGTAAGACTGTAAATAAAGTAGTTTTAGAACTACGATCGAGTCTTTCTTCTGCTATGATATACCAGAAGACTGGCGTGCTCTTTTCAGGAGAGAAGGGTTGCTTATTACCGGCTACTCTGGAATGAAGAAGATTTACAGCCAGAGAGGGCCACCGGGGAACGCGCCAAAGACTTGGGAAGTTTGCAGCCTTCCCAGGGTGTTTTTCCAACAGCAGGGAGGGCGTGTGTGCACCAATGGGGCAGGAGTGGGCGCACACATAGTGTCAAAACAGCCCCTCCCAATGTCTCCAGCACAGGGTGGGTGGCGATCGACCAGTATTCATCGCAGGATCTACCCATGGATCACGATCGACACATTGGACATGTCTGCCTTAGGGCAAGGAGGAAGGAACAGTTCTCTTGCATTGCCAATGGCCCCCAATTGCCCTGCATTGTTTCTTAATGGCCCAAGCTCAGTCAGGTCCCATTGCATAGGCAAGCCCAGGAATTCCTCTGCAGCTGGTATTTCTCCCTTCATCCCTTCATCTCAGTTAATCAAAATCCTACTATTTTTTTTTATTATAAATGTTTTTATTAAAATTTTCCAATACAATGCATATTTAATAAAGAAACATTGGTTATTTAGCATCCTTTCAATAATACTTTGGACTCCCTCACACCTCCCGCACTCACTTACATCGTTATAAAATTATATCCAAGCAAATTATCATCTTGTTCATAATCTTAAGTTCAGTCATTAAAATGTAATTAGATTTGTATCTAGTTTAGTGATAGACAGTTATTTCTGCTCTGACATCCCTATCAACATTCAACCAAATTACAGTACTTTTGTAGATAAAATCCTACTATTTATCAATTTCTAATGTTTAAGGGGAGGTCTTCCTATTGTTATATGAAGAGTCTGTTGGATCAGCCAATGGCCCAGCATCCTGTTCTCACAGTGGCCAATCAGATAATAATAATAATAATAATAATAATAATGTATTATTTATATCTCGCCCATCTGGCTGGGTTTCCCCAGCCACTCTGGGCGGCAACCAACAGAATATTAAAATACAATAATCTCTTAAACATTAAAAGCTTCCCTAAACAGGGCTGCCTTCAGATGTCTTCTAAAAGTCTGGTAGTTGTTTTTCTCTTTGACATCTGGTGGGAGGGCGTTCCACAGGGCGGGTGCCACTACTGAGAAGGCCCTGCCTCGTTCCCTGTAACTTGGCTTCTCACAGTGAGGGAACCGCCAGAAGGCCCTCGGTGCTGGACCTCAGTGTCCAGGCAGAAAGAAGGGGGTGGAGACGCTCCTTCAGGTATACTGGACTGAGGCCGTTTAGGGCTTTAAAGGTCAGCACCTACAGGAAGCCCATAAGCAGAAGAGCACAAAAATGCTCTCCCCTCCTGTGGTTTCTGGCATCTGGTGTTCAGAAGCATTGGTGCCTCCAGGGGTCCTAACTTGAATCAAATATTGGGGGGAGGGCAGATATCAGTTTGAGTATCAGTTACTCTGTTTGGGTGGAGCGCCCCTGCAAAATGTGGGGTTTGCACTGTGAAATGCTACAGAATGATCGCAAAATGTTGGTACCAGTTTGGAGTGAATGTTAGACTTTTGAGTGCTAACTGTGAACCCCAATTTGATGTATCAATTACTCAGTTGTGGGGTGCTGCAAAATGCTGCAAAGTGATTGCAAAACTTTGGCACCGATTGGGAAGGGATCCCAAATTTCGGAGTTCATAGCCTACTCTTTAACCAAAATTCACAAGCCAGGCACTGCTTACTTTGCATACTAAAGAGCTCCAATAGGTCATTAATTGGGCTCAGTAATTGAGAGCTGGACCATAAAGAAGACTGATCATTGAAGAATTGAGGCTTTTGAATTATGGTGCTGGAGGAGACTCTTGAGAGTCCCATAGACTGCAAGAAGATCAAACCTCTCCATTCTGAAGGAAATCAGCCCTGAGTGCTCACTGGAAAGACAGATCGTGAAGCTGAGGCTCCAAGACTTTGGCCACCTCATGAGAAGAGAAGACTCCCTGGAAAAGACCCTGATGTTGGGAAAGATTGAGGGCACAAGGAGAAGGGGACGACAGAGATGGTTGGACAGTGTTCTTGAAGCTACTAACATGAATTTGACCAAACTGCAGGAGACAGTGGATGACAGGACTGCCTGGCGTGCTCTGGTCCATGGAGTCATGAAGAGTTGGACATGACAAAATGACAAAATGACTAAACAACAACAAATATTGAACCCCATTTCAACAGGCTATTGGGCCCAGCTATTTCAACAAGGGAAATTAGTTTGTATAAATATACTCAGCCCAATATGCAATTCAGCCTCATTTCCCCCTCACCTTTATGGTAATGTATTTGCAGCTTGGGTCAGTCCCATTCTGGACCCCTGTGCTCTGATAAAATGTATTTATTTTCTGCTTTATGCACAGGCTCTGCTGAAATGCATTTGTGGGTCAAAGCTTGCGGATCAACAGGTTCGAACTGCAGTAAGTTGCGGCATATAGACAGTTCCTCTGTCAGCAAAAAGCAGTGCTAAGTGGCTCTAAAGTACGAACACTAAAATGTCATTCTAGCCCCCCGGGAGATGCCGGTGCCCTTGGGACTGTCTGTGGCTGCCAGTTTGATGGTGCCATGCGAACTGGCCTTGTCAGGAGTCACAGAGAGGGAGCAAATATGCAGAGGATAAGAGATGAAGAGAACATAAGGCAATGCACATTAGGGCAGAATCTCTCCCAGGGGACTAGTTAATTTTAAGTTTCTTTGTTAACAGTTTCATAGTGTATTAGTCTTTGACCTTGCTGTGCTCACCGGAGACTATCGTAGACATACCTTCTCGTCTTCCTTGCTCTCTGCTTTTAATTTTCTCCAAGATTAATAAAAGACACCGAAGAGCTCCTGTAGGAATTAGGGTCTTGGGCAGGGGGAGGGTAGAGATGAGTTTTGTCCCTTTTTACAGTCACCGATAAAGAATTATGGATATACAAGGTAGGGAAAGAGTTGGTGAGGATCAATAGCAGATAGCAGATAGGACTCTGCTAGATCCATGCGATTTCCAGTTGTTTGGCAAGAAGTTCTTGATTCCAAATTGTGTTTAACAATTGCGGCAGAACTTTATTGATTTAAAAGCATTTATCAACCTCTCAAGATTTCAAAAATCTACGTGTGGTGTATAGTCTAAAAAGCAAACAATATATCATTAAAGCATTCTATACATTACACACAAAAACACCAAAGGAATACGAGCGAAATCCAATAAGCAATACTAGAGCTGTGTGAATGAGACGGAACGGGTGGCAGTGGGAGCAGGTAGCTCCAGCTTCCAAGCTTTCAACCTGGCTCTATAAAACTGATTTTAATTTTTTAAACCCTATAAGTAGGGTTTCTTTTTCTAGCTAGAGCTCACCAGCACCTCTCAGGTGGGTGCCATTGTCATTACTGTGGTACCTCGGATTACAGATGCTTCAGGTTACATACGCTTCAGGTTACAGACTCAGCTAACCCAGAAATAGTACCTCGGGTTAAGAACTTTGCTTCAGGATGAGAACAGAAATGGCGCGGTGGTGGCGGGAGGCCCCATTAGCTAAAGTGGTACCTCAGGTTAAGAATAGTTTTAGGTTAAGAATGGACCTCCAGAACGAATTAAGTTCTTAACCTGAGGTACCACTTTAGCTAATGGGGCCTCATTGCAAGAAGTGAGGTTACAGGGAACCAGGCAGAGGGCCTTCTTGGTAGTGGCGCCCACCCTGTGGAACACCTTCCCTTCAGATGTGAAGGAAATAAGCAGCTATCCTATCTTTAAAAGACATCTGAAGGCAGCCCTGTTTAGGGAAGTTTTTAATATTTAATGCTGTACTGTTTTTAACACAAGATTGGGAGCTGCCCAGAGTGGCTGGGGAAACTCAGCCAGATGGGCGGGGTATAAATAAATTATTATTATTATTATTATTATTATTATTATTATTATTATTATTATTATTATTATTAAACAAGGGAGGCATTCATGGTGAGTTCCGGCACCTCTTTTTCTAGCAAAATGGCACTATCTATAAGCTTCCTGTATAAGGTGATCAGCAACTGTGCAATTCACTGTGCAATGAATTCCACTCTTGCTTGGTTAGCAAATGGCCCAGCAACCAGTACTGCCTCATCCTTTGGCTTCCTCTCGCCCATCTCTTTGGCTTCCTCTTCTGTACTGTTACTCCATCAGGACAGGGTGGAGTAGGAACCCATGGGGATTTTTTCTCTCTGCTGCACCCTGATGATTAAGAAGCAATAGGGAAAGGTGGGGTGGATCACTAGGCTGGGGCCAGTGGTGAATTTTGTGCTCCATTCAAGCTCTCCATGGTGGCGGCAGATCCTTGTATTTCTCCCCTCCCAGACACAGAGATTTTATTTGCATCCCTAGATTATCACCGATGTGCTGGAGTGGCATTGCACAGCAAGTCTCCAAGGCCCACCTCTTTCCATTTGTGCTGAGTTGCTCTCTGTTTTCCTCCGTGTGCCCTTGAAGCAAAGGCAATTGGTTCCTCCACTTCTCTTTGCATCTGGGACATGGCTGCTCCCACCCCATATGGGCATGTGAGGCGTTGCCAGTTGCCTGGGTAAATCACATTAACAACTCAAAGGCCAGCGAGGCATTTGAATCAGGACTGAATAGGGCCAGACTCCCTCTGGAGCCCCTTTCCCCAGCTCCAATGTCACCATGTCAACAGGAATGGGCAATAATAATAAGTCATTGCTGAATCGTGGGGTTTGGGCTCCCTTTCATTTCCCTTGCATGGGCACAGAACAGCCTATTGTAGAATAGGAGTCAACTTTCAAAGATTTTCAAAGGAGAAGGGCCGTAGCCCAGTGGCAGAGCTCCTGCTCTGCATGCAGAAGGTCCCAGGTTCAATTCCTGACATCTCCAAGTAATAGTGAGAAAGACCTCCTGTCTGAAACCCCAGAGAGTCGCTGCTAGTCTGTGCAGACAAGCCAGAGCCAGATGATCCATTGGTGTAAGGCAGCTGGCTATGTTCCTTCAAATGCTCCACTATGGCAAGGCCTCTTTTGCTGAGTTTATTTACAAATCGCAGAAGCATACAGGGGTGCCTTGGCCTATAGAACAGTGATGGGGAACCTGTGTCCCTATAGCTGTTGGTGGGCTACAGCTGCTAACAACCCTGACCATTGGCCATGCTGGTCCAATGTCAGGGTGAGGAGGGCTGCTTATCTACTGCCACAGGGGAGGAAGCCCTGAAGCCTGACACCCAACAAGGACTGAGCATGCTCAGTGGCCAGTGAATGCTGACTGTTGGGGAAGCGGAAAACAAGCGAAGCCAGGTGAGAATATCATAGAAATGGAATATTATAGAGGAGGCAAATGGCTTACTGACTTGGACAGTGCTTCTTCACCCAGTGCATAGCTAAACTATGGAAGATGTAGATAGAGATGACCACCAACTTGGATGGCTTCAAAAGAGGTTCAGACAATACTAGCTGTTTTATCTCCACTATCAAAGGGAGGAATGTTTCTGAATCCCAGTTGCTGGGAGCCACAAGTGTTGAGACGGCTGTTGCACTGAGGTTCTCATTGAGGGCTTCCCATCGGAGCATCTAGTCGGCCGCTGTGAGAACAGGATGCTGGATGAGCCTTTGGCTTGATCCTACAGGGCTCGCCTTAAATTATTCTGCTCTTAACAGTGATGAGGAATAGTCCACAATGAAACATTTCATTGCAGGTCCCATTTGTGCATGGCATAGGAACATCCTACAGATATGGTGAGCCTGCCTATGAGAGAGAGAGAGAGAGAGAGAGAGAGAGAGAGAGAGAGGGCGCGCACTCTGTCGGTAGAGCATGAGATTCTCAATCTCAGGGTTGTGGGTTTGAGCCCCACACTAGGCAAAAGATTGGCATTGCAGGGCGTTGGAATAAATGACCCTTCCAACTCTACAGTTCTATGCTAAGGTATCCCACAGTGACTGGGGAGAACTTGGGTTTAAACACCCACCCAATAATAAACCTCGCTGTGTGACCTTGTGTTAGACATTGAAAGGGTCCAGGAGTGTAGAAGTCTAGAAGTCTGTTTCCTCTTGTCCAAGAGGACTCCAAAACAGGAGGGGATAGGAACTCACCGCCAACCCCAGAAGTGCTGCTAGCATCCCATTTCCCTCTAGCCTGAGAATGAGGCATTACCATCCTTGAAATTGTGAGAACTTGGGTCTCCCTCGGGAGGTTGTGGACTCTCCTTCCTTGGAGGTTTTGAGGCAGAGGTTGGATGGTCATCTGTCATGGATGCTTTAGTTGAGATTCCCGCATTGCAGGGGGTTGGACTTGACGGCCTTTGGTGTCCCTTCCAACTCTACACTTGTATGATTCCATGACTCCATTGCAGATGCCCCAGCAAGACCTCAGGCCCCTTGAATTAGAGTAGCACTTTCGTGTGTGTGTGTGTGTGTGGGTGGGTGGGCAGGGGGAACTAACTATTTGAATGCAGCTCCTTCTGGTTTGTTATTGGGCTCAGCAACAGCAGAGCTCTATGTTTCTAGAGCGCTGTATCCAGCCTAGGTCTTGTCGTGGAGTAGGACTGTAATAATCTCTCAGCTGAATGTACCTCACAGTATAGTTGTTGGAGATAAACTGGGGATAGCGCCCTTCTTGTAGCTCTTTGGAGGGCTATAAATGGAACACATTCTCTTTCCAGAATTCTAAAGTGGTTTAGCTCTGAGATATCTGTGCTGCTTTCCTTTTTTAAAAATTATTATTGCATATTGAGAGCCAGTGGGGTGTAGTGGTTAAGAACGGTAGACTCGTAATCTGGTGAACTGGGTTCGCTTCCCCGCTCCTCCACATGCAGCTGCTGGGTGACCTTGGGCCAGTCATATTTCTCTGAAGTCTTTCAGCCCCACTCATCTCACAGAGTGTTTGCTGTGGGGGAGGAAGGGAAAGGAGAATGTTAGCCGCTTTGAGACTCCTTCGGGTACTGATAAAGTGGGATATCAAATCCAAACTCTTCTTCTTCTACTTGTCATACAGTATCTAGCCCAGACCCTCCAAATGTCCCAATTTTCCTGGCGCAGGCCCGGATTTACGGAAGCTGTCCCAGTTTCTGATTTGATCCTGGAATGCCCCGCTTTTCCTTAGGATGTCCCTATTTTCATCGGAGGAATGTTGGAAGGCATAGTAGGATGTTGTTATTTTCATCAGAGGGTGTGGAGTTATGTGACCTCCGAGCCAAGGAGATAAGTAACTATACAATCTTTAGAAGACATATGAAGGCAGCCCTCTGTAGGGAAGTTTTTTTTAATGTTTAATGTTTTGTTATGTTTTTATATATATTGTAAGTTGCCTAGAGTGGCTGGAGCAGCCCAGCCAGATGGGCAGGGTATTATTATTATTATTATTATTATTATTATTATTATTATTATGGAATAGGACGTGCCTATTTTCATCAGAGAAATGTTGGAGGGTATGCTAGCCTGCTGGCTGCTAAGTAGGAGCAGGAGTGAGAGAGGAGTATCAGCTGCTCTGAGTGACCTGAGATTTACTTCGGGCCCATCCTTAAATTTCCCCATTTGGTCTCATCAGCTTGGTCGAATGACTAGCCAAGGCCCAATAAAGCCAAGCGGAGCGTGGCACGTAAATTACAAGCCATTGTCTTTGTGCTTTACATGCCTAATTTGTTTACCACCTCCATTGCGCAGCCCGGCAAACAATTAAGCTTCTGCTGGGGTCAAAGGTGAAAGCGCTGACGTCCAAACGACTCGTCTCGTAGTTCAGCATCCACCATGATTGAACTTTAGAGATCAACGCTAACAAGGGGAGCGCGCTTACGATGGTTCTCTTTGTTGCACACCCGCGGAAAATTAAGCTCATCCCTGGAATGAATGCCACTCACAATTGATGGTGAATTTATGGTTTTGCAACTGACAAATTGCAATAAAAAAAAAAATGGGTGTGGGGAATAAAATCAACGGACGTGGGCTGGGAAGCCAGGGAGACTGTCTTCCAATTAAGTGGGATTTCAAACACCATAATTCTTGGGGGGACTTCACCTATTCCCTTTTTCTTTCCAGAGGTATTGGAAAGGTCAGGCTTCTCTGCAAACTAATGCCAGCTGTCAGTACAACTCGTGATGTTTAATGAGCATTTCATGCAGCTTCATTACAGAGTCTTCATGCAAACAAACAAGAAAATCCTCCAGTTCTACTTTGTCTGGAATTTCATTATGGTGCAGGTTTTGGGTAGAGACTTCTTTTAGCCTGCATACGCAACAAGCACATTATTTCCCCCTCTCAAATCCTGGGAACTGCAGTTTGTGGAGGGTGCTGGGGATTGTGGCAGGGTGTGGGGTAAAATACAGTCCTCAGACAGGCAGTCTAGGGGTTTTTGAAGCTTCTCCCCATGCAAACCCCACCAGCCTTAATTCAAGCAGAGTTGCACTCCAACACTTGATGTTAGGATATTTCCATTCCACCTTAAAAGGGAGCAGGCTGTGAGTCACAGAGTCTGCGTATTTCCTGTTGCACAGGATGTTTATGTTTTCAGTTGCTTTCGTTTCTTCTTCGTGTCTGAACGCTGAAGCAGGCGGTCATGTCTTTTCTTTGTTCTGACCAACGTTGAATAAACTTGTAAATATGCTGTCCTGCTGTGCATCTCTCGCTGTGTGAATTCTGCTGAAAGAGTGTGCACCAGCCTAAGAATGTGGCAATCTATTTCTAAGGCTTCGTGTCGCTAATTGCTGATACTGCGTGTCTACCGGAGATCGATGGATCGTCCGGCAGCCGGCTTGGGGGCTCAGATGGACGTTATCTCCCTGGCAGTATCCCAACACTTCCGACATACCCTACACGCTGCTTCTTTGGGCTCTGGCTAGCACCCAAAGATCCTTTTGCATGCTCCCAAACCTGATGAGGCTTCCACAACTGTTTCTTCCATCTGTGGCTCTTAGTCCTGGGCTAATTTCTGGGGTAGAGGTCATAACTTAATGGAAGAGCATATGCTTTACGTTCAGATGGACAGGTGATCACCTGGAAATCTCAGCGATGAGGTCTTGGGTTCCAGAAATAAGATGAGTTTGCTGGATCAGATCAGTGGTCTATTTTGTCTAGTATCCTGTTTTCACAGTGGCCATCCAGAAGATGAACATGAGCATAACAGGGATTCAGAGGCATAAATGCCATCATAAAGCCAATACGATTGACTTATCTTCCATGAATTTTTCTAACCCTCTGTTAAAGTCATCCAAGTTGGTGGCCATTATTGCCTCCTATACTTTAATTCTGATGACAAAAAGCAATGTGTTGTTTGTGTGTATGTGTGTGTTCATGTGTGCATCTTCCTTTTTGTGTTATTCCAATTGTAGTAGTATAAGCTCTCTGTGGACAAATACTGGCTCCCTCGGCCTGAGATGAGCACCACACCCCATAGTCAAGTTGGGCTGGACTTAACCACCCATGGGTCCTTTACTTTATTATTATTATTATTATTATTATTATTATTATTATTATTATTATTATTATTATTATTACTACAGGAATATAGTGGTACCTTGGTTCTCAAACGCCTTGGTTCCCAAATGCCGAAAACCCAGAAGTATATGTTCCAGTTTTCGAACAGCCTTGGAGACCTCGTCATCCACGAGCGAGGGAAATGTCTCCGCTAGCAAGGTCCATTTTAAACCTCCCCTCTTCTCATTCCAAAGGAATTGAGGTTATCCAGTGAACAACTCAGTGAGCATTATTATGGCATTTCTGATTAGCTTTGTTAAGCACATGTCTAGCACTCCAATGTATGAAGCACTTCAGGGCCACCGGTTTTAATAGCAGCTTGGCAATAATGATCCATAAAAGACAAGCAGGGAGACAGTTCTTCATTTTGCTTCTTGAACTGTGGGTTGTTGGGTGGGTTTTTTTGCACGGAATTTCTCTGGTTACGGAAGGCCGCAAAAATATCATTCTGTGATTGTCAACTGGTTTAGGTCTCCTGCTAGGCTGGGTCAGTGCCACAGTGCCTAGTCCAGAAGGGCTGTAGCCCAGTGGTTGAGCATTTCTTTTGCATGCAGAAGGTCCCAGGTTTGATTCCTGGCGTTTCCACGCCTGGAACCCTGGAGAGAAGCTGCCAACCAGTGTTGACAATACTGAGCTAGGAGGACTTGGCCCTAGGCAGCTCCCTATGTTCAGTTAGAGCCCTTGAAGGAATGGGTTTCTGTGCAGTCAGTCTGAAACGGGACTCCAAATCCCCATTTTTCCTCCTCCAAGGGAGCATTTCTAAAATGCATTAACTTGAGCTCTTGGGTCAATGTATAAACAGAAAGTCAGCTGTATAAACAAGTGCTCAAAGCCCTCTCCTTTATCAGTCCGTGATGGCAATGGATGGCCTTGCCAGTTCCGAGTGGAGCAGGGATGGCACATCTGGGTCTTATCTTACATCCTGACCACAAAGACGCACAGACCTTGTCAGGTCTGACAAGAGACCCAGGAACGGCGCCAGGAGTGCTCTTAGAGTTGGTGACCTCCTGCACCAAGATAAGAGTATAGGAGCAGGAACAACCTTTTATGGTCAAGAGTACCGGAACAGGAATATCTGTTTATGGTCATGGATGTCAACTTACGTGTATAAGCTGACGTGGTTGGGTTCCTGGGGAAGGGGGGAGAGGGTGCCTGGAGGATATATATACTGCATGAAATTTCTCATTTCTTTGGACTTGCTGTGGGCTGACCATGCAAGTGCCTTCTGCTATCCGGAGAGCAGAATAAACTCTTTCTCTGAATCAACCTCGGTGTCATTTGACTTCCTTCCTCCCGTCCGGGAGCAACACAGACCCTACCAATCGGTAAAGTCTAATAAGGCTACACTCTTAGCTAGGAATTGCTCTGAAACCCTCCCTTGGTGTCATCAGCAGCTGAAAAGCATGGGCCCGGCAGAGGGCAGAGCGCTATCCAAGCAACGCAACTCTGAAGGCCAATCACTTTTGGGCACGCAGCAATAGTTGCTCAGCTCTTTGTATCCTGGCTGGTATTTCTGTTCCCCGAAGAGTGCAAGGAACCAACCTGCCTGAAGAATTCAGCAGAACGTTTTGAATGCCTCCATCTGCGGCGTTCGATTTGTCACTTTAAAATAAAAAAGAAGCTCGCTACATGTTTGGATGCTGGCTATCGAAGGATGGTATTTCAGAAGACAGGCAAGCCCCCCCACCGCCAATCTTCGTTTAAGGGAACTAGCAAAGTATGCCCAGTTCTTTTACCATCTGTTTATATTCACAGCCACCTCTTCGTATCGTGCCAAAGTTCTTTGGGCTTTCAAAAAGCAGTCTGCTTGGATGCAGAAACCAGGGTGTGTGCATTGATAGGCATGGGGCTTTCGGGGGCTAGCTCACACATACATGTGATCGGTAGCAGGTCGGTCACCTGACTGCTGCTCAGGGGGAGGTGGACGGGGAAGTGGGGAGGCAGCAGTGCACAAGCACTGGCGGAACCAATTTGTTGCTCCTGGCACCGCGTTTGCACTGCGCAGTGGCATAGCGTGGAGGAGGGATACTGGGGCAATTGCCCTGGGCACAAAAAATAAAATAGGGACACGCCTCTGCAGCTGCCACCCTGACCGGAGGTGCTCCTTTCTCACCCGTACGCCTCACCTGGGCAGCACACCTAGCAGGAGATGGGAGAGGACAGGCCCTTGCATCCCTCAGCCGTGTGGTGTTCCTCACTGGTGGGGAGGCGGGCAGACAGTGAGACTCGTGGTGGCAGCGGCAGCACTCACATACATGTCCCGCTACTGCTCTGTGGCAGCAGCAGTGCAGCATGGAGGCACCAGTTAGGGGGTGAAATACGTCCCTTGCCACGGGCACAGGCAACACACGCTATGCCACTGGCATTGTGCTAAGCTTGGTACCACCTTGCACCTCCACCTCCCAGTAAACAGCTGTGATGCAACCAATCAGAGGTCAAGTGAGTGCTGCCCCACCCCCAGTCATTTGCTACTCCATGTAACATCACCTGAAGTTTTGCACCTGGATTGCTGCACACTTAATGATTTGTAGCTGAATGTTGTGAATCAGGAGTCACCTGTGTGGTTGACCGCTGTGAGAATAGGATGCTGGACTAGATGAGCATTTGGCCTGATCCTGCGCGGCCCTTTTTCTATGCTCTTCTTCTGTTGTGCATGGACAAAGCCGAACGTCTGATGCAGCTATTGGCTATTGTTTCCAGGCACTTGCACCAATCAGAAGCTGCGCCTTGGTTTTCAAATATTTCAGAAGTCATACGGACTTCCGTAACGTTTTAAGCTTGGTGCTATTGTTTTTGCTATTTGTTTTGCATTTTTATTTTTGAGGCTTTTTCGGTTAATTTGTTATCGTGTCTGTGTGGAACCCAGTCCAGCTACTGACTGATTGATTGTGTGACTGTGGAAATGGATAAAAATCCAAACAATGACTATCATCAGTGCAGGGAAGAAAAAAATTAAATTTTTATTTTTATTATATACAATACTGTCTTCTTTATTTTATAGCACAGCACATTGATTATTGCTTTCATTTTATGGATCAATGGTCTCGTTAGATGGTAAAATCCATGTTAAATTGCTGTTTTAGGGGTTGTTTTTAAAAGTCTGGAACGGATTAATCCATTTTGTATTACTTTCTATGGCAAAGCGCGCCTTGGTTTTGGAACGCTTTGGTTTTGGAACGGACTTCCGGAACGGAGTAAGTTTGAGAACCAAGGTACCACTGTAAAGGTATTGTGCAACCATGTATTTTGGAACTTTTCTTATGGTTTACTTTGTTTTACGTGCATGCAGGTTCCTGTTTCCTCTGCCCTGATGTTGGGCTAATAGCAGCATTGGGTGGGGGGGAATTTAGAGCAAGAAAATGGTGCACAGAAATGGCTTACAATTCCCCCTCTGCCAGCACTTCTGCTCTGATCAAATCCGGACCCCCCACGCTTTAAAGTAAAAAAAAAAAAAACAACAACAACCAAAAATGTCAGGAGATCTGATCACAGACCTGCTGCCTCCTGTTGTAGTTTGGCATGGAGAAGAGACTTTCTTGGTGAATGGTGTCCATAGTCTGATTTGAATAGCAGATGTCAGACCTTATAGTCATGCAGTTACAGTAGCTTGCCCGTACCTAGTAGCCAGAAAGAAACAGATGGCAATAAAGGGATGTGGCCAAAAAATGAAGATGGAAACAGGGAATCACAGAGAGAACATTTTTTGTTACCCCCGCCCCCCTCCCTCCAAGCCTGACTCATTTTTGACTCTAGAAAAATCCAGCTTTCTCATACTGGAAATATTTGGTTCGTGCTGCAGGCTGGTTTCTACACACCCAGCCTTTCTGTCCTCTATCTGGGTGAGCAAAATGCATGACTACAGTTCAAAGACACATTTCGCCATGCATACATGCCCAAAAATGGTTTGAAGCAGGGCTTGTGAGGTGTGTGGCCAGGGCTGGATTTACCGTATTTTTTTGCTCTATAAGACTCACTTTTTCCCTCCTCAAAAGTAAGGGGAAATGTGTGTGTGTCTTATGGAGCGAATGCAGGCTGTGCAGCTATCCCAGAAGCCAGAACAGCAAGAGGGATTGCTGCTTTCACTGTGCAGCGATCCCTCTTGCTGTTCTGGCTTCTGAGATTCAGAATATTTTTTTTCTTGTTTTCCTCCTCCGAAAACTAGGTGCGTCTTGTGGTCTGGTGCGTCTTATAGAGAGAAAAATATGGTCGGTTTGATGAGGCCTTCAGCTACTGAAGGTAATGGGGCCCTTTATATGTCCAGCTGTCCTTTGTCAACAACAAATTGTCACTGTTTTTTGAGTTGAATATATGCTATATGGTCATTTATGGACCGAATAGGTATCTAAAGCCATTTGCACATGTTGCAATTCAACCAGTCTATGCAGAATGTAGGCACCCTATATAGTGTTCCCTTGGGTTAAGTACTTAATTCGTTCTGGAGGTCCGTACTTAACCTGAAACTGTTCTTAACCTGAAGCACCACTTTAGCTAATGGGTCCTCCTGCTGCTGCCGCGCTGCCAGAGCACATTTTCTGTTCTCATCCTGAAGCAAAGTTCTTAACCTGAAGCACTATTTCTGGGTTAGCGGAGTCTGTAACCTGAAGCGTATGTAACCTGAGGTACCACTGTATATAGAAATGAGCAAACCTGTGGTATTTTCGGGAGCAGGCTAGCATTACTTACATCATAGGAACCCACACAACACAAAACACTGTTGCTGTATGTAGGTTTTATTTTATTTGTTTTTTATCTTATGTTTTGGAAATGTACATCCAGTTGTTTTCCCTTTAAATTTTTTGGGAACCCCCAAGAGAGTGGGGCCCTAAGCTATAGCTTGTTTAGCTTATACGTAAAGCTGGCACTGTGTGTGGCCTGAGGATGGGGTGTCTTGCTGAGATGGTGTGGGGAGACTCCCAGGGGTCTGACAAAGAGAATGCGATGGCAAATTTGGTCCCACGACCCTGAGGTTACGCTATAATGCTCAGTACAGCAGTGTTTCATGACATTGTGGGAAATTAAAATGGCTACTCACCTCTGTAACTGCCAGGGAACCTGTGGCAGGGGGTGGGCAGGGCAAGCATCTATGCCGTATAATAATAATAATTTATTATTTATACCCTACCCATCTGGCTGGGTTTCCCCAGCCACTCTGAGCGGCTTCCAACAAAACACTAAAATACAATAACCTATTAAATATTAAAAGCTTCCCTAAACAGGGCTGCCTTCAGATGTCTTCTAAAAGTCTGGTAGTTGTTTTTCTCTTTGACATCTGGTGGGAGGGCGTTCCACAGGGCGGGTGCCACTACCGAGCAGGCCCTCTGCCTGGTTCCCTGAAACTTGGCTTCTTGCAGCGAGGGAACTGCCGGAAGGCCCTCAGTGCTGGACCTCAGTGCCCGGGCAGAACGATGGAAGTGGAGACGCTCCTTCAGGTATACTGGACCGAGACCGTATACTTGTGGGGGTGCTGGAGCAGCAGTAGCTGCCTCAGGGTGCTGGGAGCGATACCAGACCACTTGTAGGGCTGCACCATTTCATCTCATCTGACTTGCACTTGCAGTCTGCCCAAGGTGGATACTTTCATCCCACCAGAAAAGAAGAAATGCATTACTGAAAAAAGAGGGTGCATAAGAGATGCAAGTTTAGAAATATTCGCTCTCTCTCTATACTATATTTTGTAAGTGTCAGGTTGTAGTTCACATGCCCACCAACAGGTGGCCGCGCCAAGTGCAGCCTCATGAGAGACCAGCAAGTCGGTGAGCAATCAAGGAGTGCATGTTTTGGGGAATCCAGTAGAGCTCCTGATGAAGGATAAACTTTTAAAGGTGGAAGAGAATCTAACCACAGGCTGCAATGTCCCCCTCGCCTTTAAACATTCCTGGAACAGTGTAGAAAGGAGGATGGGGAGAGCTTCAAGGAGTGCAGTGACAAACCGTTCTCTGAAGCGCTCCTCACTCTGTTAAGGTAAAAAGGTAAAGGTAAAGGACCCCTAAATGGTTAAGTCCAGTCAAAAGCGACTACAGTGGTGCCCCGCAAGACGAATGCCTCGCAAAACGAAAAACTCGCTAGACGAAAGGGTTTTCCGTTTTTTGAGTCATTCCGCAAGACGAATTTCCCTATGGGCCTTCTTCTTGCGAGTTTGTTTCCTTTTTCTTAAAGCCACTAAGCCGCTAAGCTGTTAATAGCCGCTAAGCCGCTAATAGCCGTGCTTCGCAAGACGAAAAAACCGCAAGACGAAGAGACTCGCAGAATGGATTAATTTCGTCTTGCGAGGCACCACTGTACAGTGGTACCTCGGGTTACAGATGCTTCAGGTTACAGACTCCGCTAACCCAGAAATAGTACCTCGGGTTAAGAACTTTGCTTCAGGATGAGAACAGAAATTGTGCTCCGGTGGTGCAGCGGCAGTGGGAGGCCCCATTAGCTAAAGTGGTACCTCAGGTTAAGAACAGTTCCAGGTTAAGAATGGACCTCCAGAATGAATAAAGTTCTTAACCTGAGGTACCACTGTACAGTGGTGCCCCGCAAGACAAATGCCTCGCAAGACGGAAAACCCGCAAGACGAAAGGGTTTTCTGTTTTGGAGGCGCTTCGCAAGACGAATTTCCCTATGGGCTTGCTTCGCAAGAAGAAAGCCCATAGGGAAATCTCCGGGGATCTCTTTTAAATGCTGGCGGTGGGGAGCAAAGCCTTTTCCCCCCTCCGGCCTTCAGAAGAGGTCCAGGAAGGCCGGCGGGGGCCAAAAGGCTTTGCTCCCCACCGCCAGCATTTTAAAAGCAGTCCGGGATAGCAGGGAAGCGCTTCCCGCTATCGCGGACGGCTTTTGAAGGCAGGCAGGCGGGGGGCGAAAGTCTTTGCTCCCCCCTGCCTGCCTTCCCGGGAGAGCGGAGAAAGGCAGCGCCTTTCTCCGCTGTCCCTGACGGCTTTTGAAGGCAGGCGGGGGGGCAAAGACTTTCGCCCCCCGCCCGCCTTCAGAAGAGGTCCTGGAACTCTTCGGAAGGCGGGCAGGGGGCGAAAGTCTTTGTCCCCCCTGCCTGCCTTCCCAGGGGCTTTTACATCGCCCCGGACAGTGGAGAAGTCCTCCGCTGTCCCGGGCGATTTTAAAATGCCGCCCGCCAGCATTTTAAGATCGCCCCGGACAGCGGAGAAGTCCTCCGCTGTCCCGGGGTTTTTTTTTAAATGCTGGGGGTGGGAAGAAAAGTCCTTGTCCCCCCCCCCAGCCTTCAGAAGAGGTCGGGGGACAGACTGTCCCCGGACCTGGTCTGAAGGCGGTTTCCATAGGAACGCATTAATTGATTTTCAATGCATTCCTATGGGAAACCGTGCATCGCAAGACGAAAAACTCGCAAGAAGAAAAAACTTGCGGAACGAATTAATTTCGTCTTGCGAGGCACCACTGTATGGGGTTGCGGCACTCATCTCATTTTCAGGCTGAGGGAGCTGGCGTTTGTCCACAGACAGCTTTCCAGGTCATGTGGCCAGCATGACTAAACTGCCTCTGGCACAACAGGACACTGTGATGGAAACCAGAGCGCATGGAAATGCCGTTTCCCTTCCCGCCGCAGCGGTACCTATTTATCTACTTGCACTGGTGTGCTTTCGAACTGCTAGGTTGGCAGGAGCTGGGACCGAGCAATGAGAGCTCACCATCATTGAGCAGATTTGAACCGCCGACCTTTCGATCGGCAAGCCCAGGAGGCTCAGTGGTTTAGATCACAGCACCACCCGCATCCCTTTTCTCTGTTAAACACTTAATGAGCTGACAGGAAAGAATTGTTTCAGCAAGCTGTGAGGAAAGGGGGTGGTTGGGAGCCAGCTGTGGAGAGTGGGTGCAATAGTGGGGTTGGTCAGAAGTGACAGGTGGTGGTGGGGTTAGCAAGCAGAGCAAGCAGTGGTGGGAACCCCATGTAATTCAAACAGAAATGCAATACACCTCACTTTGTTGTTGTTTAGTCATGTCCGACTCTTCGTGACCCCATGGACCAGAGCACGCCAGGCACTCCTGTCTTCCACTGCCTCCCGCAGTTTGGTCAAACTCATGCTGGTAGCTTCGAGAACACTGCCCAACCAAAACAAATATGAGAAGGTACTGGATCACTTATGGAGACATTATTATTAAGGAAGAAGGCAAATGGAAAATGAAGCCATACGAACAGGTTAAGGATTATGTTCACGATTGGTTGCATTATCTTCAAATAAATGAAATGTTTAAAAAAGATCTCAAAGAGATACATTGAAAGAGAGTCCAGATTTCAAACAGAGATAATAAATAATGATTATAAAATAATGTCAAAAAATGTATAAAATGTTATTGGAATTGTTTACAAAGGATGAAGAGATCAAATCGGTCATGATACATTGGGCCAGGGATTTTGGTTATAATATACAACTAGCAGATTGGGAAAACGTATGGAATGAAAATATGAAATTCACTGCATGCATGACGATAAAGGAGAATATAATGAAAATGGTATATAGATGGTATATCACCCCGGTTAAGCTTGCAAAAATGTTTAAAACATGTAATAAGTGTTGGAAATGTAAAGAAAAGGAAGGGTCTTTCTTTCACATGTGGTGGGAATGTAAGAAGGTGAAGGGCTTTTGGGAAATGATATACAATGAGTTGAAAAAGATGTTTAAATACACATTTGCAAAGAAACCAGAAGCTTTTCTGTTAGGAATTACAGGAAGAGAAATGAATAGAAGTGACTATAAACTTTTCCAATATGCAGTGACAGCGGCAAGAATTTTAATGGCTCAAAAGTGGAAACAAGAGGAATTACCGACAGTGGAAGAGTGGAGAATGAAACTTATGGACTTTGCAGAGCTAGATAAAATGACTGGGAAAATCAGATACCAGAAAGACCACAAGTTCACCGAGGACTGGAAAAAGTTTACGATTTATCTGGAAAATATTTGTGATGAACAGACAACGCTAGTCGGTTTTAAAGAGGCTTTGTGATGAGAAAGGTTATTGTAAAAGAAAATGAGAAGAGAGGAATTCATTAATTGGCAATATATTATAAAGGAAATGCGTAACAAACATATAAATATGAGGATTGTAGGAGGAGCCGGTGGAAGTCAAAAATTTGTAATTTGTGAAATGGCAAATATGTAAATGTTTGAATAATTTGTAAAAGAAAAATTTGTTTAAAATTTAATAATAATAAAAAAAGAGAACACTGTCCAACCATCTCGTCCTCTGTCGTCCCCTTCTCCTTGTGCCCTCCATCTTTCCCAACATCAGGGTCTTTTCCAGCTGGTCTTCTCTTCTCATGAGGTGGCCCAAGTATTGGAGCCTCAGCTTCAGGACCTGTCCTTCCAGTGAGCACTCAGGGCTGATTTCCTTCAGAGGTTTGATCTTCTTGCAGTCCATGGGACTCTCTAGGTGGAGAAAACTGTGACCAGGTGACTGTGTGCCTGCTCAGCCTGATGTTGACAGCCAACTTCAAGTTGTCTCCTGCTCTCCCTCGACTTGGGAAGTGGGCCCAAAGGGGCAATTTAAGCAAACTGACCTTTGTTACAGCTGCAGAGCTATCAGGGGATTAATGGTGGTTAAACCAAAGCAGACTTAACATCCCCTCTAACCTGCAATACTAACACAGATGCTGCTGCAGGGTTCCTGTAAGCCTCACTCCAGTTACAGCCCTCCAAATGACAGTAGGGTTATAACAGTGAACTGCACTGCAGGGCTGTTGTTGCATACTATCCTCTCAGTCCAATATGCATTTCCGGGATGAAAGCAGGGTTGTTATACTCTCTCAGCTTCAACCCACCCTGCAATGTTGTCTAATATTCCTGGGTATTACTGCAGGGTCTCAGTGGCATTCTGATTCCCTTGCTGCTTAGCACCTGCTCACTTTTACTATTTGGACAAAAAAGGAATGATTCGTTTCAAATCGAGGAGCTAGTGACATGCAAGTTATGGGCTGGGCCCTCGGAAGCCATTTATAATTTCCCTTCTAAACTGTTCTCAGTGATAATGGATCTCATTACAATAATGGCTTCTTTATTCCTTATGACTTGCTTGCCATTATACAGCCTCTCTTTCAATGTCAATTTCCGGAATCAAACATTTATAAATAGAGAAGAATCTTGGGTGCATAAAGGCAAAGAATCAGCTGTGTCCAGGCATAATTAGCAGCCATTTAATTTTAGCCTTTTCTCCTTGAAATCTTTTAATTTCTGATTGGCTTAGTGGAATCCTGAAGTCCCAGATAGCCAATGCTGCCAATTATTCCAAAGACATCATTATCTTCCAGCTACTAATGAGAAGGACTAAATGACAACACTTTATTTGCTTAATTTTCTTCCTGTGCTATAGAAGTTTCATATGTCGTGACTGTCCTTCTGTGAAATAATAAGCTACAGCTGGAACTGGCAGACTTGTGTCAGGCCTACCACACTAGAATCACAGAACTGTACTGTTGGAAGGGACCCCCAAACACTATCTAGCCCAACCCTCTGCAATGCAGGAATCACAACTAAAGAATCCAGCCTTTATCTTTGTGTTACTGTATTTATCTTGACTAGTCTTGGCTGGCCTGGTGCCCTCCATGTATTTTAGACTACAATTCCCATCTGCCACAGTGAATGCCACCACCGCTACAACAATGGGACAAAGCGCACACACCCTCCACTTTCTTGAGAAAATCCCGATTTTTATTTTATTCTTTGGTAGATTTACAAAAAATGGCAGTGGTGGGCATGGCAATGAGATGCTCCCTTGTCAGCACTGCTTGGAACAAGTGCTGGCCCATCCTCTCTGAGCTTGGCAGCGGCAGTACTGTCAGGGGAAATAGGACATTCTGGGATCAAATCAGAAGCTGGGATGACTTTCATAATTCCGGGACTGTCCCTGGAAATTCAGGATTCTTGGAGGGTATCATCATCTTGTCATGGTGAGTGGGCTTGCACGTTCCTATGACCCTTGTGAGTGAAGTCACCGGGAGCCTTGTACTCCCAGTAGGGTCACCCAAGGTGGTAAGGTCAAAGAAGAGGAGCTAGTCAAAGAATGATCCAATGGCAAAGTCCTCCATGACAGACCAGGCAGAAGATAACAAGCGGTATGTTACAACGGCTGTGAAGGCAGATGAAGGCTGCAGCAGATAAGAGTCTACTGGTTGTCGTGATACTCATGCCATCGGAATAGAGCCTTACTGCGAAGATTGTGCGTTGGTCAGCGTGCACTAATCTACACACATAAAATAAATTCACGCACAGGCTTCTTCCAAATTCCTATCCTAATGTGCTTTGAAGACGCTCGAACTCAGGACGCCAGGGAGAAACGTGCTAAGAGGAAGGCACGCTTGGCAAACCCTCACTGTGATCAACTCCTACCTGGAAACCTGTGTCCCCACTGTGGAAGGACGTGTGGATCCAGAATTGGCCTCCATAGTCAATTACAGACTCACTGTTAAGACCTTGTTTATGGAAGACAGTCTTACTTGGCTATGAGTAATCACCAAAGAATGTGTACCGTACTGATTTGAGCATTAAATATTTCAGCTGAAACTGAAACCCATGTTCAAATTCTTCATCCAGCAAGAACCAGGGCTCTTGTGGGCTTCCCAGTGCGGGCAACCAGATGTTTGACTAGATGGGCCTGATCCTGTTGGGTTGTTTCTGTATTTCTGTGACCCATGTATAGAGAAGCATGTTGGTGTAGGTCAGGTTTTGGGGAACTGGATCCCCTTCCTGGCATAGATTGATCAGCCAGGATAAATGGGGGCCCTTCACTTCCCTTTGCGACCCATGCAATTGCTAAGTTATCTTCCGCCTTCACTTTGATTATTGACATGCTACTCATTTCCCTAGTAATTTCTCAGGCATGGATACTGGTTATCTTCACAGTCTGTGTTTATCCTTCTCTGCATTTTATTGGTGTTGTGGTTCTTGAGCTCTGCTACAAAACTCTGGTTTTATGCACATATTAAATGTGATTTCCCTTCACTATCCCTCATTACTCGGCAAATGCTGTAATCCAAAAACCAAAGAACAGCAGTTCCGTTTTATGTATATTTTGTTGCCTCCTTTTTATCATGCGTTAAGGCAACACCAGGTTAGCTTTCATAAAGATGATTTACGGCGCTGTATATTAAATTGACAGGTAATGGATATTTATTGGTGTTTTCAACAGCCTGAGCAATGTAAGCCATGTTTTCATATTTTCCCTCTCATATGTCCTGCCCCATCCAAGGACACTCAGAACTTGAAAACCTGCCTTTCGTGGGAAGTTTCCCCACTCATTTGCACTAGGAAAGCTGAATGACTAACCTTGATTTTCTGCTCCTGATATGAAACCGTAGATTCGCCTGTGGTGCATAAGGCAGCAAGTAGGAGAATATTGTCACTGGATTTGTGAAAAACAGGCAGGGGAGACAGGATGTGCATTTGGCCAGTTGTGGACAGTAATGCACAGCTATGATACAGGACTGCATTGTCTTGCTTGGAGCAATGCTCCTCTGAAAAGGGATGTTCTATTTTCCTGGGGGCATTGTGGGTTATTACAGTGGGGGCCACCCAGTGCTAATCGCTTAGCCTGGAGTGTTCAGCATTGAGTGCCAGGCATGGAGATTATGGCGCATTCAGATCATACACTACGCAACACCTATCACCATGGTTAGCGAGATGATGAATAATGTAGTTTTTGGTGGAAGACACACTGCAGCTGAAAGGAAACAGGACTGCATGCAATGAATACAGAGCGGATTGGAAAACGAGGCCTTTTTATACCCCCACTGTTGATACAGTTGTTTAGAAATGTTTTTAATCTTGTGTTTTAATGGTGTAACCTGCATACCACACAACTGTCCCATTCTGAGTGGGACATCACAAATTTAAAGCAGACATCCTGGTCTTGATTTGATTCCACAATGTCCCGGGATCCAGACATCCTTCCTTGGGCAGCCACGACCACGGAGCTCTACTTTCCCCTCTTTTCAGTGTCTTAATAAACTAAGCGGGGAGAGAAGGTGGCTGCGGTGGCTGCAGGGAGGAGCCGGACTCTCCACTGATCAGAGCGTTTAGCGGGGAGCAAAACAATGTTAACATGACGGTAAGGCATCACGGCAGAGCGAGGAAGTGAGGACGGCCCTCCATTTTGCTTTGCCCAGCTGGAGTGTGCAGAGCATACAGCCCCGGGGAACCGCGAGCCCGGCAGGAAGGTGGAGGCAGAGCATGGAAAGGAATGAACCTCAGCAGTGGAGATGTGAGCAGCTGCCATTGCAGAAGAAACAGGAGGCAAAGGAGCTCTGGATGCTCTCTGGTGGCAGTGGCAATGTCTGTCCTTTCCCTCCCTCCTGCTGGACTGGCACCGAGGAAGTTGCAGTCTCCATAGCTCCTTTGTGCACTGGTGCCCAGAAGAGGAGAGGTCAGTGGCGTAGCAATGTCAGGTGGTACCTGGTGCGGTCTCCATAGCTCCTTTGTGCACTGGTGCCCAGAGGAGGAGAGGTCAGTGGCGTAGCAACGTCAGGTGGTACCCGGTGCAGTCTCCACAGCTCCTTTGTGCACTGGTGCCCAGAGGGGAGGCCAGTGGTGTAGCAAGGTCAGGTGGTACCCGGTGCAGATTATTTTTGTCACCCCCCCATTGAAATTCCCCCTCCCCCCTCTGTCAAAGAAAGCCGAGCAGGCAGCTATCCGATGTAGATCCCGCCTTCTTCCCCTCCATCCCTCCCCCCGTCAAAGAAAGCCGTGCCCTGCCCTCTTCCAGCAGTCCAGGAGCGTGGGGGGCAACAGTGTGCCGCCTGCAACTCCCAAGCCTCCCCTGAGCTGTCAAAACGAAGGGGAAGGCCACTGGCAAAGCGACTCATCTCTCCCCCTTCCCCTGACGGCTCAGGGTAGGCTTGGGAGTTACGGGCAGGTGCTGCGCCAAATGTCACCCCCCTTCAGTGTGTGTGTTTGTGTGGCCGCAGTCAAAGCTGTGCTGCTGCTCACAAGGCAAGGCAGCCCCCCCCCCCCAAGGGCAGGACATGGATGGGATGGGCAGGGAGAGCCTGGCCAATCGCTGGGAAGGGGACACATCGCAATGCAACTCAACCCTGCTCGGTTCCACAGGCAGCATCAAGTTGCATTTTGTCACCCCCCCTCATTGATGGCACCTGGGGCGCTCCGCCCCCACTGCCCCCCTTCCTCTGCCAGTGGGAGAGGCGCACCACTGCTCCTTCTTTGCACCACTTACCAGAGGCACCCATGTCCAGGAACTCAGGTTAAAAATATTGGAAGGTATGAACCTGCCCTGGGGCTTTAGGGTGAAGGGCAGGGAATAAATAAATGAATCCATCTCCCTTCTCCTTTGCCCGCTGCCCAAGTCTGTCAAAGCAGGGGGAGCCTTTCAGGTAAGGCTGCACTACAACTCCATCTTAGATGGGAACCGCTGCTTTAAAAGGTAGTTCAGCATCCCTTTCCCATCAATGTGAGCATTTGGCAGTGAAGCTATGCACCACTTTGATGCTGTTCATCTTTTGCTTCCATCTGTAGCTGCTTCGATGTTGACACAATATACCGGATGCGCTGTGTATTTTGCAAGTCACTACACCTACACGCAGATACAGTATAAGGCCTGTGGGATTTTGTTTCCAAGCTACTGTAAGCACTTGGAGCCTCTACAAGCCATGAAACTGCCACCGTTCCAAGCCTGACTCAAACGGTTTGGCTGAGCTTTTGTCTTTCGAAATACCAAAGAGACCTGGAAAGGTGGTGCGGGGTAGTGGTGGGGGAGAGACTTGTGAAGCTGATTGGAATGGTTTCTAATGGCAAGCGCTTTATTGAGACTGCAAGGAAAAGCAAAGTTTACTCTTGAAATACAGTGCTTTTTGCATGTGGGTTATGTGCGTAGGGATGCGGGTGGCGCTGTGGGTTAAACCACAGAACTTGCTGATCAGAAGGTTGACAGTTCGAATCCCCGCAACGGGGTGAGCTCCCATTGCTGGGTCCCTGCTCCTGCCAACCTAGCAGTTCGAAAGCACGTCAAAGTGCAAGTAGATAAATAGGTACCGCTCTGGCGGGAAGGTAAACAGCGTTTCCGTGCGCTGCTCTGGTTTGCCAGAAGCGGCTTAGTCATGCTGGCCACATGACCCGGAAGCTGTACACCGGCTCCCTTGGCCAATAAAGTGAGATGAGCACTGCAACCCCAGAGTCAGCCACGACTGGACCTAATGGTCAAGGGTCCCTTTACGTTTACCTGTGTGCATTGCAAGCATAAGCTGAGTATTCTCCAGGGGACATTTCAGTATTAAAAAGGGGCTTCTGAATGGCCATAAGGGTTTCCTATAGGCCTAAAAATCTCACTTTTTTTTGCATCTGCTGATGTTTATGTCCTCAATTGACTGCAGCTTTTGTGCCATTTTGTTTTGAAAAATAATCTGTTCTCCAATTAAGATTTGGTTAGGTGACGGAATCATCAAGGGCATATGATGCAGGTTCAGAGTGAAGGCACTGCTTCCTGAATACGCATTGCCCTTACTCTGAACTAGTTTTCTCAGCCCTCTGTAACATTGTCACATAGCCAACTTGGATTGGCTCTGTTCTGGCTTCCCTGGTACTTGGAGGAAAGGTTTTGGTGTTATGTACTGAAGTTCTCACCCTGGGCCAGCAGGGGGATACTGCAGATAGTTATGCAAATAAGGGATCAAAAGTGACATTCAGTGATTGGATAGTTTTAGAAAGTTGTTGCCGTAACGTTGTTCTGGAGCTCTATATAAGCAGGCTGGCTGAACCCTTCAGTTCAGTTCTGTCCTGGCCTGTGAATAAACAAGAGCTGTTTGAAGAATCGCTGTGTCGTCTGATATGTTCACCCACAACTTAACATTTATGTTGT
This sequence comes from Podarcis muralis, assembly GCF_964188315.1. NCBI lineage: Eukaryota > Metazoa > Chordata > Lepidosauria > Squamata > Lacertidae > Podarcis > Podarcis muralis. Next base: position 11,912,186 of record NC_135663.1, read on the forward strand.
TGTTGTTGTTGTTGTTGTTGTTGTTGTTGTTGTTGTTGTTGTTGTTAATGGTGCAAAGACTGCCATGGATTAAAAATTCTGCCACCACCTGTTAGAAATGAGGATCTCTCTCAACCTGACCTCGCCACTGTGATCCATGTGATGGTCACCTCTAGGCTTGATTATTGTAACTCAATCTACGGGGGGCTGCCCTTGAAACTGACCCAGAAACTCCAGCGGGTGCAGAATGCTGTGGTGAGACTCCTCATGGGGTCCTCACTGTGGGACCACATTCACCCGGTGCTATACCAGCTGCACTGGCTCCCGGTGGAGTACAGGATCAGGTTTAAGGTGCTGGTTTTAACCTTTAAAGCCCTATATGGCCTAGGACCCTCATACTTACGGGACTGCCTCTCCTGGTATGCCCCACGGAGGAACGGAGGACCTTAAGGTCTGCAAATAATAACACCCTGAAGGTCCCAGACGCCAGGGAGATTAGGCTGGCCTCGACCAGTGCCAGGGCCTTTTCGGCCGTGGCCCCGGCCTGGTGGAGGCTCTCTCACAAGAGACCTGGGTCCTGCGGGATTTGACATCTTTCCGCAGGGCCTGCAAGAGGGAGCTGCAAGAGGCCAGGCCTTTGGTCGGGGGTTCAGTCTGATTCTTTTCTTTCTGTATAAGAACAAGCAGTAAAGAGGCCTCCTAGCCCGCTCACAGGTCCTTTATAAGACCAGTTGTAACAGTTGGCCCTGGAGAATATTAACCACTCTCAATTTTACCCGTGGAATGCCATCCATCCAGGTTTTAATTTGCTCTGAACTAATTTTAAGATGTATTTTAATTCATTGATTGCCTGTTTTTATGTTCTTAGGTTCTTTGTATACTGTGTTAGTTTTATGATATTAGCCGCCCTGAACCCGGCTCCGGCTGGGGAGGGCAGCATACAAATAAAAAATTCTTTATTAATTCTTATTTATTTACATCCATAGTTATCATAGAATCTTAGAGCTGGAAGGGACCCCCGAGGGTCATCTAGTCCAACCCCCTGCAATGCAGAAATCTCAACTAAAGCATCAGTGACAGATGGCCATCCAACCTCTGCTTAAAAACCTCCAAGGAAGGAGAGTCCACCGTCTCCCAAGGGAGACCGTTCCACTGCCGAACAGCTCTAACTGCCAGAAAGTTCTTCCTATTGCTAAGTTGGAATCTCCTTTTGTGTAACTTGCAGCCATTGGTTGGGAAACGAGCTTGACGGAGCCAATGACACTAAATGCTCAATTTCATGTCACTGTAAGATGAGCTTCGCCAACTTCAGAGATGACCATGGATGTTCCTCCATTTCATCTCAGTGAACAAATTAATAATAATATAATAATAATATAATAATAATAATTTATTATTTGTACCGCGCCCATCTAGCTGGGCTTCCCCAGCCACTCTGGGTGGCTTCCAACAAAGATCAAAAATACATCAAAATGTCACACATTAAATGCTTCCCTAAACAGGGCTGCCTTCAGATGTCTTCTAAATGTCAGGTAGCTGTTTATCTCTGACATCTGATGGGAGGGCGTTCCACAGGGCGGGTGCCACTACCAAGAAGGCCCTCTGCCTGGTTCTCTGAAGCTTCGCTTCTCGTAGTGAGGGAACTGCCAGAAGGCCCTCGGCGCTGGACCTCAGTGTCTTGGCAGAACAATGGGGGTGGAGATGCTCCTTCAGGAATACTGGGCCGAGGCCGTTTAGGGCTTTAAAGGTCAGTACCAACACTTTGAATTGTGCTCGGAAACGTACTGGGAGCCAATGTAGGTCTTTCAAGAGCGGTGTTATGTGGTCTCGGTGGCTGCTCCCAGTCACTAGTCTAGCTGCCGCATTCTGGATTAGTTGTAGTTTCCGGGTCACCTTCAAAGGTAGCTCCACATAGAGCGCGTTGCAGTAGTCCAAGCAGGAGATAACTAGAGAATTGTGATATAAAGGTCCAGGTGTTATCTCATCTATAGATAATTTGCATGTGTGCTAGCATTCAAAGCCAGACGGGGGAATGTGATCCGTATTTTTTATTTATTTTCTTGCTTCCCATAAAATACACTCAACATTGTTTTTGCTTCGGTGGGCCGGGGGCCACTCTGTGCTTCACACTCATTTTCGTCACCTTCTAGCAGAGCGAGAATGCACTCTGCCCATGCTCAGAGAAGCCACGTCCCTCTGTCCATTCAAACAACATAGAAACAACCCTAAGAGACTGACCAACAGACAAGCAGGCAGACTTCCTATCTCAGTACAATGTCGGCATTCAGAAAAATACCGAAGCTCTTTCTCTCTGGTTTGAACCTGTCTGCTAAAAGTCACATATTTACTATTATATGAAGAAATGGAGAAAGAAAGAGATAAAATGCCAATCAATGAGCGTGTGAGAGAAAGGGATGGCGGTGGTGGCTTCTGATACATGGATAAATAAATGGATTAAGAACAAGAAAATAAATAGAATACATCTATCATGCGGCCATATAACTAAATTCGGCTTCTTCCCTGCTGAGTGATATGTGTGTAAGACCGAGCAACTCTCCCTCCCTCCTCTTCTCTTCCTCCCCCCCCCCAAGCTGGAGGGCCAGAAGGTGGGGAGGTGCCTTAGGATAATGACAGCAGAAGGCTGAGGAAGTCGACAGCTGGCAAGCTCTGCCCCAATATGCTTTCCTGAAAGCAGCAAGGAACAGTCAGAAGATGTGATGGCTGAACGGCTCACTTCGCCGCAGAAGGGAAGATTAAAAGTAAAATTAGTTAATCACGTCTTCCGTGTTTCAGACCATCGCTGTCCAGACCTCCTTGCCGTGCTTCCTTCCCACCCTCAACACGTACTCTTCCAAATGTCCTCTGACCTCTCCAAAAGTCACAGGAGTTCACACGGGAGAACAAAATCAATGGTATCCTTCAAGCAAGCTTTGTTTGGCAAAGGAGCAAAGGTGTTATTTGACGTCGGAGGGAGAGCACATGACTGCTGTAGGGGTCACATGACTTTTATGGCAGATTCCCCCCCCCCTCCCAGGATAAAAGAAGCAGAAGAAAACACACACACCACACCAACAACGCAACAAACAGCTCTCTTGCAGATGTGTGCTGCCTATTTTTCCGGAGCGCAGTCAATGCAGGCTTAACATTGTTATAGATTTGGGGGACCCCTCCTTAGAAATTAGGGACGCGAGTGGCACTGTGGGTTAAACCACAGAGCCCAGGACTTGATGATCAGAAGGTTGGCGGTTCGAATCCCCACAACAGGGTGAGCTCCCGTTGCTCGGTCCCTGCTCCTGCCAACCTAGCAGTTCGAAAGCATGTCAAAGTGCAAGTAGATAGATAGGTACCGCTCCAGCGGGAAGGTAAACGGCGTTTCTGTGTGCTGCTCTGGTTTGCCAGAAGCGGCTTAGTCATGCTGGCCACATGACCTGGAAGCTGTCTGCAGACAAATGCCGGCTCCCTCGGCCTATAGAGTGAGATGAGCACGCAACCCCAGAGTCAGTCATGACTGGACCTAATGGTCAGGGGTCCCCTTTACCTTTTACCTTAGATATTAATAAATGGTAGCTTTTTGATTGTATGGCATATTGAAGGGAAGATTGCAGGCCAGTGGGAAAATACAGGCTAAGCTTCTATTCCAGGCCAAGGCCTCACCTCAGATAGAGGCATCAACACGACAAAAGTTGTGGATGGCCCATCTGAGAGGAATTCTTGGACCTAGGCAGACAGAGGTTACCATGTTGATGGGGTGTGTGTTTGAGATGTCAGTAAAAGAGAGTCTTTAGAGCAAGGTATGCTGGGAAGAAGAATGTGGGTGGCGCTGTGGACTAAACCACTGAGTCTCTTGGGCTTGCTGATCAGAAGGTTGGCAGTTCGAATCCGAACGACGGGGTGAGCTCCTGTTGCTCTGTCCCAGCTTCTGCCAACCTAGCAGTTCGAAAGCATACCAGTGCAAGTAGATAAATAAGTACCGCTCCGGTGGGAAGGTAAACGGTGTTTCCATGTGCTCTGGCTTCTGTCAAAATGTCCTAGGAAGAAGAAGGGAGAGAGGAAAAAAGACTCCTTCCAGTAGCACCTTAGAGACCAACTAAGTTTGTTATTGGTATGAGCTTTCGTGTGCATGCACACTTCTTCAGATACAAAGAAGGCTTTGTATATGAAGAAGTATCTGAAGAAGTGTGCATGCACATGAAAGCTCATACTAATAGCAAACTTAGTTGGTCTCTAAGGTCCTACTGGAAAGATTTTTTTTTATTTTGTTTTGACTACTGCAGACCAACACGGCTACCTACCTGTAACTAGAAAAAAGACTGGGATCCATTTTGGGCAGGCTGGCTGAAGGCTGGCTGGGAGAGATGCCTTTGACTCCAGGGCTGCACTGCTGCAGTGAACAAGCCCTTCTTGAGATGACCATGCTATAAGATCTAGACTCCCTCCATGCACACTGAATTTGTAAATAGGTGTAGAAACAATATTTCTTAAAGCTATGACAGTCTCCACCATGTATCAATTCTTCAAAGGAACACAGACCCTGGGTGAATGCCTGGAACCCCTGGGATTTTGCTACCACTCAGCAGAGAGTGCGGGTGACACCCAACTTTTGTAACACTGGTGTTACTTTTGTAACAATATAGAAAATGGTCAACAGATGCTCTGATGCTCTTTTAACAGTGTGCATCCAAGAAGGTAAGATCACATTTCCTAATTAAAACCTGTCCTGGGTGCCACAGAACGAGACTCTGGATATTGGCACAGCCTGCCAGAATAGGCCCTCTGTGCTTTGCTTAGCTCAGGGAGGAGTAGACTGTAGCCCTACAGATGTTGTTAGACTACAGTGCCCATCATCCCTTACCATCGGCTACAGTTGATAGGGCTGATGGGAGTTGGAGTCTGACAACATCTGGAAGGCCAGATGTTCCACATCTCTGGTTTGGCTGCTTGTTACCTCTGACAATGCACCATCACAAACCCCATGCTACAGCCACGACAGAATAAAGAATAAGAAACAACACAGAGAGAATTAATAAAATACTTTTAAAGATCCTTATGTGTTTAGGAGTAGATCCTTCTTGCTGACTTACCTATCCTGTCTAGGTAGAGTTTTGTCATGTTATTCTAGCTAACTCACTTTGTTCGTTGTCTTTCCTGTCCCTTTCAAGAACATTACTTAATCTCAACCTGCCTTGCAGTACACATGTATCCGACTCCTCCCTTTGTTCCGCTATTCTGACTTTAGACATTCAAGCTAAAGCGTTTCTGCAATGTTCCGAGCTAAGCATATTTCTGCAGAAATCTGTAACTTGGGCATACTTGCCACTGAAACCGTGCATTCATCAATTATTTCTTTGAAGTTTTGCCCAAGCGTTTTCTAGGACCCTTATTTTGCTTCTACCTTCGGAAGGGCCATAGCTTAGTGGGAGATCATGGGCTTTGCATGCAGAACATCCCAGTCTCAACCCCTGACATCTCTGTGTGAAATCCTGGAGAGCTGCTGCCAGCCTGTTTAGACACTACAGAGCTAGATGGACCAACAGTCTGCATTTGTATAAGGCAGCTTTCTGTGTTTTCTATGTTGTTCCTGCCTGTTTTTAGCTGTGATATGATGTGAAGTGGCTGGATGCATAAAAATGATGGAATGGGTTTCCCAAATCTAAAATCAGTCTGAAACGGGCCCCAAAATCCATTTTTCCTTCTCCAAGGGTGCATTAGCTAAAAACCATTAACTTGAGCTCTTGAGCAAATGCATAACAAGAACACAGCTGTATAAACAAAGCTCTCTCCTTTATCAGTCCGTGATGCCTAATGAATGGCCTTGTCCATTCCAAAGTGGAGCAGGGATGGCACGCCTGGGTCTTATCTTACATCCTGACTACAAAGAGGCACAGACCTTGTCAGGTCTGACAAGAGACCCGGGAACGGCGCCAGGAGTGTTCTTAGAGTTGGTGACCTCCTGCCCCAAGATAAGAGTATAGGAACAGGAACAACCTTTTATGGTCAAGAGTACCGGAACAGGAATATCTGTTTATGGTCATGGATGTCAACTTACATGTATTAGCTGACATGGTTGGATTCCTGGGGAAGGGGGGAGAGGGTGCCTGGAGGATATATATACTGCATGAAATTTTTCATTTCTTTGGACTTGCTGTGGACTGACCACGCAAGTGCCTTCTGCTATCCGGAGAGCAGAATAAACTCTCTGAATCAACCTCAGTGTCATTTGACTTCCTTCCTCCCGTCCGAGAGCAACGCAGACCCCACCAGTCGGTAAAGTCTAATAGGGCTACAAAAACAGACTCCTAAAGTATTTTTAGGATTTCAAGTAAAGTATTTCAAAACTTTACTTGCAGAACTTTCTTCAAAACAAAACAAAAACTTCAAAGATACATTCAAATAATTCCATCTTGGGCTGCCCAGCACAGGCTCAGCATCTTAGAAATAAAATATAATTCCAAACTGGCCCACATAACTCTTCTCCTGGGGTAGAAGACCCACTCCGGTGTCCACTGGTGGATCGGGTTTAGCAGATTTTGAGCCCTCTTTGGTTATTGCCTCCAACAATAGGGGTTTAGGCGAAGGGTCTATAAAGGTTCTCGTTGGTGCTATCCCACAGCGAAACAAAAATGCTTTCTTTCGTAATATGATAGTGGGAATTTTTGTGGATTGGAACGCAAGCAGGACTCTCTGGAATTTATGATGATGGACAAGGGGGAGGACTGCACAGAGGTCAATTTGTGTTGCTTCCATATTTAAAAGCACCTTTAGGAGTTCCTTAGCACCACCCAGAGTTCTCCATCTTGGGTCCCCATTTTGTATAGTTAGGCTCACTTTCCTCGGAGTTAAGATCAAGGATTGATGACCTAATTGAAGGTTAAGGTTGTATTTAAATTTGTCAGTACGTTTGTTATTTAAGGACAAACTCCTCGTCCCCTTCCTCTCTTCAAGGGACTTTACACCGACTGACGCTGGGGAAGTAGTAACTAGCTTTTGTTGGAGGCTGTGCAGCTGGGACGAAAGATCATCTAGTCTTTTGAATATACAGTGCAAGGTTTTGATTATCAAATGGGACTGTTCAAATGTCATATGATTGGCCGTGCCAAGGACCAATTCCTCCTTCTGAGGCGAGACTACACTCTTACTGTTGGCCACATCGCTTGTTATTTGTGGAATTATTTGCTCTTCGTCTTTAAGTGCTGACGCGCAATCAATCAGTGGGTTGAAGCGGTTCTGAGTTTCTACCGTGTAGGAGCAATCCAGTAAATTACTCCCTTCTTTAAAGTGACCTGGTTCAACCCTTGTTTGCTTTGATTTCGGAAAGGGAACGGGGACTATCTCCTCGGAATCTCTAAGGCGTTTCCCATATCCCATAATTCAGATGTCAAGAAGGGGGGGGGGATAGTATTTCAAAGTCGGCGTCTTCACCTTCACCCTCACAAGCCGGCAATTTAGGTCTATAAGGAGACTACCGGTAAGCAACACAGACCGTTCCTTTGAAGTCCTACTCCCACCAGGACTAAGACTAATATAAGTTTCTCCTTCGAAGCTTATCGCAGGGCCCACCGCGGGTCGGTCTCAGATGAAAGGGGAACTCCCAAAGGCCTCACCTTAAACAGGGGAGTTACTCTTCGTACCGGAGGTGCAGGTCCGAAGGATTGTTGTTCTATGAAGCACACAAGTTTGGCACCACCCAGATCAATCCAAAGCAATCCTCCTTCGTCAAACTTAATTAAAATCTGGCATCACACCAGTGGAGAGTCCAGCAATTTCTTGTCTAGCAAAATGCAAAACTAAAGTAAATAGCTTACTCCAACGGTTGTAAAATCCAAGTCAGGAGAAGAGGTCGGAGAGAACTGGAAGGAGGAACCTTACACGGTGGCCATCTTGGAAGCTCTCTCCCAGAACCAAATGTCTCTTTCCTTACAGTCTCCATTTTGCCTGGGGCTATGTGCTGCTAGAGAGCTTCATTTGCATCCTTACTGTCACAGAGCCTGACTAAAGGCAGCACCCTCTCAAAATAGACCAAAATTGCAACCAAATGTCTTTATCACCTGATTTAAGGTTAAACACTCATGTGTTAGCTAACAGAAAACAACAGTAGCCAATAATAATAATAATAATAATAATAATAATAATAGAAGAAGAACAATAGAACTTCATGTTTCAGTTCCACATGGAATCAAGTACTGTACAGATAAGTTGGAACTCTAAAATCCAAGAATTTGGGAAGAATTTCAAAAGTGTCTCTCTCACTCTTGATTCATGTTCTACACTGCAGGTTCACAGCTCAGCTATGATTCTATGTAGATCTGTGCGACAGATTTGTCTAAATCCTGAACTGATTCAGGCTTATTTCTACCAATCTGTGCCAAATCAGTATTGGATTGAGGCAGCTACAAATCACTACAGAGCTGGTCAGCTGGACTTAAATCAATTTATAGCAATTTGTGCTAAACCAGAAATAAATAAAAGTCCCTCAAAAGACAGACAGACCGTCTCCAATGTGTTGTAGTTATTCATTACAACACACCATATAAGGAGAATGCCAGGGTGGGAAGAGGAAGAGGTGGGAAAATAGACTCAGATCCTGATCAAGCAGGGGTGGTGGTGGATGTAAGCACATGCCCCAGATGACAGATTAGGACAGAGGTTTTTGAGTCCATGGCTCCCTTAACCAACTACATTCTTTCTGCAGCACCCCATCACCCCTTGCCTGCAGAGCTGTCAGCCTCTCACCCTTTTTCGAACACCCTCCCTTGTGGTGTGCTCCCTCAGTCTCCTCTCCTCTCTCGTCTCCTTGGGAGTCCTCCGCACTCCCTGGTCTGTGAGCTGCCCCTGCCCTGCCCCAAAGAGAACCAGGGCTGCTGCAACAAACAGCTGTGCAAGACTTCAGAAGGCAGAGACACAAGATGGCATCCAAGGAGGGAGGGAAGGAATGAGGGACAGAGGCCAGTGTTGCCCACGGCACCCCTGACCACCATTCAAGGCACCCCAGGGTGCCACGGCACACTGGTTGAAAACCACTGGGTTAGGAGGTGGCAGCAAACAGCATCCTGTCCTGCCATTGATGATGATGTGGACACGGTGTGGGAGAGGCGAAAGGCCAGTGTGTTGTAGCAAATGCTCAGTGACTCCTCTCCCTCTCCCTGCACTACTCCCCCCACACCATCCATCCACAGTGAGGCTGATGGGAGAGAATAAAGAAAGGGAGAAGCTGTTGTGGCAGGGAAAGAGGCAATGGCTGTCGGAGCATTGTGGCAACCTGTGCCAATTCAGATGCCTCTGAAGATTTTGTTTCCCAGCTTGGCACAAGGATTTCTGAAGGAGAGGTGGCAGTCCTCATCCACATCTCGGCGCCAGGTACCATTTTGAAACAAGATGGCAAGCCAAAACGTGAGTTTGCTGGGTTTTTGCCCAATATTTTTGGGTGATGGGTCGAAACCGTGCCTATGTGAATGTGCCAGTGTGTATGTGGGCACACAGACACAGCTCGCAAATAGCAGCATCCATTTAAAAACCAAAAATTTTGTGCCCCCCCCCCCAAATCCCAGGCAGCGTGGGCACTCCATACTACTACAGTGGTACCTTGGGTTAAGAACTTAATTTGTTCCGGAGGTCCGTTCTTAACCTGAAACTGTTCTTAAGCTGAAGCACCACTTTAGCTAATGGGGGCCTCCTCTTGCTGCTGCGCGATTTCTGTTCTCATCCTGAAGCAAAGTTCTTAATCCGAGGTACAGTGGTACCTCGGGATGCAAACGGGATCTGTTCTGGAGCCCCGTTCGCATCCCGAATAGAACGCAAGACGCGACGGCGCGTCTACGTGTGTGCGGGTCGCATTTCGCCGCTTCTGCGCATGCACATTATGTCATTTTGAGCATCTGCGCATGCGTGAGTAGCAAAACCCGTAAGTAACGTGCTCCGTTACTTCTGGGTTGCTGCGGAGCGCAACTCGAATGCGCTCAACCCGAAATATTCAACTCGAGGTATGACTGTACTATTTCTGGGTTAGCGGAGTCTGTAACCTGAAGCGTCTGTAACCCGAGGCACCACTGTACATGTTTGTCTGTCTCCCTACCTACCTACACACACTTCAACCAGATAGCAGCCATGCGTGTGCATGTGTGTGAGTGTGCGCATGATGGATCTGTGGCAACCATCTGACTGAAGGGTATGGTGCCTCTGAGTACATGCATTTCATGAGCACTGTACAAATTAATTTGATGCCCATGGAATTAAAATTAAGGACTCTTTGAGGCAGGTTTGAACCTCAAAACCTGTCCTGTTACAACCTAACTCTTGCTCCTTTTGCTTGCGTTTTGCTATGCTCTGGTCCGCTTCCACCTGGGCCACAGCAATCACCCAGAGAGCACCCTTTGTACTGCTTCCTTCCCTATCTCTAACATGGGGTGGTAGTGGTGGTGGGGAATTCTTTAATGACAGAAAGTTATTTAGTGCAGCATGGAGTTAATTGCTTCTAATCACTGCTTACATCCATCTGGTTTTATGGTAGACAACAAACCTCTTCATCGGATTTGCTCATTAGGCATATTGTAAATCACAGAAATACTCTGGCATCTCACATATTGTGATCCTATTAGCCAGGCTGCATTTCTTGTGTAGCCATGAAAACAAAGGAGCAGCCACAGCAGCAGTGTTGCTGCCGGGACACAGTCTGATCGGGTTCATATTTTTCTGCTTGTCAAGGGAGACCAAGGAACAACCTCTTTTTCTGGCTGCCTTGGAAGATCTTGCAAAGTTAATGATCATTTAGGTTGAAGGTCGAAAGAAAGCAGGAAAACTGCCAATGTTTATTAGCATTGCTTATTGGCATTGCCAATCTGTAGGTTAAGAGTTTGTATGGCTGACTCTCTAGCTGTTGCTGCTTTTTCTCCGCCTCCATCATTCTGCCCGGACACTGAGGTCCAGCGCCGAGGGCCTTCTGGCGGTTCCCTCGCTGTGAGAAGCCAAGTTACAGGGAACCAGGCAGAGGGCCTTCTCGGTAGTGGCACCCGCCCTGTGGAACGCCCTCCCACCAGATGTCAAAGAGAAGAATAACTACCAAACTTTTAGAAGACACCTGAAGGCAGCCCTGTTTAGGAAAGCATTTAATGTTTAATAGACTATTGTATTTTAGTGTTTTGTTGGAAGCCGCCCAGAGTGGCTGGGGAAACCCAGCCAGATGGGCGGGGTATAAATAATAAATTATTATTATTTTCTTGTTTGCAGCAGGTAAGAGTGAGTTACCCATGTAGTGTCACCAAGGCAACTTTGTAGCCTCTTCCCAGGTCTTCATATTTTCTAAGGCCAGGTTTTACCCCCAACCAGAACTCATGGGAACGCAGTTCTAGCACCTTTCAGGTGAGTGCTGTTGCTATTATAAGACAACAAGGTTCATGGTGAGTTCCATTTTTCTAGAAAAATAGGACTGTCTAAGGCAGGGATCAGCAAACTTTTTCAGCAGGGGGCTGGTCCACTGTCCCTCAGACCTTGTGGGGGGCCAAATTATATTTTGGGGGGGAAATATGAACGAATTCCTATGCCCCACAAATAACCCAGAGATGCATTTTAAATAAAAGCACACATTCTACTCATGTAAAAACACCAGGCAGGTCCCACAAATAACCAAGAGATACATTTTAAATAAAACCACACATTCTACTCATGTAAAAACATGCTGATTCCCAGACCATCTGCAGGTCGAATTTAGAAGGCGATTGGGCCGGATCTGGCCCCCGGGCCTTAGTTGGTCTACCCATGGTCTAAGGGCACACCCACACAATAAATTTAAAGTGCCTTTATTCCATTTTAAGCACCAAAGCTTCTTCCCAAGAATCATAGGAACTATAGTTTCTTAAGGTCTCCTAACAACTTTCCGCTCCCTTAGCAAACTATGGTTCTTAGGATTTTGTGTGTGTTTGGGGAGGGGGAGACATGAACTGGTGCAGACGACACTAATCTGGGTGGGAGGTAACTAACAGAAGACAGCAACAGGATTCAATATGTTCTTTATGATGGAGAACAAGGCCAAGCTGAGGTTCAGCAGAGAGAAATGTAAATTTGTGTACTGAGGTAGGAAGCAGCAGTTAACTAAAGTAGAGGATAGGTGGCCGACTTTTTGAGAAAGGATCTAGGGGTTTTAGTAAACCACAAGCTATGCAGGAGTCGGCATTGTGATGCAGCAGCTAAAAAGGCTAATGTGATTCTAGGATGCATCAACGGAAGTGTAGCATCCAAATCATGAGATGTAATGGTACTGCTCTATTCTGCTTTGGTTGCTACTTGCTCGAAGTACTGTGTCCAGTTCTGGGCACTACAGATTAAGAAGGATGTTGGCTAAGTGGAGTGTGCCCAGTGGAGGATGGTAAAGCTGGCGAGAGGCCCGGAGACTATGAGAAAAGGTGGGAGGAGATGGGTATGTTTAGCATGCCGAAGAGTTGGTGAGGATCATTTGACAAAAGTGAGAAATTGAAGCATTAGTATCATTGGCCCAGTCCTGTCGGATGCTCTGCCAATCGAGATTCAGTGGGCACCTTCTATGCCAACTTTTAAATGCCTGCTGAAAACTTTTCTATTCCACCAGGCCTACATAGGCATTTAAGAATACAGCCGTACCTTGGATCTCAAACGCCTTGGGTCCCGAACAAATCGGCTCCTGAACAATCAAAACTCGGAAGTGAGTGTTCTAGTTTTCAGACGTTCTTTTGGAACCTGAACGTCCAATGCGGGTTCTGTGGCTTCCGGTTGGCTGCAGGAGCTTCCTGCAGCTAATCAGAAGCCACGCTTTGGTTTTTGAATGTTTTGGAATTTGAACGGACTTCCTAACATTTTTTATGGCTTTATGTTTTCATTGCTGTAAACTGCTTTGAAAGATATATTTTATGATACAGCGATCTGCAATTTTTTTTGCAAAAAAATGTAAATGTTCCTACAAAATTAAAAATGCATGTTTCACTAAAAGAGCACTGTACATATTTGACCCAGCTAAAATGATTGGTGCAGAAATCAGAGCTATGGAATTACCAAAGTAACGAAGGTCTAAACGACTCCAGTGGTGAAAACTCTTAATACAGAAAAGCAGTGACTGTGTTGACGCAGCAGTTAAGATAAGAAGTTATTAAGTGATACCTAAAAAGGAAAGGAAAAAAACACTGGATAGTTTGAGAAAAGTTCTTAATAATGTACAATGATGAGCGAGTGCACAAATTGCTCTGTTCCAGCAATTAACCCTAAATTACATCCATATTTTCTAATCAGTGCTGGGTCACAATTAGAAGTGAACTTTCTGTTATTGAAAAAGGATGCTGTAAACAGAGGAGGAGTTTTGTCCATGTATAGCAAAAAATGGCATAATCCTTCAGGATTGAAAACATCATTTAAGCACAGTACATATGACTTATGAAGACATCGAGAAGGTGAATTCTTTATGAGGAAGGACTGTAGCTCAATGGTAGAGCATTTCCTTTGCATGCAAAAGGCCACAGGTTGAATCCTTGGCATCTCCAGGGGCAGCTGAGAAGGACTCTTGTCTGAAATCAATTCAGTGTTGATAACAACACTGAATGTTGGACGATTCAGGACAGAGAAAAGAGAGCAATTCTTCATTTAGAGCCAGTGTGGTGTAGTGGTTAAGAGCGGTAGTCTCATAATCTGGGGAACCGGGTTCGCGTCTCCGCTCCTCCACATGCAGCTGCTGGGTGACCTTGGGCCAGTCACACTTCTTTGAAGTCTCTCAGCCCCACTCACCTCACAGAGTGTTTGTTGTGGGGGAGGATGGCAAAGGAGAATGTTAGCCGCTTTGAGACTCCTGAAGGGGAGTGAAAGGTGGGATATCAAATCCAAACTCTTCTTCTTCTTCTTCTTCTTCTTCTTCTTCTTCTTCTTCTTCTTCTTCTTCTTCTTCTTCTTCTTCTTCTTCTTCTTCTTCTTCTTCTTCATGTGGTGCATAGTTATACAGTGGAACCTCTGGTTATGTACTTAATTCGTTCCAGAAGTCCGTTCTTAACCTGAAACTGTTCTTAACCTGAAGCACCACTTTAGCTAATGGGGCCTCCTGCTGCTGTCGCACCGCCATCGCACGATTTCTGTTCTCATCCTGAAGCAAAGTTCTTAACCCGAGGTACTATTTCTGGGTTAGTGAAGTCTGTAACCTGAAGCGTATGCAACCTGAAGTGTATGTAACCCGAGGTACCACTGTACTATGGAACTCATTCCCACAGAGGCAGTGATGGCCACCAACCTAGATGGTTTCATAGGAAGATTAGACAAAATTATGGAAGAGAGAGCTATTGATGGCTACTAGCTATGATGGCTTTGCTCTGCCTCCACACTTGAAGGCAGCAGTGCTTCTGAATGCCCGTTGCTAGAAACCACAGGAGGGAAATGGGCTCTTGTGCTTGAGTCCTGCTTGCAGGTTTCCCACCACCATCTGGGAGGCCACTGTGAGATGAGGTGGAATTGCTGTTAGACCCATTATTAGTGAGGCTTGTGCCACGTATGCAAGAATGTGAGCTGACCACAAGTGTGATGACCTGGGACTCGGGCTCAGACTCGGAACCAGAGGAGTCTCAGTCTGCACTGGATCCTTTGCCTCAGGCATCATCTGATCCAAGTCTGGGGCCTGATCCTGAAGAGTCCCAGTCTGCACAGGTTCCCCTGCAACAAACACCAGCTGGGCCAAGTCAGGGGCCTGAGCCTGCCCTGGCTCCAGATGCGGGGATTACCTCGTTGCCTTCAGCTGGGCCATCACTTACAGCTGCTCCACTACTGGTTGGGTCAGGGGAGGCTGAGGTGGCCCCTGGGTCTAGTAACCCACCGACATCTCCTGAGCTGCACAGACTAAGGTCTGAGAGAAGGAGAGACCTGAGTACTCGCAGGAGGAGTGCTTGCCTTTGGGTGAAACAGACCGGCCGCTACCCCAACAAAGATAAAAGGCTGTCGGACCCCGCCCCAGGTTGCAGGAGCAACATTGCTGTATGCTAGATCCTGCCTGAGATCCTGTACCTGTCCTTGCCTGGTTTCCTGCCTCGTGTCCTGCCTTGGCCCTGTCAGACTGACTCTTAGTGGAACCTTCAGATTCTGGTCCAGTCCTGGACTGCATTTCAAGGGTTACCCTCGGGCCCAGCACAACAAGAATGAGAAAATTAAATAATAAAGAGAAAATCCATGGCTGACAGCCAAAGTGGGGAAAAAACAGCTTGATATAAGGTACAAGGAGGGTTCTGACATGCACAGTAAAAATGAGTTGAGTAGGTTTCATGAGAGATGGACTGTGGTTGATTGAGAGATGGTGAGGTGCTGGGGTGGCAGAAGGTGGTTGGGTAGAGGATCAATGGCTAATATGATGATGATGATGATGATGATTAGACTTTATATACTGCTCTATACCCAGAGGTCTCAGGGCAGATCACAGAATAAAAGCAAATATTTGCCTACATGTTTGTGTCCTAATATAAATGCTTTTTCGGACACTTTGGACTCTATCCTGTAATGCATGGCTGAATAAAGTCTGACTGATTGGGAACTTGGTGTGAGCCTCCATACTTGAACCCCCGAATTTCCCTGCACAGAGAACAGGATTCTGGACTCGATGGGTCATTGGCTCTTCTTATGTTGTTTTGTTCTCATGCACTGGGTGGGCCCATTACTTGTTAAATGGCAGCTTCCTATTTCCCCCCTACCGGAAAAAGCTTCATTAGTATTCCAGGATGCAGAAGCAAAGTTATATAGAGCTTGGCAACTCTACCTATATGCAGAGCTTCAATACACTGTGGGGGAAGTAGCTGATCTCTTGACATATTACAACCTCACAATGTATATTGTGGATTTTCTTTTCTTCTAGGGAGTGTCCACGCTGTTTGCTGAATATCCAAGTTCTGCTCCACACAAAATGGCCTCTGCCTAAAGGATACCCAGGCCATACCCATGGCAGAGAAGCTCCCATGCAGATGCTGTCTCAAGCAAGCATGGTGACTATTTCATGCACTTCTTTGCACTGCCCTCTTAGTGTAAGAAAAGTAAAAATAGACAAAGAGGTTCCTAGAAACTGCAGCCTAGGCAACTCCTAGAGCTTCCTTTAGGATTGGCCAGCTAAGCAGATGCTTCTGAAACCAAACAACAACAGCAACAAGCCTCTTCATGGTGGCATCTGAGTTCTGTGCTTCCAGTTTCTCCAGGGCTTTATGGAGCCAGTGGCTTGCAAGGAGGCAATGCTGGAGATGCAGAAGGGCTTTGATAATACCTGATCACAAATGTATTGCTGGAAGGGCTTAAAGACCTGACAAACCTTTGCATAACAGCTATTGCGGATGTCAGCATTTTTTTGGGGTGTGTGCTTTTTTAATATGGGGAGGAGGAAATGCCTACTGCATGGAGACTGTGCATGTTTCGCTTGTACAGGTAGTGAGGAGGCAAAGTGTTTCTGTGCTTTTCTGGGAAGGTAGGTCTCTCCAATGTCAGGTGGCAGCTGCATTCCCAAACAAAGGTGACTATTTCGAGTGACAGCAAAGTGTCCGTTTCAGTTCCTCTTGGTTTCTCACTTCCGCAACTTTAAATCCAGTTCATCACATTTCTGCATTAGTGTGCATTTGTTAAAGGTCCTCAGGTTTTCTCCCCTGTCTCTAATTTCCCCCATAGTGAATGGTGACCATTGCCTTATAAGAAGAAAAGGCTAGGGTGTTGTGTGCTCTGGAGCACTGCTGGGGGTGAGACATGCAACCTTACTGCTGGTGACAGAAATGCCAGGTTTCGCCATTTCTTAAAAGTGTCCTGGATTACAGACTGTTGGCTTACCTAGGTCACATCTGCACCTTACATTTAAAGCATTATACCACTGTGAAAAATAATTGCGTTCCTCAAAGAACTCTGGGAGCTGTCATTTGCTAATGGTGCTGAAAGTTGTTAGAAGACCCCATTCCCCTCCCAGAGGTACAAATCCCAGAGTGGCTTAACAACCAACACCACTTCCTTGGCAAACCTAGCAATTGTAGTTCTGGGAGGGGAATAGGGAGTTTCCTAACACCCCTAGTTTCCAGGATGCTTTGGGGGAAGCCATGACTGTTAAAGAGGTATAAGAGTGCTTTAACTGTATGGCAAGGATGTGTCCTTAGTCCTATAGAATGCCAGGAAGTGTTGCTCCCTGCCTTGGGGTGTGCATGTGTCCCACTTTGTGAGATGGAAACATAATGAGACATAATGCATAAAATAAAATAAAAACATGGAATGAGATCTGAGCCAGTTCCTGTCTGCATAACCTCATCCCTTTCAATTGCTGGAATGTGACAAACTGTTGGAAGAAAGTGACGGAATGGTGTTTCTTTCATTATGGAAAAAAGGGATTTGGATATAGGTGTTTGGTCAAGACTGTGGGGCCCTAGAATACTGTTCTGGATCTGAGCTCCTACAAAGCTCTGACATCTGGCCCTATTCAGATGAATTTCTCTCCAGCAGTCTCATCCTGCTATCAAAGTTTTCGCTGTCCACTGATTGGTTGGATGCTTTGAATAATCAATCCCCTGGCCATTCAAATGAGCATGTTTGCCTTGTACATCATCTTGTATTTCAAAGTGTGAGTTGTCAAGTTACAATCCCGGGATCCTCCCTCATATTTATCAAAGCAGACAAGCTTTGTCTTGGATAAGAAAGCGGCCTTGATGTCTTCATAAGGAATCAATGGCATGTGTGAAGGGGTTGGCCACCCTCTCCTTTTTTTAAGGACAAGCATAAACAAAAGCTTCGATCACTACCTTATGCAGATTGGGAGGCTCGTCACCCACCCCGCCGTCATGGCCGCCAAACACATTGCTCGATGTGGCATGATGGATGGAGCAGTGGTGATGAATGGTCCATGCTATGGCATGCCATTAGAGCAGATTTCCATCAAGAAGACAGATGGTCCTGAAGCTGAATGTTTAAATTTATCTTTGGCTTAAAGGTGTTAAAAGTAGTGTTGCGTATGGCAGTAAAACCAAACCTGCCAGGTGCCAGGAAGTCTTCATGAGCAGGAGTGCATTGCAAGTTTGAGAGCTGGTTTATTTGTGTTTTAATAACAGAGAATTCTTGCGTCTGTTGGACCTTCTGCCTCCATCTATGTCTCTGTGAAGGCTTTTTGAGCTCTTGGGCTTGAAGCACTTTTACCAGTCTCATATATGTTTGGTATGGTATGGTATGGTATGGTATGGTATGGTATGGTATGGTATGGTATAAGGCAGGCTTCCCCAACCCAGTGCACTCCAGATGTCTTGGAAAGTGACTCCCAGCACCCCCATCTTAAGAGGGGACTTTTGTTACACAGGTTCCTTCATTTCCCTAAATTGGGATGGGGAACCTCAGGCCGAAAGCAGCACACTAGAGCTCTCTATCTGGCTCTTTGAACTTCCCTGAGGCCACACCCCTACAGGCCCTGTTGGCATCCCATTTGTTTTTGCATAGCTGGAATGTGTCCTTGACTGGAACAAGCTGGTTTGCTCTTGCTTTGCAGGGCAGGACCCAAACCAATGGATTCAAGTTACAAGAAAGGAGATTCAAACTTAGCGCCAGGAAGGACTTCCTGAGGGTACGTGCTGTTTGATGGTGGAATGGTCTCCCTCGGGAGTTGCTGGACTCTCCTTCCTTGGAGGTTTTTAAGCAAAGGTTGGGTCGTGGATGCTTTAATTGAGTTTCCTGCATTGCAGGGAGTTGGACTAGATGACCCTCGGGGTCCCTTCCAACTCTACAATTCTATGATTCTAAGTTGTCTAATTTTCAGGGGCCTCAATTTAGGAGAGGACATAGTGATGTATGGAAGTGAGAGCTGGACCATAAAGAAGGCTGATCGCCGAAGAACTGATGCTTTTGAATTCTGGTGCTGGAGGAGACTCCTGAGAGTCCCATGGACTGCAAGAAGATCAAACACATCCATTCTGAAGGAAATCAGCCCTGAGTGCTCACTGGAAGGACAGATCCTGAAGCTGAGGTTCCAATACTTTGGCCGCTTCATGAGAAGAGAAGACTCCCTGGAAAAGACCCCAATGTTGGGAAAGATTGAGGGCACAAGGAGAAGGGGACGACAGAGGACGAGATGGTTGGACAGTGTTCTCGAAGCTACCAACCTGAGTTTGACCAAACTGCGGGAGGCAGTGGAAGACAGGAGTGCCTGGTGTGCCATGGGGTCCATGGGGTCATGAAGAGTTGGACATGGCTAAACAACTAAACAACAACAACAACAACATATTTCTGTGGGAACGGGCAGATTTTCCACAAGTTTTAAAAGCCTGCTTTTGTCTTAGGATGAAATTACAAAGGCTTGTCTCCAACTAAATTCTACTCAGCCCCATGCTCTAATGACCAGCATTGGAGACAACCCTCCAAAGACAATATATAAAAATAAAATGATACCTGTGTGCCAACAAGCTAAAGAAAACCCATCTCCCTATGGCCAACACCCCTGGAGATGTACTGGATCTTCCAACACAGCTATGGGACATGTCAGAAGGATAACTGCAAACCATTTGGAGGTCTGGTTTGATGAGGGCTCCCTGTTTCCTATTCCCATTCCTTTCAGCCAACTTCCCAGGGATATTGACCTCCCTGGTTAGCTAGGCCGCTGGATTAGCAACGCTTGGGAGCTCCCGTTTCCCCAACCGCCTGTCGGCCAGTCTGGACACTTGGAGTGAATTCCTGCAGTTCTGCATGTGGGGCTTTGTGAGAAATTGCTGCTTGTTCCAATGTGATGTTCCTTTCTCTCTCTGCCTGTCTCTCCCCCCGCCAACCGCCCCCCAATTCTATTACACGGCCACTCAGTTTAATAATAATTGCCATGTGGGCCTCTAAGCCCACTGCCAAAGCCTTGCTCATCCAAAGTCATTTGGTGAAGGAGTCCATTATGATCAAGGCTTGCAGTGATAAATTCCCCGCGATGGTGGCAGCTCACAGCAGCCTCCTCTCATAATGACATTCTGCTCTGCTTGGCATGGAGCCCTAGGCGAGAGAGCAGCTCCCCCAAAATAACAAAAATGATGACAACAGCAGCCGAGGCAGCAGCTTGATGAACACAAGGAAGCTTTAGAGGAGCAGAAGGGAGGGATTGTATCTCCCAATATCCTCCCGCCCAGTGACCTTTGCTCCTCCAGCTCTTCTGCAACCACCTAAAGGTTTCCTTCCACCATCACCCCTGCTGCCCCTTATGCCTACAACTCACTCCCCCCCCCCCGAATGTTTACGTGATGCAACCTGTCTCTCTTCCTTTAAAATATGCGGGGAAGCCTTAGTCTTTGTGCTGGGCCCGGGGGTTAACCAAAGCAACGCGGTCCAGGTCCGGTCCCGAATCCAAGGATGCCGCGAGGAGTCAGGCCGACAGGGCCAAGGGTCTCAGGCAGGTTCTAGTAAACAGCAATGTTGCTCCCACAACCTGGGGCAGGGTCCGACAGCGTTTTATCTTTGTCAGGTAACGGCCAGTCCTGATCCCCTGGTGACTCACCTCCCTGTTTCGCCCGAAGGCGAGCACTCCTCCTGCGAGTACTCAGGTCTCTCTTTCTCTCAGACCTTAGTCTCTGCAGCTTGGGAGATGTCGGTGGGTTACTAGACTCTCCTGACCCAACTGGTAGTGGAGCAGCTGTAAGTGATGGCTCAGCTGGAGGCAACGAGGTAATTCCCGCATCTGGAGCCAGGGCAGGCTCAGGCCCCTGACTTGGCCCAGCTGGTGTTTGTTGCAGGGGAACCTGTGCAGACTGGGACTCTTCAGAATCAGGCCCCAGACTTGGTCCAGATGCCGCCTGAGGCAAAGGATCTGGTGTGGACTGAGACTCCTCTGGTTCTGAGTCCGAGTCCCAGGCCATCCCAGGGGGTGATAACGAAGGGGTAAAATCACCTCCAGCTGATAGGAACCCCAAGTGTGTGAAAGTAAACACAGCGCTTACTTGTTTTTACCCCTTAAAACCCCTTGTCTCTCCCCTCCCTGTCTTCCAGTCCTATTCCTCCATCATGGTGTTTCTGAAACTTGGGCCCCTGGCTGTTGTTGGACTACAACTCCCATCATCCCCAGCTAGCAGGACCCAGTGGTCAGGGATGACAGGAGTTGTAGCCCAACAACAGCTGGGTATCCCAGTTTGAGAAACGCTGCTCTATTGCAAACCTGTGATCCTCCAGATGTTACTAGATTACAACTCCCATAATCCCCACCCCTGTCTTTGCAATTCCCATGGAAGGTTTCCCTGGTGCCATCTTTAACTGTGTACAGGGTGAGTAGCATGGATGCTGGCCAGAAGCTAAACAAGCATGGATGTGGGTAAGAGCAGCTCATATGCCCTTTTTGTTCCCATCTGGAGCGGGCATGCCAGTGTTGTGGGAAGGTTGACCTGGTTCCTTGCCCCTCTTCCCGTCCTGCTTGAAAATGCATCCCTGCCCTTATCCCACAGAGGTCAGGTGGTACAAAAGCACCCTTGATATGAAAACTGCAGAACACAGATAATATTGCTGCTAACAGGTTGCCCGAATCTTGCCATAATATCATGGGTTGGAAGGACAAAAGGGCAACTAATTTTGCAAATCATTGTAACATTAAGAGGAACATCGCTATTTTCCTTTGTGTACTACTACATTTACAGCCAACCTTTCCTCCATGAAGTTTGAGGGGACACACATTGTTCTCCACCTCCACATTTTATCCTCACAACAGCCCTGTGAGGTGTGGTTAAAATGGCCCAAAGTCACCCAGTTAGCTTCATGGCTGAGTGGCAATTTGCATCCTATTCTCCCAGGTCCTAGTGCAACACATTAACCACGGTGCTGCATTGACTTCCAATCATAATAGATGATGTCCCGTTCGAAGGCTTCTCTTTGTGTCTTGAACAAGAGTCCACAAGCATTACTATGGGAAGGGAATTCCAAGGACAGGGCACCACAGATAAAAGCACCCCATCTTTGTACACCAGTTGCCCCTCTTCACGGACACGGGTGGCGCTGTGGGTAAAACCTCAGTGCCTAGGACTTGCCAATCGTATGGTCGGCGGTTCAAATCCCCGTGGTGGGGTGAGCTCCCGTCTTTCAGTCCCAGCTCCTGCCCACCTAGCAGTTCGAAAGCACCCCTAAGTGCAAGTAGATAAATAGGTACCGCTTTATAGCGGGAAGGTAAACGGCGTTTCCGTGTGCTGCGCAGGTGCTGGCTCGCCAGAGCAGCTTCGTCACGCTGGCCACGTGACCCGGAAGTGTCTTCGGACAGCACTGGCTCCCGGCCTCTTAAGTGAGATGAGCGCAAAACCCTAGAGTCGGACACGACTGGCCCGTACGGGCAGGGGTACCTTTACCTTTACCTGCCCCTCTTCAAATTGTGGGAAGGCTCAGAATGGAGTCTCATGAGGCATTTTTAATGTCTGGACGAACTGCATGCAGGAGCAAGAGGTTCCTAGCTGTCTACAGCAGGCATAGGCAAACTTGGCCCTCCATATGTTTTGGGACTACAACTCCCATCACCCCTGATCACTGCTCCTGTTAGCTAGGGATGATGGGAGTTGTAGTCCCAAAACACCTGGAGGGCCAAGTTTGCCTATGCCTGGTCTGCAGCCTGTATTGGATGATAGGTGCCCTCTCTACCTTGGGTTCATGTAGACTTTCAACAGCATGCAACTCTTGGGAGAAGTCGTATGGGGACCAGCTTCTAGTGCCTTCATTTGACAATGAAGAAAGGGCAGTCCACACAATCGTGGCAATAACATTCCTGTGGAGCAGTGCTGCGTCCTCATTAATTTCCATGTACAGTTTCATTACCTGTTATTCAACAGGTCATGGGATTTTCATTCATCCAAAGCTTCCAGAGACAGCCTTGGAGGGGGGAAATGGCGCATCCTACAGCTCATCACCTGGAAGTGACAAGTGCTAACTTGCTCTGAATAATGTGAAGGTATGTGGGTGTTTCAAAGTTGTCATGGGCGATATGGCCATCCTTTGTTCCCCAGCAATAATCACCAGCTTGTGTTCGCCATATGCTTTCTACAATAGAGCCATACATTGTGAACCTGGAGAGCTTTCTGTTCTCTGGAGCTCTCATGTGGTGCCCCAAGATGGGAGAGGGGGAAAAACGCACACTAACGCAGCAGGAACATACTGAGAGTAAGAAAGACTCACAAAGGAAAACAAACTCCTTTCCTTTCCTTATGCAGGAAGGGCAATCAACTAGCATGGCGACCAAGCAAAAATAAAAATTCAAGCCATCAGAAGCATCTCCCCCCCCCCCTTTGCTGCAGCCTCTATGAAATATGTTGGATGTGCTCAACCAAATGCTAATAAACAGGTGTTCCCATCTCAGAAACCAACACTGCACAATTGGCAATCATGGGTTTCCGTGACTGCCAAGACAGCCGCCAAGCTGAGGATTAAACAGCTATGGAATCAACAGCTCCCATGAGAGGTGCATGTTGCCAGCCTATTCAGCCTCCCTCTTCTTCCCTCCCTCCCCCCTCCCATCCCCACAACAAGCTTCATTACTATCAGGAGTCTGACACTCTTACTGTAGAATATAAAGCCCGCATGGTTCAACCTGTGCCTACCTAGAACTTGCGTGTGTTACACTCACAGTAAAGATGGACTCACAGGTAGTCCAGGACCTTTGCCCACCCCACAGCACTAGCACACCATATCTATACAACAGGTAGGATTAGGAGTGGCTTCAGATGTTACAGAAAGCACAGACCAGCAGCTGCACAAGTGGCTCATGCGCCCAGTTTTTGCAATGTCTGAAGGGGAACTATGTTTAAGTTGCAGAGACAACGCACATCTGGCTTCATTGTGCAAGTTCCTTTTCACATGTTTACATGGAAGCACAAATCAGGCTACCTCATTCCCTGCAGAGCCACTTGCTAGTGCATGCTGTGTTGTGCAAAAGTTACTCTCAGGTGTCCTATCTTTACTAGTTTAGTTGATGTCTTACAAAAGTACAGAGACTCACAGAAGACTCTTGGGCAATGGACCAGGAGGGGCAGGATAAGTCAGGTAGCAACAAGGAGAAAAAGTAACAGGGAATTAGGAAGAAAAAATGAAGACTGGAAGATTCATAGGACCTTGGAGAGCTCCAATGGAGCACAGATGTTGTTCTAATAAAAGTCAAAGCCCAATTGTGCATTTAGAGCAGTGGTTCTCAACCTGGGGGTCCCCAGATGTTGTTGGACTACAACTCCCATCATCCCTGACCACTGGTCATGCTGGCTAGGAATGATGGGAGTTGTAATCCAACAACATCTGGGGACCTACAGGTTGAGAACCACTGATTTAGAGGGAAGCTGTTCTGCTGACTATTGAAGTCATGCCCCTCATCTAGCAGGAACTTTAAAGGGAAGAGCCTGTCTTGAAACTTTTCACACCAACATCATTAGGTGGCTCCTAGTAGGAGCTTAGGAACATAGGAAGTCATACAATTGGTCTATGTAGCTCTGTATTGTCCATACTGACCACCATCAACTCTATAGGGTCTCAGTCATGGTTTTTGCCCCCAGCCTTATCTGGAGATGCCAGTGATTGAACCTGGGACATTATGCATGAAAAACAGATACCACTAAGTTACCACCCTTTTTCTATGGCTTTCAGGAGAATCAGGTGTTTTGGATGGTTACGATATTGGAAGAGCAGAGGTTGTGCTCCTCATGTAAGGAGTCTAGGTCACTGTACTGAGGGCTCCTGAACTCAGAACTACCTGCAGACTGTCATCCCTTTGACCTCCCTTTGCCTACTACATCAGAAATGTCCTAGGGCTGGATCATAGCATAAAGAACCCATGCATACAGTGACAGTATTTGGTAGCATTTGTGACGATTACCTACTACTCTATGGAGAGTCAACCTGTACTGAAAGTTTGAAATAATCAAGTTGCCATATAATCATTACAATCTTCCAGTGACTTACATGTTGACTTGAACTCTAATCAACATGGGTAGCTGTCCCAAACTCCCTTTCCAGGTACTGCAAAACCACACATCATGGCAACCAACCGCAAGCTTGGATTTAAGAAGCCAGGAAAGTGACATTGCAGGTCAGATGATTTGTCCATCTAGCCCACTAATTGTCCACCCTGACTAGTCCCTCTGGGATCTCCGGAATAAATATTTCATATCACTTGCTTTAAAACAACAACAACAATGGGGGATACCAGGGATTGAATCTGAGGTCTAATGAATGCAAAGCACATTCCTTACAACTGAGCTATGATCATTCTCAGTCTTTACCACCATGCCTTAATGCCAGGTCATAACACCACAAGAAGGGGTCCTTTGACCAGAGCTGCCAGCTATGCCAACACCAGCAGTGATCTTTTGGACCAGGCATAGGCAAACTCAGCCCTCCAGATGTTTTGGGACTACACTTCCCGTCATCCCTGACCACTGGTCCTGTTAGCTAGGGGTCATAGGAGTTGTAGTCCCAAAACATCTGGAGGGCCGAGTTTGCCTATGCCTGTTTTGGAAATGTTCTTGTGTGCCCCACCAGAGTTGTTTCTGTTGCTGGTTCAGATAGAATATGAGTGGAATTTCTTGGGACAGGATTCTTTCTGCCCCTGCTTCTTGCTTTCTTCCATGCCAGGGACAGCTTCTTTCTTCTGCTCTTCACCTCTTGTTCTTCACAGCTCAGTACTAATCATCGGTGCAGAATGCAGGGTAGACTTGCCAGCCCCATTCGGATGATGTACTTATTTCCAATTGGCACTTGGGAGCCATGAGGATAGGAGGCATTACTCATAGCCAAGAGTACAGATGTTTCTAATTGCTTTCCATTACCAAGAATAACAGCTGTTTACATCTATCAGCAAATAATTCACAAGAGCTCCAGACTATTAAGATAACACACCCCACCTGGTCACCATCACAAGTTGTCAAGGCCAAGGCTTTGGTTGCCAGACCCCCCTCCCTCCCTCTGCCTCTCTGTTCGTCGAATGACAGCATGTGTCACCTTCAGATATCCTTATGCTACCCCACAAGCGCTGGCTTCTTGGTGGCCTGACACATCAAATGGGCATATGGACTGTTCATGGCTTTGCAGTAAAATGGTTTATGGGTCCGCTGCAGCCAAGGGCAGCTGATGCAGGGGAGGCAAGCGGCTCAAATGTAAGGATTTCTGCACTTTGGAGAGAGAAGGGTATGGGCATGTTCATGTTCATGGGAGGGAGAAATCCTTCCGGCAAAAAGGGCTCGTCAGCTGTATGTAGTTGTTTCCTCTGAACTGAGCTGGATTTACAGCCATCATAGCTCTCCAATGTCCCCTTTCTGAAGATGTGCCTTAAAACATTGGGAGATGCTGAAGTCCCGTTCCATCTACTGCACTAGATGGACCATTGGTCTGATCCAGGAATCTCTTCATCTGTTCTTCTGGGATGTCTAGCTGTGGCTGCCTGTTCACGCAGCAGCCATTCTGCTAGTGGAAGCCCCACTCTTAGTGTAGCACAACTCTTAGCATAGCACAATGGCCCAATCTAATAGGTGTCTTATGCTAGCGAAAAGCATTTGTTTATTTATTTGATTTGGTTTCATTTCATTGATGAGTGGCTTCTTTCAAAATTTGCCCAAGGCTGCATTCATGGTGCATTCCATTCCATTTCCCCAGCATTTCCCTAACTGTTAATTTCCACCTTCTATTTGAGCCAC
This sequence comes from Podarcis muralis, assembly GCF_964188315.1. NCBI lineage: Eukaryota > Metazoa > Chordata > Lepidosauria > Squamata > Lacertidae > Podarcis > Podarcis muralis. The sequence goes on from NC_135663.1 coordinate 11,938,753, forward strand.
TTCAAGAAATATCGTAGAATGCTGCACAGGTATACTGCTCATTTCCTTGTTATATGCTTCCAGGAAACAAAAACGCAAATAACACAGAAATGAGTGCTAAACTTGCACTGTAGTCTACGGTATTTCTGGATGTGGCTTTTATGTCATGCAAAAGCTCAAATATAATGCGGGAATTAACAGGGAAACAATGGGGAAATAGAATAAATTGTAGTGCAAATGCAGCCTAAGTGATTTCGGAGTAAAAACATCAACAATAAAAGCAATTAAAAACAGTTGCATATATGAAAACAATTCATTGCACATACAAAAAATTCAAATCCAATACAGGTATAGACTGGGACCCAGGCTTGTATCCAAAGTAACACTGAGTAACGTGTCTGGTTACTCAGACATGTTAGAGATTTCCATGCAAGGATTTCCATTTGTGGAACGGGACTTCCCCCTCTTCTCCCTCCATGTGCTCCCCCAAATCTGCTCTCTCTTAGATATCTTGATCCCAAGCTTTGTCCATCAGAAGAAGAAGAAGAAGAAGAAGAAGAAGAAGAAGAGGAGGAGGAGTTTGGATTTGATATCCCGCTTTATCACTACCCTGAGGAGTCTCAAAGCAGCTAACATTCTCCTTTCCCTTCCTCCCCCACAACAAACACTCTGTGAGGTGAGTGGGGCTGAGAGACTTCAAAGAAGTGTGACTGGCCCAAGGTCACCCAGCAGCTGCACGTGGAGGAGCGGAGACGCGAACCCGGTTCCCCAGATTGCAAGACTACTGCTCTTAACCACTATACCACACTGGCTCTCAGAACTAACACCTTGAAATTAACCAAGCACCTCCCAGGGCAACTGCTATTATACTTGGTGATTCTTAAGGTTTGTGCACTAACTCTTGCAGAACCCCTTGCGCAACAAAGCCAGCCTTTAAACTTGCTGCATTAACCTTATGTTGGATCTCACCTCTGGCTTTTCAGAGTGGAATTTCATGTTCATATTGGGAGAGGTGTTCCAGAAGATGCGGGGATATAATACATGCTGATGAGTTTAAAACAACAACAACAAAGTGACGTGGAAATATGGTGAACTGAATTTATGATTGGAAAAGATAGGAGCTGAGAGAAACTGAAATTGACAAAATTCAGCCATCAGTATTAGCATAATATTATTGACTGCACCTCAGCTTGGCTGCACCTCAGCATTCTTCTCAGTAAGGTAAAGGTAAAGGGACCCCTGACTATTAGCTCCAGTCATGGCCGACTCTGGCGTTGCGGCGCTCATCTCACTTTATTGGCCGAGGGAGACGGTGTACAGCTTCCGGGTCATGTGGCCAGCATGACTAAGCCGCTTCTGGCGAACCAGAGCAGCGCACGGAAATGCCGTTTACCTTCCCACCAGAGCGGTACCTATTTATCTACTTGCACTTTGATGTGCTTTCAAACTACTAGGTGGGCAGGAGCTGGGACCAAGCAACGGGAACTCACCCTGTCGCGGGGAATCAAACCGCCGACCTAGGGTCTGTGGCAAGTCCTAGGCTCTGTGGTTTAACCCACAATGCCATCCGCGTCCCATATTCTTCTCAGTATTCTCCTGTTTTATGTTCCATACCTTTTAGTTAAGCACTGGGAAAATCAATACAAAGGCAGTAAAAACCCAAATAACCTGACCTACACTGAAGGACTGTTGTATGAAACACCAAAGTAATTTATCTGAAAAGCTGGACCAAGGCTTTGGCAGAAATCCACAAATGCCATGAATCTTTGAAGCAGATTTCTGAAAGCAAGACTTTCATAGTTTATATGGAGACCATTCCATATTATTATAGATTCTCTGCCCCCTCCTTCTCCAATACATCTTACAAGTAATAATTTTGCAATTGATGTTACAATGCCCTGAAATTCAATACCAGACCAACAAAAATGAAAGCCGTTACGGTTTCATTTTGAGCTGAAATATTTTTTTCAAAAACTTTAAATAGACCATTTTGTCATAATGCTGTGATTTTAAATGCACTAAAAATAGAATTAATAACCATCACATTAACTACTCTTTCATTAAAGGAAGAAATCTAGCACTAAATTATCAAATGATCAAATTTACGAGGCCCGGGTTAGTAAAGATTTTTTGCATGACCATAAATCAGATGTCACGACTCCCGCCTGGCGATAGCTGCAAATTAGGAACTACGGTAAATTTCAACAGACATTAATAATATAAACATCTCCACACTTTAACCAATTGGAAGGATGATGCTGTTTGCTCCCAAATAGATACCTAATCTCTCCCTGCCTGTCTGTCTGTCTGTCTGTGTGTCTGTCTTTATCTTGTTCAGCGATGACTTGTCACAATTTCTTTGGCGGCTAGAGGATGTTCCAGGATTAAAAAATAATAATAAATGTTGTCATCTTTCTTGAAAGATGAGAGTCTATGAGCGGTCTTATCAGAGGGGAAATGTAACTTGATTTCCAGAAGGCTATGCAACGATGCTAAGTCACAGTCCCTGGCATAGGAATAGGGGGGACGGAGGGGCACCTAAGGAGAGTGGCGATCTGCCTAGGGGGCAATTTTGTCTATCCCCGGCGGATCGCCAACGCATTGATCTTCTTGGGGGGCCCACACGAGGTTCGAGGATCGTGGCAGCTGCCCCACACAAGGATCGCCATGGCTGTGGCCCTGTGGGCGGGTCGCTCCACCCCAGGGTCACCCCGCCCCACCCGGTATCAGAAGAGCTAGCTATGCCCCTGGTCACAGTTGCTTTCTTTATTCATATTTAGCTTTACGCATATCTTTAAAAGAGGGGTCAACAGCCTTTGAGGGCCTGTAGGCTGATTAGGGGTGGCTAACCTGCTGTAAGATGCTAACTCAGCTAGCATGGCCAATGGTCAAGGATGAGGGGTGTCATGGCAACATCTGGAGGGATGCAACTTAGTCACCCCTCCTTAAAACCACCCTGTATGGTATGCAGCAAGTAGTCCTATTACCTCCCTGTATTACAGATGGAGGGCTGAGGATGAGAGGCTGGTTGCTTGGCAGAGTGCTTCATGATGTCATGGGTTTGGCAGGGCTGATAATGCCTGGATTCACTTCTCATTCTTGGGGTCCTGTACCCAATGAGTGTTCGAATCCAACAGAGGAGATTGCTTAACTAGTTAGACAAGTTTCTTTGTAAGACCGTGACCTTAAGTGGGCACTTGAGGGTCCTGATCAGCATCCCAAAAGAAGGAGCTAGGTTGCAAGAGTGACAACTAAGTAGTGGTGTCCTCCAGACAAATGTATGGGTCTTCCTCCCCTTCTAGCTGGCAGGTAGGAGGACAATAACCAGAAAGTGTGAGAGAGCTGAGCTTGAAAGCAGGCTGGGAGTTAGAGCTGGAGCCAAGCTTGATCTGTCCTGGATCCAAAACTATGACTAAGCAAGTAGCAAGATCTGCTGGGGTGATCATGTTATCAATTTCATTGGGCTGGTCATGCTGTGTGAATGCCTGATTATCGCCTTCCAAAGCATCTACTCTATTCCGAACTTAAAAATGGAAAGCGTAATGCTGGTGGTCAACAAAAGAGGTTTAAAGACTGTCTCAAGGCAAGTCTTAAAAAATGTAGTATAAACACCAAAAACTGGGAAACACTGGCCTGTGAGCGCTCCAGTTGGAGAGCAGCCTTTACCAAAGGTGTAATGGACTTTGAAGACACTTGAACTCAGAACGCAAGGGAGAAACGTGCTAAGAGGAAGGCACATTTGGCAAATCTACACCGTGACCAACTCCCACCCGGGAACCAATGTCTCCACTGTGGAAAGACATGTGGATCCAGAATTGGCCTCCACAGTCACTGGTAGACTCATTGTTAAAACCGTGTTTATGGAAGACAATCTTACTCGGCTACGAGCGATCTCCAAAGACAAGAAAAGAGAAATGTTGTGAACCCATCCACCTAATTGTTCAGGTTGTAAATATGTGTAAATGGCCACCGAGACCACATAACACCGGTCCTGAAAGATCTACATTGGCTCCCAGTACGTTTCCAAGCACAATTCAAAGTGTTGGTGCTGACCTTTAAAGCCCTAAACGGCCTCGGCCCAGTAGGCCAGAAGGAGCATCTCCACCCCCATTGTTCAGCCCGGACACTGAGTTCCAGCTCCGAGGGCCTTCTGGCCGTTCCCTCACTGTGAGAAACAAGGTTACAGGGAACCAGGCAGAGGGCCTTCTCAGTAGTAGCGCCTGCCCTGTGGAACGCCTTCCCATCAGATGTCAAGGAAATCAACAACTATCTGACTTTTAGAAGACATCTGAAGGCAGCCCTGTTTAGGGAAATTTTTTATGTTTTTTATTATATTTTTAATATTCTGTTGGGAGCCGCCCAGAGTGGCTGGGGAAACCCAGCCAGATGAGCGGGGTATAAAGAATAAATTATTATAATTCTAATTATAAATAAAACCATATATCCTAAGGACACCCAGTCTACCATACCCTCCAACATTTCTCTGATAAAAATAGGGATGTCCTATTCAACAACAACAACAACAACATTTGTACTCCACCCATCTGACTGTCAGCTCCCCTGTAACACTGATTGGGCTGCCCCAGCCACACTGGGCAGCTTCCAACACATATAAAAACATAATAAAACATTAAACGTTTAAAAAAGTTCCCTATACAGGGCTGCCTTCAGGTATCTTCTAAAGGTTGTATAGTTATTTGTCTCCTTGCCTCAGAGGTCACTTAACTCCTTGTTGTTGTTTAGTTGTTTAGTCGTGTCCGACTCTTCGTGACCCCATGGACCAGAGCACGCCAGGCACTCCTGTCTTCCACTGCCTCCCACAGTTTGGTCAAACGCATGCTGGTAGCTTTGAGAACACTGTCCAACCATCTTGTCCACTGTTGTCCCCTTCTCCTTGTGCCCTCCATCTTTCCCAACATCAGGGTCTTTTCCAGGGAGTTTTCTCTTCTCATGAGGTGGCCAAAGTATTGGAGCCTCAGCTTCAGGATCTGTCCTTACAGTGAGCACTCAGGGCTGATTTCCTTCAGAATGGAGAGGTTTGATCTTCTTCACTTAACTCAACTCCTTACCCTCCAACATTTCTAGATGAAAATATGGACATCCAAAGGAAAAGGAGGACTTTCTGGTCTCAAATCAGAAACTGGGATGGGTTCCGTAAATCTGAGACGTTCCTGGAAAATAGGGAACGGAGAGTCTGGGCTACGCTGACCTTCATTCCAAGGAAACTTTAACCTGGATAAGAGCTTGGTACCCCTGGAGCCTCTCACCAGTTGGAGATTTGTGTGGTGTACAACACAGACATTGGGTTGGCCAGTGGCGTAGCGTGGGTTGTCAGCACCCGGGGCAAGGCAAGTAATTTGCGCCCCCTAACCCGTGGATTTGTGCCCCCTAACCCGTGGATTTGCGCCCCCTAACCCGTGGATTTGCCCTAACCCCAAATGCTGCGCCCGGTGCGGCCGGCCCCCCCTGCACCCCCCACGCTACGCCACTGGGGTTGGCATGTAACAATACAAAGAGAATTTCACTTTGCTCTTAGAAGAGAAGAGGGGAGCCTCTGCCTGCATAAAGCTCTATGCACAAATCAGAGCCTCCTCCATTGTGTCTGTTAAACAGAAGTGCAGGCTCTGATGAATTCAGCAAAATGTGCCTCAGCATAATGTCCCTCATCTCAGCTTTATATTTCATCATCAAGTACAGCCATTTAATAACTGCTACTGAATCACAAAACGCCACACACCATTCAGGCTGCATGATTGGCATGTTAAAAATTAAATGATAATTTAGTGTAAAAGCCTTGACTCATGTCTCAAAACTAATGTGGCATTTTAACTATCAGCTGTCTAGGCAAAAGGAAGTCATCCAGCCAGTCATTATGTCTCAGGTAGGCAGAGAATGCGAAAACAGGAAATGCAAAAGGTTACAAAGGCCCCAACAGGCCCCCAAACCTGAGCTCATAAACTGCATTTATGTCCTGGTGAATCGCGAGTTGTGTGGAGTTAAATATTCAGATACTGTATGTCCTACCCAGCAACTGCCCCAGTTAGATCTCTCAGCACAGCTCTAAGCACAGCACCCAAAAACATATGAGATTGTGACAGGTTATGTGACTCACATGGGAGTGTGGCTGGGAAGATGTGTACCCTGTGTTTTGGTCTCAACATTTTGGAGGGTGTGGGATGTTGTGTTATTTTAGGATCTTGCAGGAAGACTGGGTGAGCAGAATGGCACAATTGGAGCAGATGTCCTCAGTTTTCATGCCTCAAAATCAACAACATGGGAATAAAGGTGATGGGTTTTATGTATTTATCTTTTTTACTTGTAAGATTTCTTACCTACCCTTCACCATAAGGTCACAGGACAGGTTACAATGATATAATAATACAGGGATACAGTGGTACCTCAGGTTAAGAACTTAATTCGTTCCGGAGGTCCGTTCTTAACCTGAAACTGTTCTTAACCTGAAGCACCACTTTAGCTAATGGGGCCTCCTGCTGCCGCCGCGCCGCCACCGGGTGATTTCTGTTCTCATCCTGTGTGTACACAGGGTATCTGAAGAAGTGTGCATGCACATGAAAGCTCATACCAATAACAAGCTTAGTTGGTCTCTAAGGTGCTACTGGACACGGGTGGCGCTGTGGGTTAAACCACAGAGCCTAGGACTCGCCGATCAGAAGGTTGGTGGTTCAAATCCCCGTGACGGGGTGAGCTTCCGTTGCTCGGTCCCTGCTCCTGCCAACCTAGCAGTTCGAAAGCATGTCAAAGTGCAAGTAGATAAATAGGTACCACTCCTGCGGGAAGGTAAACGGCGTTTCCGTGTGCTGCTCTGGTTCACCAGAAGCAGCTTAGTCATGCTGACCACATGACCCGGAAGCTGTATGCCGGCTCCCTTGGCCAGTAAAGCGAGATGAGCGCCGCAATCCCAGAGTTGGTCACGACTGGACCTAATGGTCAGGGGTCCCTTTATCTTTACCTTAAGGTGCTACTGGAGTGACAACAGTGACATCACTAGGGGATGCTTCTATGACATCACCAGGAGCTGCCCCAGGTCTCAGGTATGGGCTCTGAAATCTCGTGACCTGGCAACCTGAGCACAGAATCCAGTCCCACTGGAGGCAGGTTAAAGGCAGGATAAAGCCCTGCCTTGATCCGATGAAACATGTTGCATCCTCAAAATATTTGACTTTCATCAGCCTGGCCTGCTGATTGCATGTAAGGCACCTGCTGTTGAATGACAGCTTAAGCCTGCTCTGGTTGTAAGTTTTTGACTTTACAGATGTTATTAAAAAAAGACATTCCCACAGACCTGTTCATTCCCAGAGAAATCCCTTTCCAGATGGGAATTAGAGAGCAAGTTTCAGCAAAATCTGCTTCTGTCTCACTTAAACGGGGTGGGGTGGGGTGGATATTACAGCAACCTTCCTCTCCTAATCTGTTCATTTCAGGTTTGATTTACCTGCGAAACTTTGATCAGAAATCTCTGTAGCTTTGCGAGATTATATGTGGGTGTGGAGAGTTCTTTGCCCCCCACCCCATGGGTGGAAAGTATAACAAGGTTCTGTGATTATGATTATATATTTCAAAAGCCAGGATTAGCCTGTGCTTCGTGATTAAAAAGATATTGTACGGAGATTGAAAAGGGGGAGAGAATCACATTTTAAAAAGACTTATTGGCTATTTCTTGGTATTGAAGCCCCACCTGGCACCTAGCAGCTGGGAATGTAAGAAATTTCTGTATACGAGCACTTGTGGATAGCTCAGTTTGGTGAGAGCATGGTGCTGATAACACCAAGGTCAAAGGTTTGATTCCCTTATTCCTGCATATTCCTGCATTGCAGGGACTTAGACTAAATAATTCTCAGGGTCCCTTCCAACTCCACAATTCTCTACAAGCTCTACAATTCTACAAGCTCAGACCATTGGTCCATCTAGCCCAGTATTGTCAACACTGGCAGGCTCTTTCCGAAAGGTAACCTGCCCAGCAATTCCTCTAGATTCCAGGAGATTTCATGTTATGAAAATGATGTATAGATGGTACTTAACCCCTGTAAAATTAGCAAAGATTTACCATAAGAGTGATAATGAAATGTAAAGAAAAAGAAGGTACCTTCTACCATATGTGGTGGACCTGTCCCAAGGTGAAAGACTTCTGGGGAAAGATTTAGAATGAATTGGAAAAAATGTTGAAATATACATTTATTAAGAAACCAGAGGCCTTTCTTCTTGGAATAATAGGTTTGGAATTGCCCAAGAAAGATGTTAGATTGTTTTTGTATGCCACAACTGCTGCTAGAATTTTGCTGGCCAAAAATTGGAAATCACAAGAAGTATCAACAGTGGAGGAATGGCAGATGAAGATGATGGATTTTTCGGAGCTAGCCGACCTGACCGGAAGAGTCCGCGACCAGAAGGAGGAGGAGGATCAAGAGGAATGGAAGAAATTTAAAGATTATTTAGTTAAATATGTTGTTTAGTCATTTAGTCGTGTCTGACTCTTCGTGACCCCATGGACCAGAGCACGCCAGGCACTCCTGTCTTCCACTGCCTCCCGCAGTTTGGTCAGACTCATGTTTGTAGCTTCCAGAACACTGTCTAACCATCTCATCCTCTGTTGTCCCCTTCTTCTTGTGCCCTCAGTCTTTCCCAACATCAGGGTCTTTTCCAGGGAGCCTTCTCTTCTCATGAGGTGGCCAAAGTATTGGAGCCTCAGCTTCACGATCTGTCCTTCCAGTGAGCACTCAGGGCTGATTTCCTTCAGAATGGAGAGGTTTGATCTTCTTGCAGTCCATGGGACTCTCAAGAGTCTCCTCCAGCACCATAATTCAAAAGCATCAATTCTTCGGCGATCAGCCTTCTTTATGGTCCAGCTCTCACTTCCATACATCACTACTGGGAAAACCATGGCTTTTACTATACGGACCTTTGTTGGCAAGGTGATGTCTCTGCTTTTTAAGATGTTGTCTAGGTTTGCCATCGCCTCTCTCCCAAGGAGCAGGCGTCTTTTAATTTCGTGACTGCTGTTAATATATGTTAAGATAACTTAAATAGAATTACTTGCGAGAACCAAATTGGCCTAGGATCTAAATATGTGATGTTGTAGAATACTATAGATAAAAGTTAAAATGAAAAGAAAGAAAGATGTTAATAGGACTATGTCAATTATATATGAAATTAGTTTTGGAAAACTGCTACAATGATTTATATGGAAACTCAGCTAGGGGGATTCGAGGAAGTCACTTAACAATCTTAACAAAACTGGATTTTCTGCAGTTAGGATATATGTTTGTTTGCTTGGTTATTTGATGTTTTCTTTTTATGTTTGTTGATATGTCTGTTTTAAATATGGAAAACTAATAAAAAATATTGGGGGGGAAAAGATTCCAGGAGATTTCCTGGAAATTCCAGGGAGTGAACATGGGAACTTTTGCATGCAAGGCTGATGCTCTACCAATGAGCTACTTTCTTTCCACTCTGTTTTGGCAGCTTCCACTTTGGTAGGTAAAGAGACCCCTGACCATTAGGTCCAGTCGTGACCGACTCTGGGGTTGTGGCGCTCATCTCGCTTTATTGGCCGAGGGAGCCAGCATACAACTTCCGGGTCATGTGGCCAGCATGACTAAGCCGCTTCTGGCGAACCAGAGCAGTGCACGAAAACACCATTTACCTTCCCGCTGGAGTGGTAGCTATTTATCTACTTGCACTTTGTGCTTTTGAACTGCTAGGTTGGCAGGAGCTGGGACCGAGCAACGGGCACTCACCCCGTCGCGGGGATTCGAACCGCCGATCAGCAAGTCCTAGGCTCGGTATTTTAACCCACAGCACCATCCGTGGTTGCCATATTTCCAACAATGAAAATCCAGACAGAGCTTTTTTTTTGGCCAAAGTTGTTGAGCTTCACCGCCCCCCACCCCCAGACATTTTTGCAATTCCTGCCTGGACACTGCTGCCGACTGTCTGGACGTATGGCAACCCTAACTTTGGCAGTCCCAGGAGCAAGCAGCAGATTAGACTAATTCATAGAGGATAAGGCTGTCAATGTCTACTAGTCACGATGGCTATGTTCTACCTCCATTGCCTCTGAATACCACTTTTTGGGAATCACAGGTGGGGAAAGTGATGTTGCCCTCAGTTCTTGCTTGATGGCTTCCCACCGGGGCACCGTTGGTCACTGTGAGGACAGCACTGGACTAGATGGGGTTGTGGCCTGATGTGATGGAAAATTTTTGTTTTGCTGGGCAGGTTAGGTCCACAAGTGTTTTCTTTTTCTTTTTCCCTGCCAGCAAACAGTTAACGAACGGCAGCTTATGATTGGCCGGGGTTCCAGGATGGGGGAGTTGAAAAGGAGAGGATTTGGAGAGACGGTTTGAGTTAGTTTTTGGAGTATGTTGGGATTGAGGTTGGGAGAATAGGTTTGGAGATAGGTTAGGAGTCAGGGAGTGAGAGGAGAGTAGGTTCTGGGTAGAAACTTCCACTCTGAGGAATATATCACAAGCTAGAGAAAGGAGTCTCTGAGCTTAGTGTGAAGGACAGTGTGTAGTGTGACCTGTAAGAGTAATTAAGCCAGGAATTAACTGGGAGGCTGAGGCTGAGCCAAGAGAAGTAGAAGTTGTGAGGATACAGTCTACTTAGGTCTCATTCCAGTCAGGAGGGGAGAGATTCTTCTACAAAAAGAGAAGACTCCCAAACCAGTGATCCCTTGGGTCTGTTACTTGGAGTACCTTGGGAGTAGGGTTGTCTAATGGGTGTGTAACTGAAAGGAAGTACCACCTTGTTTAAGAACCAAAATATTATGTGGCAACAGCTGTGCAACAACTGAGAAGGAACTGAAGTGAAATAACATTATAATCTGAAGTATCCTGTTTTACCCATTTTGTGTCATAAACTTCATTTGTGATATAAAATCTCTCTTGTTTATTTGATCAAATCCTGCCTGGGACTCCAAATTATTAAGTTTTCCTTCACACAAGTCCCCCCACAAGATAATTTGGGATAGTTCGTAGGAATTCGTGGAACTGGTGTTCTGTGAGGTGGGTGCACTATATTTAAGTGAGGGTGGGCCCAACGGCACCAGGGGAAAAGTGCTGTCACGCCGTCACTCCATATATATATATATATATATATATATATATATATATATATATATATATATGCTTTCGTAGATTTTCACGGGTACAGGAATGCAGGTTTTGGTGTCCTCGGGTGTCTTCCCGTGTAAAAGTTGGGGTGTCTAGGCGACGTTTCGACGAGGTCTCACTCGTCATCTTCAGGCTGGTGCTTTCGGCTTCTTGTTACTGGAACAGAGCAGGATCTCAGTGTTTGAGTTCCTATAAATACTGTTGAGGAGGTGTGGCCTCTAATGTTCTGGGCAGAGAGGAAGTTCCCAGGCTAGTGTGCCTTTTCTTCTTTTGTTTCTTAATTACTTGAGGGATATCTTGAGTGATTTCTTGAGTTGTATCCTGAGTATATATATCACTTTTCTGGAAATCTACGTTATCTCAGAAGTGGGGCAGAGCTTCTGAAATCACCCTCTCTTTTCTCTTCCATGGATTCTACTTGTTCAAGCTTAGCTGGAGCATAAGGTGCAAAAATTAGGACAATGTTCCAAAGAGTGGTAATCTAGCAGTTTATCTATCTCTGATCATCTTCTGGAAATCTTCCAGGATTATGGGTTTACAAGGAGAGATTAGCAAAATAACTGAAGAACCTTCAGGTTAGTAAATAGGAGGATTAGAAAGCAATGGTGGGGAAGGCTCTTTGGGACGATGGATCCTCACCAGAAGCAATAAATAAAAGCTGATCTTAAACTATTGGGTAGAGAAGGGAGAAGGAAGATGATCAAGTGTGAAATTGCAGAAGGAGAGTTAGGGGGTGGGGTTTAGAGGTTATTAGGGATGTGAAGATTCTCCTTCTTCCATTCCCTTACTATTCTCTGGATTTCCCCTGCCATTTCTGCTACTTCTGCTGAATTTTAGCTTAACCAGGACAATGTTTAGGCTTAATTCCAGAGGTGGAACAACAACAACAATCTTGGTTTTTTTAATATATTTCTTTTCTTTTTTAGTTTTTTATTGATTTCCAATATATAAGAATTGCAAAAAAGGAAGAAAGGGATGCAAAAACAAAATCCCAACTTGCCACCCTCCCTGCTTGTTAAGTTTGCCAAAGTCCAGTCTGTGATTTCAGTAGTTGCCATTCTTCAGGATTGTCAGTGAAGTATTTATAAAAGGATGCCATATTTCAACAAAGTTATCTACATCGTTTGCATTATTCAATGCATGTAATTTCTTTGTTTTTTCTGATACGGCAATGGACCATACATTCTTCTTCCAGCAAGAGATGTTATTATTAACACCGATTCATTATTTGCTTTCCAAATAGTGAAAGACATTTTAAAACAAGTTTTAAGACAAGACAAAAAGCTTAACGAAGCAGACACTTGCTGGAAAAGCCCATTAGAACAAATATATTTCTTATATATATAATTTTTATCAATTTTTTTGTTTTACAATTTAAAATACTCATTTTACATCTTAAGATATCAATGACTTCCCTTCTTCTCTTTCCATGGTCCATTTTACATATCATAAATCCCTGCATATTTTACAAAAACTATACCATTCAGTATTCCATTATTGCATCCATCAAAACTCATTCAAAACTTCCCTGTTGAATTTATCTTAATGCTGCCAGCATTTTCAGCTGTACACAATTATTTCCCTTATATTCAATATACGTTTTCCAATCTTCTCTAAATTTATGTTATTTTCATTCTCTTATTCTATAAGTTAAGTCTGCAAATTGTGCATATTCCGTCAACTTAAGTTGCCATTCTTCTTTGGTTGCGACCTCGCTCGTTTTCCATTTTTGGGCTAACAAAACACGGGCCACAGTAGTGGCATGCATAAATAACCAATTCAAAAGGTCAGAACAAAAACGTTTTCAATCATTTCCATAAAGTACAGAAAGGGGGTGCCAGTTATATCCAGACACAAATACGATTCCACCGAACGTGGGCAGCCATACTAAAAGTCCTGCTCTGAGTTCTTGAACTTATGCAGTGTGCTATATAGAGAACCTAAGAAAAGCCAAGTTAAATCTACCAAGGGCAGTATTCTGTTCTCACAGTGGCCTATGAGATGCCAGAATGGCTCTTATTCATAGCTGTCAACTTACAGATTTGAAAATAAGGGACCAGCTGCCTCAAAAATAAGGGATCAGCAGCCAAAATAAGGGATTTTCAGAGCACAGGTATGTTCAACTTCTGAGCCCCCCCCCCAAGCCAAAGGCAGAAAGCCCAGCCAGCAGCCAAACGAAGCCTCAAGCGGTGGTTCCCACAGCGCAGCAACCCAGCAAAGGGGATGCAGCAAGGAAAACCACCGTCACCTCTCCGCTGGGAAGCGCTGAGCAAAGGCGAGTCCCCAGACAACGCGGCCGATTTGATCAGCACAAGGCATGCAAGCTCCACCCCCCAGTCGTTCTTAGACTCCTTATTGGGTGAGCAACGCAGCCAAGCAACACAGTTGGAGCCTCCCTCCTCCCTGGCCGTCAGGGAGGGAGGGAGAGGAGCTGCTTCCTTTTAAACCCGGGAAATTTAAGGGACATCATCAATAAGGGACAGCAGCGGGACATGGTGCTGGGATAAGGGACTTTCCCGCCAGATAAGGGGCGGTTGACAGCTATGTTCTTATTGTGTGGCTCTTTGCCCAGGACTCTGAGAGAAGTGGGGCGCAAGTCCAGTGCACTCCTCCAAAGGGACTATGGAGGGGAGTTATCCTAAATATCCCACATGGAGAAAAGACATCATAGACAACCTAAGTCTTCTAGGGAACCTGTTGCCTTCACAAACAACAACATCCTTCTTTGAGGATGAAAAAGAAATCAAGGCTAAAAACTACGAACGATCTTGCTGCCCAGGAGAGGTTTATTCTGGCACGGGGCTGGTGCTCAGCTGCCATTTCTGATGCTTTGAATTGCTGTGCATTTCTGCTGAATTGCATTCATTGTTTGAATTTGTTTGTTTTCTCGCCTTGTTTCTCGTTTGTTTTCTGTTGTGTTTTTGGTATGATTGTGGAGATTGTAACGTTTCCGGGGTTTCAACGCTGTTATGATTGTGAGCTGCTTTGAGCTCAACGTCATGGCTGGAAAAGCAGAACACAAATATTAAATCAAATCAAATTTAAGACTGGGAAAATAAGAAACACAGAGAAACAAAGATTGACACATTCGTCCATCCCTTCTAGGGACAGAGGCAAAAGTGGGTGGAGCAACAAATGTCTTCCTTCCTTCCTTCCTTCCTTCCTTCCTTCCTTCCTTCCTTCCTTCCTTCCTTCCTTCCTGTTTGCTTTTGTATAACTAGTCTAGTTCCTGCAGACTCACACCTCACATTCTATCCTCCATCCAGGTCACCAAGAAGCATAATAGGAGTTCACATTCCACCTGGGCAAAAACACTCAAGGAGGATGCAAATCAGGGCCAGTAAGGGGAGGGGCCTGAGGAAAAGGGTGTGGCCTGAGGAAAGGATATGCAGCCTGGGGAGTGGGTGTAGTGTCGAGAGAATCACAAAGATTTGAAGTTCCTCACCCCTAATTTAGATGGTTTCATTTTATCACTTGCTCTCATCTTCCACCTTGTTTCTAGGCTAAACCTTTCCTTCAATTCCTTTTCCTTCCCCCCCTTTTGGTCAGATGTCTTTTATTTATTTTAAAAATAAAACAAGCTCTTTCCCTCTTTCACGTCACAGCTGATGTTTCAAAGCTCTGGGCCACAGGACATCTGCATAGGTGCAGATAAATCTTGTTGGCATTTTAATTTTCTCTCTGGAATTTTTGTTTTGCCACAGTGGCCTAGAGGAATTCTGGGAGCGCGTTTGGTGATTGCTGTCCTTATGAAAGCAGCTGTTCTGTGAACGTTGGGTATTTTGTTACCTCATCATAAGCAGGAGAGATATTATGGCACGGTAGGGGCTGTTCAGGCAATATCCACCCCTTTTCTCATTCACTGGGGTCTCCCTGATTGATTTAACATGTCAACTCGAGAGCACTCAGTCATCTCTGATAGTTGTTCGACTCCATGTTATTTATGTAAACGATGCTTTGCTTTGCTCCTCTTCTTTCGTACCAATAAATCTAGCTGGACAAAAGATAAGAGCCCTTTCCTTGAGGGATTACAATAACAGCAGTGGTCTGTTTCAATCTTCCTAACTATGAGGAGGAAGACATGGGCAAGTCCATTCAGGGGCTTATGAGAAAATGGGAGAACTCAGTGGGAAAGGATGAATAAAATCAGGAGTGATGAATGGAATCTTCAGCAATTAAAAATGGATTGAAAGTCCAATAGGAACTTAGCCCTGGCTTACATTAAATTGGGAAGCTTTATTAGAGCACCTGAATTTTCCATTAGAGGAGCCATTTGCTCTATACGTTTAAAGCAGTACCATTAACCTTTAAACAGTTGAGGCTTTGCCCCCCACCCCCAATCCTGAGAACTGTACTTAGCTAAGGGTGCTGAGAGTTGCTAGGAAATCCCTCTTTATTTCCTGCAGAGCTACAATTCTCAGAGTGGTCTCACAGACAATTCCTTTCCCCAGGGAACTCTGGGAATTGTAAATATTCCCTATATCGCAAAATTCAGAGAAGTTCAAACTTAGAAGGGGAGCTAAGCTTTGGTTCGCATTGTTTCAGAAAGTGTGGATGAGGTGGGCTGGCCTTTAAATGGAAACAAAATTGAATTTCTCTGCTATCTCAAGTGGTGGGTGAAATGTTACATGTTTAGTTGAATTATTGGTTGATATTAAATGCCATATGACTTCCTTTTAAACAAAGTGTTGGTAAAGAGCAGGTGGAAGCTTGGGTCATCTTGGAGTGCTTCTAGACTGCTGGCATTTTAGGGTGCAGTTCAATCCAATGCTGAGATTTTATATGCAATTTTATGTAAAGTACAGTACACACTTGAAATATACTTGGAGTCAAGAGTGGATTTCATGGTCTTTATTCAGCTCATAGTGGTGAGGAGGAATGGAAGTTCCCCCAGAATGTCTGCTTTATATACATTATTTACACAATGGGCCCCACATGATTGGCTAATTCCGGGATTCACCTGTAGGCCAATCAGGTTGTGGATTCACTTCCACCTGGAGCTGGATTGGGTGGCTCCTGTGGACCAATCAGACTGCTGCATTCTGGACCCTATTGTTCTAGGACCAATCAGACTGCTGCCTTTTGGATCCTATACAACTCAGTACATAACAACACTTTTAAAATGTAAAGTACCATAAGCACTTTTCAATGCTTTCATCCATAAAACTTGCATTTTGCATGCATCTTTCCTGTAAAGTACATATATTCATGCTCAAGTTTTGCACACCAAAGTTGTACATCGTGAAATTGGAAGAAGTGTGTCATCAGACCGGGAGTTGTGTTCTGATGTGCAAGCCATTTTGGCTTGGCCCATTGTAAAAAGGGGACCCAACGAGGACTGGAAACAACCCTACCCATCTTTCTTTTTAACTGCCTCAATCTAAACATGGCTCTCTTTCTGGAGCAACAGGTGGGCTTTTGAGAAGCACCCCCGTTCCTTCTTGTGCCAAATCCAGAGGGTCCTCGAGCCAATCGGAAAGGGGGTGTTTAATCCCAAGGTTACGGACTGACATGGCCGGTCTCTTTTTCACACTGCTGAACTCAGTGAGCAATCTGCTTCAGCTTGAGTCATCTGTATTAAAGGAAATGATTGCTTCTAAGGAGATTTATTGTAGGTCATTCTCCAAGGAGGAGGAGGCAAGGAAAAAAAAATTGTGCTAACATTATCTCTCCTGGCTCTTGTATGGCTGTTAAACATTTCTTTAAAGGGAGGGGGATGATAGATAGATAGATAGAAAGAAAGACAGGAGACAGATGGATGGTAGCCGGGGAGGGGGGGGAGATAGAGAATCACATGCTCTCTGAAAACTGGTGGCCACCTCCTCCTTCTCTCACTGTTACCATGTCATCAGGAAAGGAAAGAGCCCGATTTTCTTATCCCTTCCTCCAACTCGGCACCCCCTCCTCTGCACAGCACCGATTTATATGAAAATTAAGATTACAAATTAAAGCCAGGCTATCCCAGTTTCCAGCTCATCAGCCCTCCAATAAAAATGATGTTGAATTTCTTTCTCTGTGCATAATTCCCAGGAGATTACCCCGTCCTTACAGCTTAGCTGTGTCCCTGATATAAAAGATCTCTATCCACTTTTATTGAAATCAAGAACTAACATCATAATCCTAATATTGAGGTATAATCTTCATTAGTGCCTGACCCTCTTGAGGGTTCCCTCCCCCCCCCCCGAATCGCCCCTTCCCCCTACCAGTTTCCTCTCTCAATTGCTGCAGTTTAGATTCATTTGGCTGATAATCTCTTGGTGTTTACCTTTAGGTGGATAAGATTATAAACCGAATCATGATAGAGGAGGGACAGGGGGGAAAGTTTTCTGAAAATCCACACAGTCACACCCAATCTTGAGCACACTATTATTGAAAGACACTGCTATATAAGACATAGTTTGGCCTTGTGAATCAAGAGCTGTTGCCTGCCTTTCACCTAGAATGGATTTTTTAAAAAGAATCTTTATTACAAATTAATTTACGTAGAACATAAACACAACAAAAAACAACATAAACAGACCATAGACACTGACTAACAACACCTCATTTTACATTATATACCCTTTAACTTCCGATTCACCTCAATGTGCTTTTTATACCTTACTAGTCTATACACACTTCATTTTTATTCTTCTTTTCAGCTGATTATCAGGAAAACTTTTTTACTTTATAATTTCCTTAAACTTCAAGATTCAATCCAACTCTGTCAGGAGATTTGTGTTATTACAGTGCATTTCAAGATATTCTTTGAACATTGTCCAATCTTTACTAAATTTCTGGTTAGATTTTCCTCTTATTCTCCCTGTCATCCTTGCAAGTTCTGAATATTCTATCATCTTTGCTTGCCAATCAGTTTTTGTGGGGGTTGTTTTTTGTGTGTGGAATCTTATGACCAATAGGGATGCAAAAGGGAACAGAGATGTACACACACAACCTAATTCACCCATGTAGTTGCAGGTTTAGAAATTCCCCCTCCCAAGAGGACACACATCTGCATATTTGCATATGCGGATATAGTAAAGGTAAAGGGACCCCTGACCATTAGGTCGAGTCATGACTGAGGGAGCCGGCGTACAGCTTCTGGGTCATGTGGCCAGCATGACTAAGCTGCTTCTGGAAAACCAGAGCAGCACACGGAAACGCCGTTTACCTTCCCGCCGGAGCGGTACCTATTTATCTACTTGCACTTTGATGTGCTTTTGAACTGCTAGGTTGGCAGGAGCAGGGACTGAGCAACGGGAGCTCACCCCGTCGCGGGGATTCAAACCGCCGACCTGCTGATCAGCAAGTCCACAGCGCCACCCGCGTCCCTTGTGGATATACATAAGAGCATAAGAAGACCCTGGTTGGTCAGACCAATGGCCCATCTCATCCAGTATCCTGTTCTCACAGTGACCAACCAAATCCCTGTGGGAGACCAGCAGGCAGCATTCGAGCCTTCAACTGTTGCCTTCAACTGTGGTGGCAGAGCATAGCCATCCTACCTAGTAATCATCAACAGCTCTCTTCTCTATGAATTTGCCCAATCCTCTTTTAAACCCATCCAATATGGAGGCCATCATTGGCTCCTGTGCAAGCAAGTTCCATAATTTGACCATGTGCTGCATGAAGAAGGACTTTCTTTTACCAACCCTGAATCTTCCAACATTCAGCTTTGTTGGACGTCCGTGAGTTCTAGTGTTATGAAAGAGGGAGGAGAACCTTCCTCTATCCATTTCCTCCATGCTATTATGGACATCCATGGCTGGTGAACTTGGAAATATTTACTACATTTGAATAAAATCACCACACATTCTACATACATAGAATGAAAGGGTTTAAGGTCAGTGAGAAAGAGGAGAATTGGTTTGAGAAGATATTGAATTATTTGGGTAGGTTTGAACAATTTGGGGCAATTAAAATGTTAAAAGTTAAATAAATCTTGTGGAGGGAGGAGTGTAAAGGTATATAGAAGTGTACATATGGTTGATTTGAATATGTTATTATTGAATGTTATTGAATATGTATATTATAGAATCTTGTTTACCCAATGTATCAGTCGCCTGGGGGTTTCACTGTGTTTTGGTGGTTGATAAAAAATAAAATATATATTTTTAAAAAACAGCAACAACACATCTAACAGTCATTAGAAGGTCTTTTCTATTTTCTGGCAAGCAGTATGCAGACTGTGTTAAATAACACACACACACACACACACACACACACACACACACACACATATATATGTGCCTGTTCTGTGTGCCTGTTCTCCTGGTCTGCTGTCCAGGCTTATACAGCTGATAGGCATCTTCAAAACACCTGCTGCTGTCTCTTCTCACTAAGGCCATATTCACAACATACATTTAAAGTGCTATGTTGCCAGTTTACACAATCATGGCTTCCCCCCAAAGAATGCTGGGAGCTGTAGTTTGTTAAGGGCGGAGAGGGATTGTCTGTTGAACCACTCAGGGAACTGTAGCTCTGGGAAGGCAATAGGGGTCTCTTAGCAACTCTCAGCACCCTCAACAAACAGCCCCTCTTCATAGGGAAGTCTGGGAACTGCAAATCCGGAATCTAATCAGTTCTCTCCGAACAACTCTCAGGACCCTTCAGAAACTACAGCTCCCAGAATTCTTTGGGGGAAGTGAAGACTGCTCACAGTGCTTTAAATGTATGGTGTGAATGGGGATGGCCCTTCAAACATAGGTCTGTCCTCCTCAACTTGCATATCTAAGGTTCATCTTGCTCTGAGTATTTGCAAATCTGAGGCCTAAATCAAGAAACAGGTCTTCCAGAA
The DNA here is from genome assembly GCF_964188315.1 of Podarcis muralis. NCBI lineage: Eukaryota > Metazoa > Chordata > Lepidosauria > Squamata > Lacertidae > Podarcis > Podarcis muralis. Next base: position 11,958,640 of record NC_135663.1, read on the forward strand.
TGACTCTTTGCATAAACTGGCATATACTGGAACCAGAGTTGCCAACTAACTCTCTCTCTCTCTCTCTCTCTCTCTCTCTCTCTCTCTCTCTCTCTCTCTCAGCTGGGCTCTGTTCTTCAGGCTGTGGAGAGCTTCATTGGAGGTTTCCCAGCAGATAAGCTGGCTTTGAAAGGCAGAAGAGCAGGCCAGGCTGGTTGTTCCAGTGAGTTGGCCACCTCATTTGAAAGGGAGAAGTAGCCTATTATGCATTGTGGGCTGATTGCTACAAAGCAGTAGCACTGTTTGATACAGTTCTCTCTCTTTCCACAGAAAGCCTTGCCTCAGCTGAGTCCAGTTAATTACCATTTCTCCCCCTTCATAGCTTTAATAGCCGTGGGCTCTGCCTCAGGCAGTTAACTACCAGACTAGTCATTAAATACTGGTCAAGATGATTTCTTCAAGATTAGAGTCTCGGCTTTTTATGATTAAAGCCGCGGTTTCCCACCGCAATGGAGGGAAGGAAAGGGAAACAAAAGAGGGACCCTGCCGTTCTGTCTTTGTCACTTGTGGCACCCAGCGGCGGTCTTGTGCAGGGACCCCATGGAAGCCTCACGCTATTAATTCTGATGCACCCAAATTAAAACTTGGCTGCGAACCTTACACCCCTTTGTCCAGAGTCCTTACTCAGAGCAGCATTTATGGGAGTGTCATTAAAGGAACGAAGGGTTGGATCAGGGGTCAGCAGGGGGCCAGTCCAATGTCCCTCAGAGCTTGTGGGGGCTGGACTATATTTTTTTTTTGGGGGGGGGGGAAATGAATGAATTCCTATGCCCCACAAATAACCCAGAGCTGCATTTTAAATAAAAGCACACATTCTACTCATGTAAAAACACACTGATTCCCGGACTGTCCACAGGCCGGATTTAGAAGGCAATTGGGCCGGATCCGGCCCTTGGGCCTTAGTTTGCCTACCCATGGGTTGGATCATGGAGGTACAGCTACCAGTCATGGTGGCTGTGCTCTTCCTCTATAGTCAGAGGCAGCAACACTCTTGAATACCAGTTGATGGAAACCACAGGAGGGCAGCTGTTAGAATATTCTGTTCCACCTTAAAACAGATGTGTGGATTGTTGTATGCCACATGTCTGTTTACACTCCAGCACAGCTTGCTGGGAACTTCCGTTTGTGTGTATAGCTTTTGCTTATGCTGCTTGCTTGGAAAGGAAAGGGGGAAGACATGTTTTTCCTTTGTCCTGAATAAACTGCCTGTAAATATGCTCTCACAGCCGTCTCCTGCCACTTCTGTTTGCGCAATGTTTATATTTACTCTGCTAATTAGCGCGTGCTCCAGTTTCTGAAGGCTTCTGAAGCTGCAGGTCACTGTTTCATGCTGAGCCAAGGACCGGAGATCGCTTGGCTACCAGCCGGTGGGCTGGAGCCAGCTGGGGGCTTGCAAATTGCCCCTATTCCCTTGGAAGCATCCCAACAGTAGCATGCCCTTTTCCTCAGGTCCTGCTTGTGGGTTTCCTACCACGATCTGGTTGGCCAATGTGAGAACAGGATGCTGGACTAGACAGGCCATTGGCCTTATGCAGTAGTCTCTACATATGTTCAAATGTTCAAATGATTGAAGGCCTGCCAGGAGCAAACACAAAGGTATAGCACAGATGATATAGTGTGCACATGCACATGCACACACACATCACAAAGAGATGCAGGGATGTGGCAAACTCAATTTAAAACTGGGAAACTGAGGAACCAGAAAACTCTAAATATCACAGTGGCCATTGTGAGTTGCTAAAGTAGATGGGCCCTTGGCCTGATCTGGTAGACTATTCTTACGTTCTTCCCCCCAACCCTATGATGTGCTGCTAGTGTCTGTTGGCGGAATAAGGAACCTGATGTCTTCCAGATGCTGTGGACTCCAACTTCCATAGTCAGTTGCCAGGGACTGGACTGAACAGGAGGAATGGAAAATAATAATAATAATAATAATAATAATAATAATAATAATAATAATAATAATTTATTTATACCCCACCCATCTGGCTGGGTTTCCCCAGCCACTCTGGGTGGCTTTCAACAAAATATTAAAATACAATAGTCTATTAAACATTAAAAGCTTCCCTAAACAGGGCTGCCTTCAGATGTCTTCTAAAAGTCTGGTAGTTGTTTTTCTCTTTGACATCTGGTGGGAGGGCATTCCACAGGGCGGGCGCCACTACCGAGAAGGCCCTCGGTCTGATCAGTTCCTCTCCAAAGAGGAAGAGGAGTGAGAAGTTTTGCCCCACCGCCGCCTCCAGTAGTTTCAGGATGAGAGGGAGACAGGGAAGATGTGCAGCTGAATGAGGAAATCCCTAGTTACGAGATAGTGGAGGAGGAGGAGGAGAAGTTAGAGAGCAGACAGCAGAGACCTCCTTGGAGGGTATGGAAGACCCTTCTAGTCCAAGGGCTTGCCAGTCCATCTGCATTCAAGAACAGAGAATGTGGAGGGATGTGACTTCCCGTGACTTCCTGTAGGTTTCCAGGATGTTGTTGGGGACGGAAGAGGAGGGACTCAGAGTAACCAACATCTCCTATGTGTGGAGACATGGATCTTTTATCTTGCAACCAGAGGGCTGAATAAAAAGTCATAAAATACAAACTGTTTCTTCTTCTTGCCTCTGAGGCTGCTGGGGGAGGAGAGGATACGCCACGCCTGATGTCAATTGCCAAAGATTGTAGGAGCTGCAGTCCAGCATTGTGGTTCGAGGACCCGATCCCCGCTTAGTGAAATGAAGACACACGGACACGTAATATAAGGTTAATGGGCAAGAAAAGGCCACAACTTTATTGATTACAGCACGTGAAAAGGTATTGGCTTAGGCATTGGATCACGACAATTGACTCCACCCACTCGAAGAGGGGTGAGCCTACAAAGGGGGTTTATTCACCAGTAGGTGGAGCCTGTTGATGCTAATCCAACTATAAGCTCTCCCCTGATGTCACCGGGGGTCGTGCCATGGCCCCCCGCCACACAGGCATCGGACAGGATCCATGACCGCCAGATTCCTTTAACGGAATACCCAAAATTGAAGGCGTAGGCGATGGCCACAACTAGCCCTTCCACACACCACAAACACATTCCAATGCCTAACCTACCCACCAATACCAAGAAAGTTGTGACGATTGCTACGAGGTAGGTGAAAAAACCACAAGGCCTAATGCCAAATGGAAAAATTCCTACCAGGCCCCCTGGACAACCTGGGCGACCAACCAAAGGTCCATAGCAAGGCCAAGAGAAAAAACCAAAACCCTGAGCTCTAAGGGAGTGGAGGGTGGGTGACTCGCGACAGGAAGGTGGAAAATGAGGCCGCATGGCTGGCACAGCAGCAAGTTGAGCTGCAAACCCCGCCCCCTCCAAGCCACCCGATTGGGGGCTTACCTGTGGGCGAGGTGCGCCAGCCAGGTGAGTGGGAGGAGCAGGGGGCAACGCCCCCTACATGAGGCAGACATTGGGTCCCGCAAGAGGAGAGGCTTTGTCTGCAGAACCAGAAGTTCACCAGCCCTTATTTACACCCGCAGACTCTTGTCTCTTCTTTTCACCCTTATTTCTCTCTCTCGGGCGACAATCCTAACCCCACTTACCATGGAGTAAGCCCCATTGAGTTCAACAGGACTTACTTCTGAGTAGAGATAGTTTGGATTTATTTAGTTAATTTCACCCACACAGATGCCAAAATAAATGATACTTATCTGATGTGGTTTTTACAGCCCTGGCGAAGCCATTAGAAGTTGATGTTGTGTTGCCACAGTAGTAGTTTTGATCGAAATAACTGGAAAAATCCCCCAGACGTTTAAAATTATGATTTTTAAAGGTTGCCTATATTATCCTGCCAAGCGGTAAGGAACAGTTTGCCAAACATTTGCTTATTTTATTACAGGACTTGTACCCCACCATTTTTACAAATGTCTTAAGGTGGCTAGCAATAAGATTTGTCGATTTGTTGTTGGCCACCCACCAAGTTGGAGGGGCTCATTTGACACCAACACAAACTTGAGCCTTTTGTATCGTAAGCCCAGAGATTCAGTAGATGCCTTCTGTTTTTGCCTGTACACAACAGCTGAAAAATATATCTCCAAAATAGTCAATGGTCTCTGATTTTAAATTTTCGTGTGTTTTTTATTATACATAAATATAAGTGGGTGGTAAGGTCTTCTTTCTTCCTGACAAAGGTCCGTATAGTTAAAGCTATGGTTTTCCCAGTAGTGATGTATGGAAGTGAGAGATGGACCATAAAGAAGGCTGATCACCGAAGAATTGATGCTTTTGAATTATGGTGATGGAGGAGACTCTTGAGAATCCCATGGACTGCAAGAAGATCAAACCTCTCCATTCTGAAGGAAATCAGCCCTGAGTGCTCACTGGAAGGACAGATCGTGAAGCTGAGGCTCCAATACTTTGGCCATTTCATGAGAAGAGAAGACTCCCTGGAAAAGACCCTGATGATGGGAAAGATGGAGGGCACAAGGAGAAGGGGACGACAGAGGACAAGATGGTTGGACAGTGTTCTCGAAGCTACTAGCATGAGTTTGACCAAACTGCGGGAGGCAGTGGAAGACAGGAGTGCCTGGCATGCTCTGGTCCATGGGGTCACGAAGAGTCGGACACGACTAAATGACTAAACAACAACAACAGGTCTTCTTTACTACATGGCCAGAGGACAAGGTGGGGCAGGGTGTGGGGGCAGGGGGGTATGTATGACAGGAGCAGAAACTGTGCCATCAGCTCTGTGGGTTCATAGCATGGCTACATGACCCTGAGATCAGACAAGAGGGCCCCAGAAACAGCGTGTCCATTATTGAAGCAGACCGAACAGAAGCAGCTGCCAATAATGAAGCCATGTCACGCGAAATTACCCCGAGTCTTCCTCTGAACATCATCACCCCACACTTGCCACCAAGAAACAGGCAGGTAAGCTGAGGTTACATCCTCCCTCCTCCACTTCTGCTAAGCTGATAACACAGAGAGACATATTGACGGGGGCCGAAGGAAAACATTAAATATTTCATCAGTAAGATTATACCCTGCAAAGACAGATGTTGGGAAGCTGTAATATTTAAAAATAAAGAGATAAACACATGCTTTTTGGGACGGACGGACGGATTTTTATTTTCTACTGTGGGAAGGGAGACGAGGGAATTGGGAGATTTATTGTATAAGCAGCGAATGGGAAATTACGGTTTCCTTAAAGCCGATTAACAGCAAATAGTCTTCATTTACTCACATAAGCAGCAACAAGGAGAGGAAGGAGGGGAATCGGCCTGGAATGGGCTGAAGGGAGGAAGAGATGTTTGCAAATCTGACTCACCATCCCAGACACTAGGTGGCGCACCTAGGAAGAGCCTAGAGGGGCACAGTTTTCATTCACCTCCTTCTGAAGGTGGCTTCATGGAGCAGCAAGATCAGATGAAAGGAAATTTACAGAAGATATGGAAGATTTTCTTCTTGTCCCAGTTTCTGGCTGGGGGGGGGGGGGCGGCGGCAGGGAAGTGAGGTACCCTTCACCTGAGGAGAATGATTGATTCAGCGTTTGGGGAGAGTATCTGAAAAGGCAGAGTTTCACTATGCAGATGGTCCCAGGTTTAACCACTGCTGTCTCCAGTTAGAACTGTGGGAGACCCCGATCCAAAGTTCTGGAGAGCCACTGTCAGTAAGTCTCAACAATAAAGAGTTACAGGATTGCACCCAATCTAGAAGTGCTTTCCCTACCTCAACCACTCTCCACCCACACCTCCTAAAACTGGGACTGGTCCAAGACATTATGATGCCTGAGGCGAAGGACAAAATCGCACCTTCCTCTTTTTTACATACATTGGCAAGCATAAAGGTAAAGGGACCCCTGACCCTTAGGTCCAGTCGTGGCCGACTCTGGGGTTGCGGCGCTCATCTCGCTTTATTGGCTGAGGGAGCCAGCATACAGCTTCCGGGTCATGTGGCCAGCATGACTAAGCCGCTTCTGGCGAACCAGAGCAGTGCACGGAAACACCGTTTACCTTCCCGCCAGAGCGGTACCTATTTATCTACTTGCACTTTTTGTGCTTTCGAACTGCTAGGTTGGCAGGAGCAGGGACCGAGCAACGGGAGCTCACCCTGTTGCGGGGATTTGAATCACCAACCTTCTGATCGGCAAGTCCTAGGCTCTGTGGTTTAGACCACAGTGCTACTTGCAATCAAATCTGCACGAGCAATAGGGCCGTGTCCTCCATTGCACCTGAGGGCAGCAGACTAGCTTGCAGTATGTGGCACACACAGCTTGGTCTACTCTCCCACCCCCTCAGCATTTGCTACCTGAGGCAGTGACCTCATTGTGTCCCTAATGGTAGGGCCGGCTCTGTCAGAGTTTGGGTCATGCTTCTCTGTTGATGATACAGGTAACATGGATTTGACCAGCTCGTCCCTGTCTGTTGTTGAGTCCTAATTTTTGTTTGCTTATTTATGTAACTTGACAATATTGAAATGAAGTTCATTTTGGTCTCTAAGGTTTCCCCAGAATTTCCCTCAGGACTTTGTGGGCAAATATTTTCTTAGAAATGGGTGGGTGAGCAGTTTGGTGATATTCCACATTAGGCCATGATATCCAAACATTCTGTAAGAAGAGTCAGCACATGGCAGTATCCAGTTTTGGAATTTGGATGACAGACTTTTGAGGTCAGTGTTCATTTGGCATCAAAAACCAGACAACTGAATTTGAAAAGGCCCTGAAGTTTTATTCCAACTCTACAAATGTTGTTGTTTAGTCATGTCCGACTCTTCGTGACCCCATGGACCAGCTTCAGGATCTGTCCTTCCAGTGAGCACTCAGGGCTGATTTCCTTCAGAATGGATCAGTTTGATCTTCTTGCAGTCCATGGGACTCTCAAGAGTCTCCTCCAGCACCATAATTCAAAAGCATCAATTCTTTGGCGATCAGCCTTCTTTATGGTCCAGCTCTCACTTCCATACATCACTACTGGGAAAACCATAGCTTTAACTATACGGACCTTGGTCAGCAAGGTGATGTCTCTGCTGGACCATAAAGTGGTTCACTTACTTCATGAGTCCTTGGATCGCTGCTGCCAGTCAGTGTTGACAATATTGAGCTAGGTGGGCCAAAACAGAACACCTGAGCAGCACAGGCCAGTTTCATGTGCAAACGTTTCATACCTTTGGACAGCAAGCAAAGTCTGATATTCTTCTTATGAACAAAGCCTTCTTTCGCCTGCCCCAAATAGCTTTTTTTTTCTTTTTCCAAAGGACACACAGCTTTCTTTGAAATCTATAGTTTCTGGCATATCTAGGGTAAGCTTAGACTTGGAACTTACCAGTCTTGTCAGTTGCTAACTTTGCACCATATTTCACGGGCTCATCCTGGCAATAATTAGTTGTCCGGTACAATTAAGAGCCGTCTCTCTGGGTGAAGCACTCAAATGAACATTTAGCAACTAAGTTGTTAAAATGACCCAACAGGAAGGCAAGCAAAGGAGGATTTAAGGACGGGCTGCTTTTCAGTCATCCTTGTGGCTTTAGATGCTGGTTCAGGAGTTTCTGCAAGCTCTGCACTCCCGGCCGGCCAGAGAAATGGCACATTCCGGTCGGGAGCCCGACGGCATTGCTCAAGTCAGCGTGCCTTTCAAGTGACCTGATGGCTTTTGGCGGAACTCCCCAGAAGTCTCACGCCTGAGGAGAGTCGATTCAGCTAAATGCTTCGATGTCCCCAGGAAACAATGGCTCTGTCCCAGAGCATAACATGGCACATTCTGTATTTTACAATCGGAAAGGCGTTTGGCCATTCTGGAGCTCTCAGCTGAAACTGCTCGTCCTTTTACAGTCCCACAAAGAGTACTGTAGTAATTAGTGTTGGACTAGGACCTGGGACACCAGGGTCTGAAGCTCAGTGGGGCGACCTTGGACCAGTCTGTGGTGATCACACAGGGTCCCCGGACATTTCACCGTCTATTGATCCTTGTGCCACCACTTTATTTCTCCCTGCCACCACCCAGGCCCTACCTGGTACAATACTGAGTCCAGTCAGGTTTAAATCGGAACATAAACTTCTGTTTATTTATTGCAGTTTAACAAGCGTGTGGTTTCATAAACAGTATCGCTCAATTACAATCATAGGGTACCTATCCAGACCTATAACTTCCGCTACCTGCTCTTACTCACTAAACCACCTCTCAGATATTTACTTGTCTTCCTAGCCCCTAACTGTTCCTGACTCAGCTTATTTCGCTACACTAACTCAACCTACCCACAGACTCTATCCCAATTCACTCCCACTCCAACCAACCACCCAACTCCCAACAAACTCCACTTTCGCCCCTCCCAGAGCTGGTTTTATAGTCCCTCTGACTCCACCCCCTGGGTTCTGATTGGGTAACTTGTTTAACTAATTCACCTCCAGCACTCTCATATGTTAACGTCACACAGTCCCTTTCTCTTAGCTTAACCGACCTCACAGAGCAGCTGTGAGGATAAAGTATACCACATAGAAGGCCTAGGTACACTGCCTTGAACTCCTTGAGGAAAAGTGGGGTGTAAATGTAAATAAATAAAAAAATCAAGTGGAGGCAGGGTGCTGAAGAACAGGATGAGAATAAATGCAAAACACACAGGGTGTCTGCCTCCCATTCTGTCCACAGTTCCATAAGCAAAGGGCATGAAATTATTATATTATATTGAGTTCCCACAATAACATATTTTTTCTTTTTTACAAATAACAGCATACAACGACCAACATCAATCTGACAAGCCAAAGTGCCACAAGAGGAATGTGTACATAAAAAGGGTAAGAATTATCCTTCTGTAGGATTTCATTATTTATACTCCGATTATGAAATCCAAATTTCTCTTTTAGATAAGGAGTCTTCTATATTGGTGGATGAGACGTGAGACATAACGTCCCACCATATTGCATAGAACTGTTCTTTGTCACTAGCCACCCAGAATTTGTGAGTTATTCCCCCCCCCCAGCAGTCACCAGTGTCCACATGTCTTTTGCACCACAGCATGAGATTTAAATCACTTAGCATCTTCCCACTGTTGCGCTATGGAAATTCTAGCCCCTGCTAACGTCCAGGTCCCATAGACTGCAAGAAGATCAAACCTATCCATTCTGAAGGAAACCAGCCCTTAGTGCTCACTGGAAGGACAAATCCTGAAGCTGAGGCTCCAATACTTTGGCCACCTCATGAGAAGAGAAGACTCCCTGGAAAAGACCCTGATGTTGGGGAAGATGGAGGGCACAAGGAGAAGGCGACAACAGAGGATGAGATGGTTGGACAGGATGAGTTTGACCAAACTGCGGGAGGCAGTGGAAGACAGGAGTGCCTGGCGTGCTCTGGTCCATGGGGTCATGAAGAATCGGACACCACTAAACGACTCAACAACAACTACAACAACAACAACAACAACAACAACAACAACACACACACACACACACACACACACACACACACACACACACACAAATACACACACTCCCCCTACATTGATACAACTCTTGGGCATTCCCACCATAAATGGAAAAAAGTGAGCAAAGGCAATGAAATGAAATCTGCGATTTGCTTTGAGCAAAGGAGGCATTCTGTATGGTTCCTAAGCCTTGCAATGACGGATAAACAAAAGCTAGGCAAGCTTGGTGGTGGAATTGCCCTTGTTTAATTAGGCCTCATTGATACAGTAGCAGCTGAACCACTTCCCTGTCTTTACAGACTAAGCATGTGTTGGGTGACAAAGCCGTGAGGGGCACTCCGGCCTTCTCCCATGTGCCTTGGTACCAGCAGGAAGGTTGGAGTGAATTGCTTCTCTGCAAATATAATTCCTCCCCCCGCTCTTTCCCAAAGTTCGCAGGTTAGGCCTGAACATCTGTGAGCTCCTCAGCTGAGGTTCCAGCAGCTGCTTCTTGTGCTGTGCTGTTCACTCGCTGCTTTTGTGACTTGCTCTCAGCTCCATCGCAAAGGAGGACCTGCAGGATAATATATGTGCATCTTATTACGGGCTAAGATACAGACATCACCTCTGGCACCCGACTTTGGCCTGATTATCATTGCCAAACCAGGCAAAATATGTCTGAGGTCACAATACCGAGACTGGAACAGTTGTGAATAAGCCAAAGGGGGAAGAGAGAGACAAAATAGCTTGCCCTCCATAGAGACAACTTACCCCCCCCCCCCACAAAAAGCTGCTTTATTTCAGCCTCAGTAAAACTGTTTGTTAGCCCCTAAAAAGAATCCTTGTACCTAACAGCAACATAGCACAACCTTATGGTTCCCTTGGAAACATCCAAAGCGATTCAATGGGCTCAAATAAATGAGAACATTACCTGGGTTACACTGTGGAGCAGCTGAGACTACTCACCATTTTCCAGGATCTTCCCCTTACCCCAGCTTCAAAAACTGGTCCGCTTTTTAATTTTCTAATTTTGTTTCGGCACTGCTGGCAAAAACATTTTTGTTGCCCACTCTCTTTTGACCATTTGCTGTCAATGATGTCACCATATATCCGTTATCTGATTGGCCACATAACGTTGTAACATCATCCTGGCTACTGTATGATGTGACTGGCAGAAACCAGTAGATAGCTATAGATTGATTTTATTGATCTCTTTTATGAAAGTGTGGCTATTCAAGCAAGCAAGCAAGCAAATGTATCTGCACACATATCTTTAGGTTTGGGAAGCAACACCACCTGTTTCAGAGCTGCTCTGTGCCTTTCCAATTCGACTTGATATCTAGGACTGTGTTAGATATGTTGAAAATGAAGCCCTGTTTTTTCCTCATTCACTATAATGGGGAGCCTAAAAATGGCCATAACATTATTATTTTTTTACTTGCCACAGAAGTGGATGATATTTGCAGGCATAGCAGTCTCCCCAGAGAGAATAAAGCCTGCCAAATCTGTGGGCAAATACAACTAGGAGATTTCATGCAGAGCACCTTTAAGTCTTCTTCTTCCTCCTCCTCCTCCTCCTCCTCCTCCTCCTCCTCCTCCTCCTCCTCCTCCTCTTCTTCTTCTTCTTCTTCTTCTTCATAGAAAATTCTGCCAGAATTGGATGCAATTTGTAGGCACAGTCATGCCTTCTGAGAGGTGCCAAATTTCACAATGATAGTTGCAGTGGTATTCTCACCATTTGCCAATTTTGGATCGGGTACACTTGGAATCATAAGGGATGGGTTGGGAGAAGAGGATCATAGATACCGGTAACTAGAATTGTATGGGATTCTGGTGGGTGTGGATGGACTTCTCTCCCTGTCCATAGATCTGGGAAGATATAGCCTCTTATCCCTGGTAAAGAGATAGAGAGAGAGATCTCAACTGAGTAACTTGGATGGCTTTTAAGGAGGACTGAACAAATCCATGGAGAATATCAATGGCTACCAGCCATGATGGCTGTATTCTGCCTTCACAGTCAGAGGAAGCTATGCTTCTGAATACCAGTTGCTGGAAACTACCAAACGGGAGAGTGCTCTTGTGCTGAGGTCTTAAAGGCTTGGATCAACTGAACCTTAGGGATGTGGGGTGCCGACGAAAGAAGAATGGCAGACAAAATTAATGGACTATGCAGAATTGGACAAAATGACAGGAAGGATTCGAAATCTTCGGGATCAGAGATTTACAAAAGATTGGAAGAAGTATATGATTTATTTGAAGAGCAATTGTAACCAACAAATTATGCTAGTACAATAAGTTTTGTAAGGAGAAATAGACAAAAAGTAGAAAATGATAGAGATATTGGTTATGAGTTTGAAATGTAATATGGAAAGTAAGAAATGCATACTAAGAGATTAGATTGGACAATTTTCAGACAGGACTGATGGAAGTCAAAAAAATTAAGATTAAGATGTAAAAGTATGTTTAGTTATTGTTGAAAATGGTATGTTAAAAAAATAATAAAAAATTTATACATATAAAAAAAGAACCTTTAGTGTGAAAGGCCCTGCTAGAATAGTCTATTGGATCAGGCCAATGGTCCATCAAGTCCAGCATCCTGTTCTCACAGTGGCCAGCTTGATGCCTGTGGGAATCCTACAAGCAGGATGCAATCACAACACTCTCCCCTCCTGTGCTGTTCAGCAACTAATATTCAGAGACATTGCTGCCTTCAACTAGAAGCATATTGCTCCCCACGTTGGTTCCTCTCTGGTAACCATTCAGGAATACAGGATTATTTCCCATCCAAAAGGCCTTTAGGGCTAGACATAGGGTTAGGCAATCATGGAGTTGGAAGGGACCCTGAGGATCATCTAGTCCAACTCCTTGCAATGCGTGAATGTAGCTTTCCCTTACGGGGATCGAACCTACAACCTTGGCGTTATCAGCACCACACTCTAACCAACTGAGCTATCCATGCTCTGTCGGTGCCTAGTTCATTATCACTTCTGTTTCAGATATCCATCAAGGCCTGTCATCTTCCAATTGCTACTGGACTTCAGTTCCCATCCTCCTCTAACATTGGCCAACATAATCTGAAGGATCATGGATTTGTACCCCTCAACCTGGGCAGGATGGGGAGGAGAAAGATCTGAGCTTTTTCATGGTCCTCTTCCCAATCCTGGGGAATTAAACCTAGTAGTAGTGATGGGCAGGACGGTGCTCACCTGACTTGCCATTGGCTGAGTTTCTGCTACTTGCTGGGAGGTAGAGAGGAAGGGGAATGGCAGCAGGGAGGTCAGTGTGGTGCAAACCCACCAGCAAAGGCACTGGATTGGCTCCATGTGTACATCTGCGCTGCAGTGTTGACACTACTGGACTCTAGACTTTGACAGCACAATCTGCTTTGTTGGCACTGGGATCCCACTCCACGTTTCGTTTATCTCAACCCCTCGAAACAGTGTTGTCGGAGTTACTGGGCTGGCAGTATTAAAACTGCATGACCCTGGCTCGTTCGTTCTGAATGTCAACCAGTCAGACAGAGAGCTAGCTATAATCCAAAGACACAACCACCAAGTCCTACTAAAACTGAGAACCAGGCCGAAAGGCAGACTGAGATGCTGAGCAAATCGTGGGGATTTGGCAAAGTTCTTTGAAGGTCTACCAATGGGGGCATCGTTGGAAGAAATCTGGCTTGCAGCAGTTCATTATTAAGGATGCCTGAATGATGTCCCTATTTCCCCATTGCTCACTTTTATGTGGGGGCCGGCCTGGAACGCAGTATATTATGCAACGGCTTTGTCATGTCTCAGCAATGATATTAAGAGTCTAATGCTAAACAGGTTCCGAGGAAATGAGGAGGGGGGAAAAATGACTTACTATATTTACCCTGAAACAAGATTCAATCTGCCACTGTATTTAATGCTATATTTTTCATTATCTCACAAGCATATGTTGGAAGGGCTACAGATGATGAAGTTAGCTGCTGGGCAGAGCTATCATCAGTGCTTTCCATCTTTATTTTAATAAGAGGAATGAGCAAATTGTTTGTGACCTTCGTGAAGGGCTTCCTGGAAGACAAGGAAACCTCACTCGCAACAGAATCACTAGCCTGGAGCCCTGCTGAATATTCAAAGCTCTTGTTCTGAATAAATTGCATTGCAATAAAGCTATTGTGTCTGATGGAGTCAGAGCTGCCATGGAAGCAATGAGCTCTGTAGGCAAAAAATGCTTGTATAAGACCCCCCACTCCACCCCAATATTGGCAGCAAAGCGTTGTCTGAACCACTAAAGAGCTATAGGAAATACCTTTCTATTTGATGACAAAATTGGACATGCCCAGAGGAAGCCAACTAGGATAGTGGCATGAGATTTCTGGAAGCCAAGTCCTATGAGAAATATAATAATAATAATAATAATAATAATAATAATAATAATAATAATACCAATGTTAGTCCTACTGAAAGTAGGCCGATTAGAATTAATGGCCATGCCTAATTTAGGTCTATTGATTTCAATGGGTCTACTCTGAGTTGAACGTTGTTGGGGACAACTCATTAGTTTTACTTAATTTCTGAATAGATTTGCAAATCTGTGTATCAAGGTGTTTTGTGCTGCTTCTGAGCTGGCCAGAGAGAGATGTTTAGTCTGAACTCAGCTATGGTAGCGTGAAGATCTTGTATGATCCTTTGATTCTCTAACTGATTGTTCATTGCAGTGTGGCCACTCTTTCGTTGTGGTATGAATCAAGACCCCCCGCCATCAGCACTATGTCTTTAATGCAATAATCCTTTAAGCAGCTGTGGCTTTACCTAAAGAATCCTGGGAAATGTAGTTTCTTAAGGGTGCTGAGAGTTGTTTGGAGACTCCCATTCCCCTCCCAGAGCTACAACTCCCAAAGTGGTTTAATGATCAAGTCTTCTTTCCAGGGAACTCTAGGAATTGTAGCTCTGGGAGGGGAATAAGGGTATGAGCTGGAGAACACACCTTCCAGGGATAGATCTGAGATACACTTGGGTATTGGCATCCTCGACCTTGGCATGACCTTAGCATCTCTTTGCATTTATTTATTTTTTTGTCCTGGGCTATGTGACCTTTTATATGCCTGTTGTCTTTGTCCATGGAGTTTTCTTGGCAGGGATACTGGAGTGGCTTGCTGGTTCCTGCTGCAGGTGGATCAAGTTTGGTCAAAACTCTCCACTATGACCTGTCCATCTTGGGTGATCCTGCACAGCATAGCTCATAGCTTCTCTGAGTTATTCAAGCCTCTTCGCCACGGCAAGGCAGTTATCCATGAAGGGGCTGCAAGAAGATCAAACCTCTCCATTCTGAAGGAAATCAGCCCTGAGTGCTCACTGGAAGGACAGATCCTGAAGCTGAGGCTCCAATACTTTGGCCACCTCATGAGAAGAAAAGACTCCCTGGAAAATACCCTGATGTTGGGAAAGATTGAGGGCACAAGGAGAAGGGGACGATGGAGGATGAGACGGTTGGGCAGTGTTCTCAAAGCTACCAGCATGAGTCTGACCAAATTGCGGGAGGCAGTGGAAGACAGGAGTGCTTGGCGTGCTCTGGTCCATGGGGTCACGAAGAGTTGGACACGACTAAACAACAAATGTGACCTTTTGACACTTCCTCTTCCTTCTCCCTGTTCCACTTGGGGGTAGCCATTGCTTTGCATTAAATTAGCTTAGGAAACGAGGAGATGGGAGAGAGAGAGAGAGAGAGAGAGATGGCAGCGTGTGTGGCAAATATATTCAGCGTGCAGTGTGATGGAGACAGCAGCAGTTGTGACTGTACCAAGGCAGGTCTGCAGCCAAATGCAATGTGGATCGCCTCCTTTGCCAAGTGCAGATGGACGCTGCAGCCATCTGGCCTCAGGCAGCCAAGTATCCAGCAAGACTCCCAAGATGAGCCACAAAGGTGGCAAACATATTTAACCAAGGGGGCTCAAAGCTACCTCTATTATGTCCTCCATCTGCTTCTTCCAGCCCACCAGCCTACCCGGCACTATCCAATACGGCTTGAGCCTCAGTCACTCGGCTTCCATCAAAGCCTTTTATTGCAGAATGAAATAGTTATTCCTCAAATAAACCGAGTTTGCACATAGCGTCATATGCCAGCACAGAGGGCAGACACGTTCATGTGAATAAATAGAGCAAGGGCACAAAACACGACGAGGACAAGGAAATGGAGAGCCTAAATGTATTAAGTACTGACTGCAAAGACGCATGCATCTATGGATGGGGGATAAGTTCAGTTTGCTTTGCATGCTAATGAGAAACGACCCAATGCGCACTTTTCAAACCAATATGCGATCTGAAGCACAAGTATCTTTCAAAATTCACCATGCTTTGAATTTTGTAATACGGTTCTCCAGCCAAGCCGTGTCTACAAAAATGCATAAATTAGAGGCAAGCGTGCATCAGAATGCATGAGTGAGTGGAAATAACATACCAAAATGCATTATATAAGGGGGAAATGTTTACACTAAGGGGGGGGGGGGGAATTAGCACTAAAACACCGGCATCTGTTATGGAAGAGAGCAGCAGAAAGCTAGATAACAGGGTGTTCCGAGGGCCTGGGGTTTTGCCGGTCTGGGATCTGCTGGAACAAGAGCTGGCACCAACCGGCAGGAGGCCCAATCCAGGCCTGATTGCTGTGCAGGTGGAAGGATCAGACCCAATCTGCTCCATCCTTCTTCCTCCACTGTGAGTGGCTGGGCTGTGGGATTCGGCAGTGGAAGCAGGAAGTTAGGTAGCTCAGTTGGTTAGAGAGTAGTGTTTCTAACACCAAGGTTCCAGGATTGATCCCTGTATGGAACATCTGCATATTTCTGCATTGCAGGGCATTATAGATCATAGCTGTCAATTTTCCCTTTGCTTGTGAGGAATCCTATTCGGAATAAGGGAATTTCCCTTAAAAAAAGGGAAACGTTGACAGCTATGGACTAGATAATCCTCAGGGTCCCTTCCAACTTGATAATTATATGATTCTAATATTTGTACGTTTCTTAATCAAAAAAATAAAACCTGTAAGTGGTTTACGGGGAAATGATTTTAATTAAAATTAGCAACAAAAGCCCAATTGTAACAGTAAATGCAATAAAATGGCATGTCCATTGGGATGCAGAAGAGTGGAGTCAGTAGTGTGTATATATATATTGGGAAAGTCCGCAGGTAGGCCTTTGGCCCAGGCCCTCCTAGGGGAAAACAATGCTTACATCCCTGTTATTGGGTAAGGTGTGAAATGGCCTGCCTTGTCAGAGTACCAGGAGGTGATGCACAGCTGTCAACATTTCTCTTTTTTAAAGGGAAATTCCCTTATTCTGAATAGGATTCCTCACAAGAAAAGGGAAAAGTTGACAGCTATGAGGTGATGTGGTTCACCACTGGATGCATGGTTGCAGCCACTCTGACAGTTTTTCTTGCATCTGTTTAGTCGTCTTATTTTGAAGTCCAGTCCGTGAGGAATAATAGCCCCCATGAACGACAAGGAGACGGCAAGCAAAATGTCCCCCACTTTTCGCGACAATTTCTGTCTCTCCTGCTAAACCATCTGCTCGTGAGCGCTGGTGGTTGAATGGAAGGTGTAAATCTGGCGTCTCATTGATAGGGCTCCTCCATTGTTTTTGGCTGATCTGCAGCTTCCTGGAAGTTTTCCAGGCCTTCTCTCGTATAGCCAAGGTTGCCGTCATCC
Source organism: Podarcis muralis (assembly GCF_964188315.1). Lineage (NCBI taxonomy): Eukaryota > Metazoa > Chordata > Lepidosauria > Squamata > Lacertidae > Podarcis > Podarcis muralis. The sequence goes on from NC_135663.1 coordinate 11,975,711, forward strand.
AGCGCAAATGCCATATGTTAAGATTCAGATGACATACTACCTAAAAAGTCGCAAATGATTATGCCGTGTCTCTTTTTACAGGGCTGTGATTAGAAATATTTATGTAAATGTACCTTCAGAAGAGAAATGGCAGTTGGTGTTCGGCAGCCAAACGTGTGGCTGCTGTAATGAGATACTTTGACTCAGCCGCAATGTTGCCTCAGAAACAATCTGAATTAACAGTAATGAAAAAATTACTCTTTTCCGTCTTTCTGTCTTAAAATGAAGGGGGGAGAAGATCCATATCTTGATCTTAGATGAGATTTTAAATTTTTTTTGTTATCGTTGCCGCTGCTACTGCTTTCTGGAATATTCAAAAGAGGAAAATAAATGTCGGCTCATGCAGTGAAGGAAGGAAACACTGAAATTCAAATTCTTAGGAGGGATCCAGATGCTGCAGATTCAGAATCACACAACCATTCCCCTTGGGGAGACTTGGGAATCATAATTTTGGGAATGGAAGGTTCTTAGTATTTCACCAAGCCAGAGATTCCTGGAGGGGCAAAGGAACAATTTATATGAATGTTTGCTAAAGAAGTAAATAGCAGGTGTCAGGGAACCCAGTCCAGATCAGGACCCAGGTGGTGTCTATGGGGCTTTAACCCCTTTTGTGCTCTGCTTAAAAGGTAAAGGGACCCCTGACCATTAGGTCCAGTCGTGACCGACTCTGGGGTTGTGGTGCTCATCTTGCTTTATAGGCCATGGGAGCCGGCGTTTGTCCACAGACAGCTTCCGGGCCATGTGGCCAGCATGACTAAGCTGCTTCTGGAGAACCAGAGCAGCTCACAGAAACACCGTTTACCTTCCCGCCGGAGTGGTACCTATTTATCTACTTGCACTTTGACGTGCTTTCAAACTGCTAGGTTGGCAGGAGCTGGGACCGAGGAACGGGAGCTCACCCCGTTGCGGGGATTTGAACTGCCGACCTTCTGATCAGCAAGTCCTAGGCTCTGTGGTTTAACCCACGGCGCCACCTGTGTCCCTTGTGTTCTGCTTACCAGATGCAACTATTGATGGGAATGATAATGCCCCCATCCTTGTAGAATTTTAGAGTGGGAATCTGGTCATCCTCCTCCTCAGTGCAGGAACCTCACAACTGCCATGTCCTCTACAGATGACTGTCCAGTCCTGACCTAAATATCTTCAGCAAATGTGAATCATCATTGTTGTACACACGGTTGCCGATGGGGTTTGGGGGATTTTGTTTTGAGAAACAACACAAGCTCTTTCCTCTTCCTAGGGCAGCCTTTCTCAACCTGTGGGCCCCCAGATGTTGTTGAACTGCAACTCCCATCAGCCCTAGCTAGCAAGGCCAGAGCTCAGGGATGATGGGAGTTGTAGTCCAACAACATCTGGGGACCCACAGGTTGAGAACCGCTGTCCTAGGGGTTGCTAAGGCAGAAGTAAAGGAGGCAGACCAGGTGGTTCATATAACCAGTGGCAGAACTTCATGCTCCAGCACTGGGGGCAGAGAGCAGGTGAGGGCATGGTTGGCGCGCATCCTGGGGGCATGCCGCGCCACCTGCGAGGGCGTGGAGGGCAGCCACGATGGCACCCCACCGGGATCGTGGTGCCAGGGGCGGTGCTTTCCTCCCACCCCCCTCTTCCTCCACCAGTACATATAACCAATGGAAAGAGACAAACCTGAGTGAGGATTTTTTTTAAAAAAAACCAACAACCAACCACCATAGGTATAGATATAGATGATGCATTGTATATATGAAGAATCAGTCCCTTCCTTCATTGTGTGTTTAGTTAAGAATTTCAGTTAAGAGCAGGCTCCCTCAACCTTGGCCCTCCAGATGTTTTTGGCCTACAACTCCCATGATCCCTAGCTAGCAGGACCCAGTGGTCAGGGATGATGGGAATTGTAGTCTCAAAACATCTGGAGGGCTGAGTTTGAGGAAGCCTGGTTAAGAGGGGCCAAGTGTCTTTTCTTGTTTTGTGCCTCAGACCTGCCTCGTGTTATCGTATTTAGTATCTCTTATTATTATTATTATTATTATTATTATTATTATTATTATTATTATTAATCAAATTTTTATACCGCCCTATACCCAGGGGTCTCAGGGAGGTTCACAAAATAATGTTATTTTGTCACAGTTTCCCTTATTATTTCTTCATTGTTAAAGCTTACTTTACATTTATGTGAGCCACTTAATTTTTCCCAACTGAAAAAAACAAAACTCTGCTGAGGAAAGGTGTGGAATGCCCTAAACTGTGTGAGTGAGGGGATATCCCCAGTTTGATTTTGATAATCATCCCCTCACCTCCACAACATACCCAAGGGTATGCAGTACCGGTACCTTGTTTCCTGCCTTGGCAGAAAGGTAGCCTATGAATGTCGCAAAATAAAACCCGCAAAAATAGAGTTTTGTGCGCTAAGAAGCCTACAGTCCATGGCTGCACACACACTGTGCCTTTAAAAGCACGTAGCTTCCCCCAGTGAATCCTGAGGACTGCAGTTTACCTTTTAAAGGTAAAGGACCCCTGACCATTAGGTCCAGTTGTGACCGACTCTGGGGTTGTGGTGCTCATCTCGCTTTATTGGCCGAGGGAGCCGGCGTACAGCTTCCGGGTCATGTGGCCAGCATGACTAAGCCGCTTCTGGTGAACCAGAGCAGTACATGGAAATGCCGTTTACCTTCCCGCCGGAGTGGTACCTATTTATCTACTTGCACTTTGACGTGTTTTCGAACTGCTAGGTTGGCAGGAGCAGGGACCGAGCAACGGGAGCTCACCACGTCACAGGGATTCGAACCACTGACCTTCTGATCGGCAAGTCCTAGGCTCTGTGGTTTAACCCACAGCGCCACCCGCGCCACCTTTTACAGAGCTACAATTCCCAGCTCTCTTGACAAACTACAGTTCCCATGATTCCTTGGAGGGAGACATGCACTTTCAATGTATGGTGCATGTGCAGGCTATAATTCCAAAGGGGAGGAGCTGGCAGGAATAGGAAAGGGGACATAGACCAGATGTGAGAAAGGGGAGAATTAGCACAAGGCTAAGACCGATCCGTGTTGGGTGAGAGAAAGTGAAGTTACATTCTCCAGCGCATACAGGAGCATGCTGATCCATGCTGCCTTCTAAGTGTGGTGCCTCAATGGGCACCCTCCCCAGGTGGGCTGTCACCATGGGATCAACTCACACATGATTATGCGAAGGATCAGCATGATCGGCTGTCACTGATTTCACTGACATCTGTCCCCACAGTGAGACAAGCTGCAAACATGAATTATTGAGGACGTACACATGCGGATCTGTGTCATGATTACGCCAAACAATACACTTTGCCGCACTCTTGAGAGACGAAGGCAGGGAGGCTGGCGGCCAGCTGCCTTTTAACCCTTGTTGACAAGCTGTTCCCATCTTTCCCGGTACTCAGACTTCCTCGGTTTCTAAGAATTGTTGCCTGCATGGCTCTCGTACTGTTAATAGCATTATTGCCAAAGCAACATGAACGCAGCGGTGGTAGTTAGTGTTCACCGTTAGCTTTATTTCAAATGGTCCTTTATGTAATAATAATAGGGATGTTCGCCATGTGGCACTGATGTTTGTTTTCCTGGAAATGCACACGTCATAACGCACCAGGGGACATTCTGTAAAATATGATAACATGCAGCTAAGAATTATCGGGAGCGATGCAGCGCAGTGCATACAGAACCCTCTTTGAAAAAGTTTGTGGCTTACTGGAGGTTTCTGAGCACAATTCACAGTGTTGGTGCTGACCTTTAAAGCCCTCAACGGCCTTGGCCCTGTATACCTGAAGGAGCGTCTCCACCCCCATCATTCAGCCTGGACACTGAGGTCCAGTTCTGAAGGCCTTCTGGCAGAGGGCCTTCTCAGTGATGGCGTCCACCCTGTGGAACGCCCTCCCATCAGATGTAAAAAAAATTAACAACTATATAACATTTGGGGATGCGGGTGGTGCTGTGGGTTAAACCACAGAGCCTAGGACTTGCCAATCAGAAGGTTGGCGGTTCAATCCCTGCAACGGGTGAGCTCCCGTTGTTCGGTCCCTGCTCCTGCCAACCTAGCACTTTGAAAGCATGTCAAAAGTGCAAGTAGATAAATAGGTACCACTCCGGCGGGAAGGTAAACAGCGTTTCTGTGCGCTGCTCTGGTTCACCAGAAGCAGCTTAGTCATGCTGGCCACATGACCCGGTAAAACTGTCAGCGGACAAACGCTGGCTCCCTCGGCCTATAGAGCGAGATGAGCATGCAACCCCAGAGTAATCCACGACTGGACCTAACGGTCAGGGGTCCCTTTACCTTTACCTTTAATGCTTGTGAATGAAAGTTAGAGGCTACCTTCAGGACAGTGACTGCTGCAAAGGTGATATATTGTAACTACCCTGAGCCTTGTGATGTGATGACAGAATAGAAATCAAAATATATTTATTTACAAGTTGTGTCGTTCTTCTCTGCTTTGTAACCACTCACTTAAAAAAATAAAATCCTTCTATCCAACAGATCTCAAACAAAAGAAGTCCCGAACATATAGTATTGAAGACAGGGGATGAGGGCTTATGGAAAGATCAAAGACCAGGAATGTCAAAGTAATCATAATCCAGCTCTTGGACATAGTGTTTTATATCAGAAGCCTAGGAATATTTAGGGCTTTATGATAATGGATTATTTATTCTAAATATACTCCAAGTAATTGTATAGCTCATATCCAGCAGGTCAGGATTACCAATTTCATTACAGTTTTCAGAGATTGCAAGCCTTTAGACAATTACTGTAAGTCCCATCTAAGAGGTGAAATCATTTCCTCAATATGGGACTGGAGAGAGATACTGATATTGCTTTCTCTGAGATCCAATTTCATTATGTGGGGAGAGGGGAAATCCTTCTCTATCTCATATTAAGTTCATGGAGATCAGGTGTGATAAACAGAGCTCGCCCCTCATTCCTGCCCCCAGCTAAAGGAGGAAGGACCCACTTTCTGAGAAACACATTTTGCTCCCATAAAACTTTTGAAATGTTTCCCCTCCGAATTGCTTGGCTTGTTGGTCTCCTAAACCGAGTTCTGATAAGTTTCGGCTGAAAAAAAGCCCTGAGGGTGGTGATGATTTCAATCTATATAGTGTCCTTTATCAAAAGATCTCACATTACAAAATCAACAGTGATAAAAACATAATAAAAACACGGTAAAAAGTGATGCTTTTTTCTGTGGGTACTCAAGAGTTCACAATACCAGCACCTTTTCCCCCAAAAGAAAAGCACTGGTAAAAAGCATACGGGCAAAGAGGCCTAATAGTAAAATAGTAAAGAGGCTAATAGTAAAATTATCATAATGACCCCAAGATCTCCTGCAATGATTTTGCAAAGTTTTTTGCAGATAAAATCACTCATATTCGGAAGGAGCTAGACACCACCGTGGGAGCAGGGCTGGGGCGGGAGAGTGCTAGAGCCCTGTCTGGTCAAGTTGCATGGAATCAATTTCAATCCGTTACCCCCGAGGATGTGGACAGGCTGCTTGGATGCGTGAAACCAACCACCTGTCTCCTTGATCCTTGCCCATCCTGGCTAATAAAAGCAAGCCGGGAAGGGCTGGGCGATGGGCTCTGCGGGGTGGTGAATGCTTCCCTCTGTGAGGGAACATTCCCAGATCCGCTGAAAGAGGCGGTCATTAAACCGCTTCTTAAAAAACCATCTTTAGACCTGGCCAGTATGGCCAACTATCGCCCAGTCTCAAATCTTCCATTCTTGGGCAAGGTGATTGAGCGCGTGGTTGCTGAACAACTCCAGGCACGCCTGGAGGATGCAGACCATTTGGATCCCTTCCAATCGGGATTCAGGCCTCATCATGGGACTGAAACTGCCTTGGTCACGCTGGTTGATGATCTCCGGCGAGCTAGGGACAAAGGTGAGAGTTGTTTCCTAGTTCTGCTGGATCTCTCAGCGGCCTTTGATACAATCAACCATAACATCCTTCTGGACCGTCTAGAGGGGCTGGGAGCTGGGGGCACTGTTATACAGTGGTTTCGCTCCTTCCTCCTGGGCCGTGTTCAGAAAGTGGTGGTGGGGGATGAGTGTTCAGACCCCTGGGCCCTCACTTGTGGGGTGCCTCAGGGTTCCGTCCTCTCCCCCATGCTTTTTAACATCTATATGAAGCTGCTGGGAGAGATCATCAGGGGGTTTGGACTGGGTGTTCATCAATATGCATATGATACCCAGCTCTACCTCTCTTTCAAATCAGAACCAGTGAAGGCAGTGAAGGTCCTGTGTGAGTGCCTGGAGGCGGTTGGAGGATGGATGGTGGCTAATGGATTGAAGTAGAATCCTGACAAGACAGAAGTACTGTTTTTGGGGGAGAGGGGGCGGGTTGGTGTGGAGGACTCCCTGGTCCTGAATAGGGTAACTGTGCCCCTGGAGGACCAGGTGCACAGCCTGGGAGTCATTTTGGACTCACAGCTGTCCATGGAGGCGCAGGTCAATTCTGTATCCAGGGCAGCTGTCTACCAACTCCACCTGGTACGCAGGCTGAAACCCTACCTGCCCGCAGACTGTCTCGCCAGAGTGGTGCATGCTCTAGTTATCTCCCGCTTGGACTACTGCAATGCGCTCTATGTGGGGCTACCTTTGAAGGTGACTCGGAAACTACAACTAATCCAGAATGTGGCAGCTAGACTGGTGACTGGGGGTGGCCGCCGAGACCACATAACTCCGGTCTTGAAAGACCTGCATTGGCTCCCAGTACGTTTCCGAGCACAATTCAAAGTGCTGGTGTTGACCTTTAAAGCCCTAAACGGCCTCGGTCCAGTATACCTGAAGGAGCGTCTCCACCCCCATCATTCTGCCCGGACGCTGAGGTCCAGCACCGAGGGCCTTCTGGCAGTTCCCTCATTGCGAGAAGCAAAGCTACAGGGAACCAGGCGGAGGGCCTTCTCGGTAGTGCCGCCCACCCTGTGGAACGCCCTCCCATCAGGTGTCAAAGTGATAAACAACTACCTGACATTCAGAAGACATCTTAAGGCAGCCCTGTTCAGGGAGTTTTTAATGTGTGATATTTTAGTGTATTTTTGGTTTCTATGGAAGCCGCCCAGAGTGGCTGGGGAAACCCAGCCAGATGGGCGGGGTACAAATAATAAATTATTATTATTATAATAAGAACAGTCCTCTCCCCCACACTTTCACAGACCATAGGATTATTTAATAGCAATAGCTTGATGTCATCCACCTGAGTAAGGTAAAGGTAAAGGGACCCCTGACCATTAGGTCCAGTTGTGGCTGACTCTGGGGTTGCGGCGCTCATCTCGCTTTATTGGCCAAGGGAGCCAGCATACAGCTTCCGGGTCATGTGGCCAGCATGACTAAGCCGCTTCTGGTGAACCAGAGCAGTGCACAGAAACACCGTTTACCTTCCTGCTGGAGCGGTACCTATTGATCTACTTGCACTTTGATGTGCTTTTGAACTGCTAGGTTGGCAGGAACAGGGACCAAGCAACAGGAGCTCACCCCGTTGCAGGGATTCGAACCGCCAACCTTCCGATCGACAAGTCCTAGGCTCTGTGGTTTAACCCACAGTGCCACCCGTGTCCCTATCCAACTGAGTACTGATGGACAAATCCGTCCATTTTGATTTTTCCAGTTTCTCATCTTCCCAGTCTTTGTGATGTTTTGTGTGTGTGTGTGTTACATCATCTGTGCTTTACCTTTGAGTTTGTGCTTGGCAGGTCACTCTCTTCCTGTGGTTTCCAACTGTTGGAAAAATGCCCTGGGGGTGCCTGCAAGCCCCCAAAACTCTGAATGTCCTCCAGTACGTGCAGCTCTGGAGAAGGCATCTCCCTTCTCTTCCAGTCAGCTTCCTAGTGACATATACCAGCTGGTATATGCATACTACATATTACTGGCATAACACAGTAAGAAGAGTGAGACATCATTGAACTAATCTACTATTTATTTACACACTATGTACAGACAAAAGCAGGGATGCAGGTGGCACTGTGGGTTAAACCACAGAACCTAGGGCTTGCCGATCAGAAGGTCGGTGGTTCAAATCCCCGCAACAGGGTGAGCTCCCGTTGCTTGGTCCCTGCTCCTGCCAACCTAGCAGTTCAAAAGCATGAAGTGCAAATAGATAAATAAGTACCGCTCTGGTGGGAAGGTAAACGGTGTTTCCGTGCGCTGCTCTGGTTCGCCAGAAGCGGCTTAGTCATGCTGGCCACATGACCCGGAAGCTGTCTGCGGACAAACGCTGGCTCCCGCGGCCTATAGAGTGAGTTGAACGCCGCAACCCCAGAGTCATCCATGACTGGACTTAACAGTCAAGGGTCCTTTACAGACAAAAGCATAATGGCGTCCATTTTTTCCAGCTCCAAGAGAACAAACAAGCACAAGCACAAGTAAAAGTGAAAGTACATTACAGCGGAAGAAATAAGACTGTCTTCCGTTTACCACACTTCTCAGACAGGCATGTGATTTACAACAATCTCATCTGCAGCATTCGGAGAAGTGAAATTGCTAACACCAACAGCTGGTATTTGGAAGCATAAATTGCCTCCCACTGTGGAGTCAGAGTTTACCCATTATAGCTAGTAAGGTAAAAAGGTAGGTAAAGGAGCATGTGGCCTGCATGACTAAGCCGCTTCTGGTGCAATGGGACACTGTGATGGAAACCAGAGCACACGTAAATGCCGTTTACCTTCCCGCCACAGTAGTACCCATTTATCTACTTGCACTGGTGTGCTTTTGAACTGCTAGGTTGGCAGGAGCTGGGACAGAACAACAGGAGCTCACCCCGTCATGGGGATTTGAACCGCCGACCTTCTGATCTGCAAGCCCAAGAGGCTCAGTGGTTTAGACCACAGCGCCACCCGTGTCACCCAGGGTTCCTATGGCTAGTAACCATCAATGACCCTCTTCTCCATGAATTTGTCTCATCCTCTTTTAAAGCTGCCCAAGCTGGTGACCATCACTGCCTCCCTCCTGTGAGTTCTATAGTTTAACTATGCACTTCATGAAGAAGCATTGTCTTTTATCTGTCCAGAATCTTCCAACATTCAGTTTCATGGATGCCCACGACTTCTAGTACTGTGAGAGAAGAGGGGGAAATCTATCCACCTTTCTACATGTTCTGCATAATGTTATAAGCTTCTAACAGGTCACCTCTTTGGTATGTATTTAGATCTAGGCTACGTCAGCTTTGTTACTTTCTCCTCTTTTGTAATTCCCAAATTTATTCCTGTATCCGGAACACACTTTTTATTTTCTTCCTTTTTGTTACGGAAAGCATGACCGAATTCAAAGGTCACAAGAATACCTAATGCTCATTTATGATGAGCAGATAACATTAAAGTCTGGTGTGCTTTGGAATTGCTATGAGAATGTTCCAATCAGTATTCAAAAGCAATAGAATGATGGCATTAGTTATGTTTGTGTCCTATTTTCCTCCTCATCCTTGAAGTGGGGTTGGTATTATTATTATTATTATTATTATTATTATTATTAGTAGTAGTAGTAGTAGTAGTAGTAGTACTTGCCCTTCACCAGCAGGTACCAGGGCAGGTTAAAACCAAGATTAAGAAATTTTATCCTGAAGAAAGCACACCTCAAGTATCAAAAGTAGAATCACAGAATTGTTGAGTTGGAAGGGACCACAAGAGTTATCCAGTCCAGCCCCCTACAATGCAGGAATCTTTTGCCCAACATGGACCTCAACCCCCATGACCATGAGATGTAGCGTCTCATGTTCTACTGACTGAGGTAGGTAGATGGCTTTGATCAGGGTATTTTTTAACAATGAAAGAAAACAAATATTAAATAGGCGCGTCTTCAGCATTCACCAAAAGCTGGCAAGGAAGGTACCAGAAGGCACTTCTGTGGGAAGGGAATCCCACCACTTAGTCTAGAATGCCCTCTCACAGGCCGACCCCAACACTCTAGACTTCTGAAGGAGGTGGAGCTACCAAAATGACTCCCGCCATTTTGGCCTCCGATCCTATAGACACTTAAGTGGGGGGAAGCTCCATGGAACTCTATGGTGCTTACTTCAGAGTAGAAACATATAGGAATGGACTTCCAATCTCTTAGGGTTGTCTTCAACCAAGTCCTACTCATAGAAGAGTAATTATTGAAATTAATGAACCTAAGTTTGTCATGTGCATTGACTGAACTAGGACTAGTGCAGAATACCACTCTTGGGCAAGAATTCTGTTCTCATCCCCTTCTCATACTGAACTCAGACAACCTTGCTTCTGAGTTGATGTTTATAAGATTGTGCTATTAAGGCGATATCTAACACATCACATCAGAGCAAGGATTTATGCTTGAGCAATGGAACTTTCCTCTCACCCCATGCAGCCCGTAAATCTGTTCTAGGGGTTCCTCCAGCCCTCCAGAACACATGTGGAGAGGGTGAGAGTTGCATACAGGGAAGGAGCAGGGAGAAGTTCTGTTGTGCAAGTGTAAATCTTTGCGCTGACCATGGGGCGTGTTACCTGGGTAACGCCCTTACTTACTGCTCTTTCGCCATTTACCTAGCCATCGGTTAAATTCTCTGTCTGTGTGTCTGTCTCTTACTCTCTGTACCAGCAACTCCCTTTCAAAATATCCACCAGTCACCAAAGGTTCTTGAGAGAAAAAAAGAAAAGGAAAAAAACACGACTGCTCGTGTAAACAATTAATGGTTGTTAAGCATGGCAGTGTATATTATGACAAACAACACATGCTACATTATGCCAGCTGGTGTAATGATGTGATAATGTCTGACTCATTAACTCTGGCACACAGTTTACGATGCCCTTCTATGACAGGATTAATTGATTCACACATACATTAAAACAAAAATAACTAAACGGAAATTCAGCTGGAAGCTTGGCTCCTCACTTGTCATAAACCCCCACTGGTAGTTAAAACTCAAGAGGGCCCCTTTATGGGTTCAGCCCCGGAGTTTCCACACCAGATTTTGCAGGGGTGTGTCTCGATCGATATTCTGTAAGTGGAAAAGTTGGATTTAAAAATAGGGTGGTGTTGTTGTTTAGTCATTTAGTCGTGTCCGACTCTTCGTGACCCCATGGACCAGAGCACGCCAGGCACTCCTGTCTTCCACTGCCTCCTGCAGTTTGGTCAAACTCATGTTTGTAGCTTCGAGAACACTGTCCAACCATCTCGTTCTCTGTCGTCCCCTTCTCCTTGTGCTCTCAATCTTTCCCAACATCAGGGTCTTTTCCAGGGAGTCTTCTCTTCTCATGAGGTGGCCAAAGTATTGGAGCCTCAGCTTCAGGATCTGTCCTTCCAGTGAGCACTCAGGGCTGATTTCCTGATTTCCTGAAATATAGGGTAGTTAGGGCCAAATCCAGGCTATCCAACGGATGTAAGACCTGGTCTCATGGTTGACTACAAGAGGGCTCTGGGCAGTGATCACTTTGCTGTTGTAAATCCTATAAATTTGCTTAGCTGAACCAACCAGTTATTGTTTATATGTGTTGGGGAAAGGGATCTCTGTTGAAGTTCCACCTGTCTTCAAAGACACAATGCCTTTGTTCAAGCGTATGAACTATTGGGAGTGTGATGGAAGGATCCAGAGATATGCTAAGGTCAAACAGGTAGGCTAAATTGGATGAAAGAGGCAGATAGACCGGAAAATAACTTTGAAAATTATTCTCTTCTGTTTTTCTATGCTTAACCAGTAGGGTTCAGAGATGGTACATTAGAGCATGAAAGGTCTTCTTAGTGCTGCTTCATGCATTTCATGTTCATACATTGATATCACTTCACTGTAAGAAATTGTGGGTACTCAGACAGCATTCAGCACTCTGTTCAGTGGTCACATCTGTCTAGTCTCCCACAGGCATATATGCGCCAGGATGCCCTTCTTGGAAGCAGCATCATGGGCGCCCTTGCCAAGGGGACATGTGAAATGGTCACACAGGTCCATCTGCAGGACAGGGCATACGAAATCCCACCTATTAAATGTGTACCTACTTGGGAATCTATCATGTGGCATCGCTTGCGAAACACCTTCCTCTTATCGATCAGAAGCGTGCCCTGGAAGTACAGTGGTAACTTGGTTCTCAAACTTAATCTGTTCCGGAAGTCTGTTCCAAAACCAAAGCGTTCCAAAACCAAGGTGCACTTTCCCATAGAAAGTAATGCAAAATGGATTAATCCGTTCCAGACTTTTAAAAACAACCCCTAAAACAGCAGTTTAACATGAATTTTACTATCTGACAAGACCACTGAGCCATAATATGAAAGCAATAATCAATCTGCTGTACTATAAAATAAAGAAGACAGTATTGTAGATGATAAAAATACCCCCCCCCCTTACTTGCACTGATGATAGTCATTGTTTGGATTTTTATCCATTTCCACAGTCACACAATCAATCAATCAGTAGCTGAACTGGGTTCCACACAGTCACAAAAAACAAATGAACTGAAAAATCCTCAAAAACAAAAATACAAAATAAATAGCAAAAACAAAAGTGCCAAACCTAATCCATTCCGGAAGTCCGTTTGACTTCCGAAATGTTCAAAAACTAAGGCGCAGCTTCTGATTGGTGCAGGCACCCCGGAAACAATAGCCGACGCCACATTAGACGTTCAGCTTCTAAAAAATGTTTGAAAACCGAAACACTTACTTCCAAGTTTTTGGTGTTTGGGAAGCAAGGCATTTGAGTACCAAGGCATTTGAGAACCAAGGTACCACTGTACTGTATTTGCACCCGACTCAGGTCAATGAGATCCAATCAGCTTCTGTATCAGAACTGTCAGTCAATTCTGGTGCTGGACTAAAGCTACTTGCTAGGGGTTTTGTTCTTGACATTAAAGGCCTTGAACAACTTGGATCCACCTCACTCGTAAGATTGAGCCAATCTCTTAGATCTTCTGTTGGCTAGTCCATGATCAATGGATTGTCACCCGGTGACAACATCAAAGCAGATCTTCTTGGTGGTAGCACCCACACTTTGGAAGGCTCTAGGGATGGGGCAGACACTGAATATGGTCTGCATTTAAAGGAAAACCTACCTAAACTTGCACAACCCAAAATAATTTGTGAACACAACCATCCTTCCAAATTCGCACTTCTCTGAATTTTGCAATGCAACTCTCCATCCGGGGAACGTGCACAGAAATGCATATAATATGGTAACGTCTGCATAAACATAACACAAGTTAGTGAAAATAACATAGAAGAAATGTATGATATTGGGGGGGGAATGCTTTGCATTTAAAAAGTTGTATTAAGCAAAATTGCATACATACATGCATGTGTTAGGATAAATGTCCATTGAGATGCTGCCGGATTTTCACGAGGATCATCAAAAATAAATAAATCATAAACTGATGTAGAAGTGTAGAAAACTGAACTTAAATTTGGGGTAATGAAAAATGGAGAGAAATTGAAATCGACATATTCACAGATCCTTACTTAGGTCGAGACATTTTAATGCCTCTTCAAAACGGTGAGTAAGGTGAGGCCGAATTGCTGTCATCAAGATGAATGTATTGCCTAGAATGTTGTTTTTATTTCAGACACTCTAGATCCTGGACAAAATGGACTGTTTCAAGAGGTGGCAAAAAGACATATCAAAATTTGTCTGGCAGGGCAAAAAGCCCAGAATAAACTTTAAGATCTTAACTGATGCAAAAGACAGAGGGGGGTTTGCCCTGCCGGACTTGAGACTCTATTATGAATCGGCAGCGTTCTGCTGGCTGAAACAATGGCTGCTTCTTGAGAACACAGACATTTTGGATCTGGAAGGGTATGACAATAGATTTGGTTGGCATGCATATATATGGTATGACAAGGTAAAAATACATAAAGGTTTTAAAAACCATATTGTCAGGAAAGCACTATACAATGTTTGGATAAGATATAAAGATCTATTGGAAAGTAAAACTCCCAGGTGGCTATCACCAATGGAAGCTAAAGAGACAAAAAAACTTAATATGGAGTCCAAATGGCCAAAATATTGTGAAATTTTAGAGCAAGATGGTGAAAGGGTTAAATTACAGATTTACGACAAATTAAAGTCTAAAGTACGAGATTGGTTGCACTACCTTCAGATAAACGAGGTATTTAAACAGGACAGGAAAATAGGTTTTCAGATGGAGAGGTCGAAATTGGAAACAGAATTGTTAGAACCCAATACCAAGAATTTGTCAAGAATGTATAATTTGCTGCTGAAATGGAATACACAAGATGAAACAGTAAAATCAGTTATGATCAAATGGGCACAAGACATAGGTCATGACATTATGTTTGATGACTGGGAAAGGTTATGGAATACTGGTGTTAGATTTACGGCTTGTAATGCTTTGAGAGAAAACATAATGAAAATGATCTACAGGTGGTACATGACCCCAGTCAAATTAGCAAAAATTTATCATCTGCCCAATAATAAATGTTGGAAATGTAATGAGACTGAAGGTACTTTCTATCACCTTTGGTGGACCTGCCCGAGGATTAAAGCCTACTGGGAAATGATCTATAATGAAATTAAAAAGGTCCTTAAATGGACATTTTCTAAAAAACCAGAGGCTTTTCTCCTGGGCATGGTGGGCCAATTGGTGCCAAGGAAGGACAGAATTTTTTTTATGTATGCTACCACAGCAGCAAGAATTCTTCTGGCAAAGTATTGGAAGACGCAGCAGCTACCCACTCTGGAAGAATGGCAAGCGAAGGTGATTGACTACATGGGAATGGCAGAGATGACCGGCAGAATCCGTGACCAGGGGAGTGAGACAGTGGAAGAAGATTGGAAGAAATTTAAAATATACCTTAAAAATTGTTGTAACATTCAGGAGTGCTGAGATGTTATGGTGTTAAGAAACAGAGAATTGCAGCTGTAAATCATGAATCTAAGGGAATTATAAAGAAGACGAGTTAATTAATTAAATGGAGGGTTGCTGTTAAAAGGAAAAATAAGGATGCAGAAAAAGGGAGGTATGGGGAAGTCCAGGAAATAAGGTGAAGGAAAATGAGTTTATGAAATTATACATGTTTATTTGTTTGTATGTTTTATTTTGTTTTATTGTTTGTTGTTATTACATGTTTGGAAAATTAATAAAAATTATTTTATAAAAAACAAAAACAAAACAAAACGGTGAGTAAGAGCCAGCAAAATGATACTCAAAGCAGAACCACTGAAATAAACTGACTTAAGTAATTCTGATATCCAACAATCACCCATTTCTTTGTTTTGTGCACTGCTCACTTTCACTTAACATTCTATAATCTTACTGAGTTGTTGTTGTTGTTAATTTATTTATCCCTAGCCTTTTCTCCTGACAGGGACCTAGGGTGATTTAATGATAAAAGTACGAACAGCTACTTGTAGGAAGTTTTACTGAATATTTCTGTTGTACTTGTGTACGCTATTGATCTTTTTTACACACTTATTTATGATTCAGATTTAGTATACAAATTGCTGTTAATAAGCAGTATGCAAATTGTACAGATAAATGTGTACTCTGCTGTTTACGTCAGCCCAGAAGGAGCACAGGGCTACCGAAGGCAAAGGTTGTTTTTTTTATTCTAGACCTGCTATACTTGTAGCAGCAATGTGTGCTTTGAGGCAAAAAGGCAGTTGTCAGCTTGGCGCAAGGAGGTCATTATATGTCTTCCTTCTAGAAGACAGGTGATACCCAGTCAGTAAGACCTTGGGCTGACCCCTCTCTGCGCCAGAGAAACCATGCCATCAACTATCTCTTTCTATGCCCTCCAGCTCAAGAGCTGGTACCAAATGTTCCTCTCCTGAGAGGTGGTGACCCAGGAGCAGGTTATTCTCTGCGATGGGTCCAGAGGACAGCTGGACAGCTGCATCCTGTCATAGCATGCGGGGAAGATCAATGAAACATACAACTCAGTGCTTAATGGTACAGAAATATCTCTTCATCAGCACTCCTAATTACACTTGCTTTGCATTTGAGAGAATGTGTTCTTGACCTCTTCGTATCATTGCTAAAGACGATGGTGTGAGAATGCGTCTTTGAAGTAGCCACGTCACCAAAATTTGCACTTACTTGGTTTGGAATGCAAATTTCTCCAGCTCACATTGCAAACTGAGCAGAAGTTCACATTTATACCCCACCTTTCCTCCAATGGGCTCAAGAGGGTTACATGGTTCACTCCTCACCACAACGCCATGAAGTAGGTTGGGCTACACAATAATGGCTTTTCCAAGGTCATCTAGTAAGCCTCATATCTCAGTAGGGATTTGAATGCTGGTCTCCCAGGTCCTTAGTCCAGTACTGTTGTTGTTGTTGTTTAGTCGTTTAGTCGTGTCCGACTCTTCGTGACCCCATGGACCAGAGCACGCCAGGCACCTCTGTCCTCCACTACTTCCCGCAGTTTGGTCAAACTCATGCTGGTAACCTCGAAAACACTATCCAACCATCTCGTCCTCTGTCGCCCCCTTCTCCTTGTGCCCTCCATCTTTCCCAGCATCAGTGTCTTCTCCAGGGAGTCTTCTCTTCTCATGAGGTGGCCAAAGTACTGGAGCCTCAGCTTCACGATCTGTCCTTCCAGTGAGCACTCAGGGCTGATTTCCTTCAGAATGGATGTGTTTGATCTTCTTGCAGTCCATGGGACTCTCAAGAGAGTGCAGTACTATGCAATAGTAATTCTTCTTCTTCTTCTTCTTCTTCTTCTTCTTCTTCTTCTTCTTCTTCTTCTTCCTCTTCCTCTTCCTCTTCCTCTTCCTCTTCCTCCTCTTCTATTCTATTATTATTATTATTATTATTATTATTAGTCCACCCTTCATCCAAGCATCACAGGGCAGCTAACAGTATAATACAATATATGAAGAAAGTGCACTTCCCCACTTTCCCTGGTGCCCTGAGCACTGCTGTGGCAGCATCCCAGCTGTTGGGAACCTGGGAAATATAGTTCCCCATAACCCCAAGTCAATACTATGTATGTCAGGCACCATGAAGAATTACATGTACCCAAGGCCTCTTGTGCATGGGAAGTAGCTGAGCACATCAAAGCCTAATTCTGAGCAGAGAGTTCACCAATTACTACTAGGCTGCAATTGTTTTATTGTATTGGCGTGCATTATAAATTGATTTTTTGTTGTTTATAGCTTTGATATCAGCCATACTGCAGTATATGTACAAGTTAATATTTTCTCTCTTTGGTGCTGGTACTACATTACCAGTGAATCCTAATCTATGGAGAGCTGCTTCCGTTGTTCTCTCTCTTTTGTGAAATAATTTTTATTGGTTTTACAAATACAAAGTACAAATAAACACAAACTGACAAGACATTTCTATATATAGAGATTCTCCGAATCTTGGGACTTCCCCCCATCCTCTCTTGGGAGTCTCATTTTAAACATCATAATGGGATTCGAACCGCCAACCTTCTGATCGGCAAGTCCTAGGCTCTGTGGTTTAACCCACAGCGCCACCTGTGCCCCCTCTCTCTGTGAACATTGAATAAAAAACTCAGTAAGAACTCTTCTTGTTTATCTAATCCTTGGATGCCCACTGTTGGAGGGATCAGATTCCCTGAAGCCAGACATTGCCTCAAGTGGTCTAATGAGTGAGTTGGCTCTGCTGCCTTCCTTCACCTGTCTCCAGCTTGCCTGTTTGGTAACTTCCTGGCCTATCTGCGCGCACACACATGCACACAGAGTATGCTGCAAATAGCCAGTAAATGCCATGAACCCCTAGCCAACAGGATCATGGAATTTCCACAGCCTTGTGCATAAGTGCACATGGCGCACACAGGCACAAACCCTCACACCTTCCTCCCACGAATTTGTTATTGAAGAGGACCATTGACACAAGAGAGTGCCGTAGTTTGCATTATTGACCAAGATTAAGCTGCTGGAATTATCTTATGACATTGGAAAGATAAACAGTTACCTACGGTGGTGAAATGGATCACATCATTAACTCGGATGACATCTTGTGAAAAAGTGATTAATAGGCTACAGGAAAGCAGAGACAGATGTAATGAAATCTCCACTGCTTCCTTGAACTCTCAGCAATGTTACTAATAGACTGGATGGTCAGCAATGGAAAAGGGAACATTTTTCCTGGTATTAATTGTTCAGGACTCTTAATTAGGGATTGGATTAATTTGTGCCAGGGCTCAGTCCTCGTCTGAGTGCTTCAGCTTAGCCATGGAACATATGAGCTGGTCATACATCAGTGTACCTCTGAGAATGTGAAGGATCCTTATCATACATTTAAAAATCTGGCAGAGGAGCAGAGGAGGTTGGCTTATGCCAAACCAGACCATCAGTCCATCAAACTCAATATTGTCTACACTGACTGGCAGTGTCTCTTCAGGGTTTCAGGCAAGAGGCTCTCCCAGTCCAACTGGAGATTCCAGGTGTTGAACTTGAGACCTTCTGCCCAACCTTTTGCTCTTCTCCAAACATATTTGACTTGCACCTCTCTTTAAAACATGCACAAGCCATTTTTATTTTTCACCCTACTTTTGGAGTTGGAGCATAACTGTATAGATGAGTGGATTTGCCTGATTTAATGTTAAATGGGCTTGCTCTGCCCTGCTTTCCACTTCTCCCGAGCTGACTATTAACTAAGGTAAAGGTAAAGGTACCCCTGCCCGTACGGGCCAGTCTTGACAGACTCTAGGGTTGTGCGCCCATCTCACTCAAGAGGCCGGGGGCCAGCGCTGTCCGGAGACACTTCCGGGTCACGTGGCCAGCGTGATGAAGCTGCCTCTGGCGAGCCAGAGCCGCACACGGAAACGCTGTTTACCTTCCCGCTAGTAAGCGGTCCCTATTTATCTACTTGCACCCGGGGGTGCTTTTGAACTGCTAGGTTGGCAGGCGCTGGGACCGAGCAACGGGAGTGCACCCCGCCGCGGGGATTCGAACCGCTGACCTTTCAATCGGCAAGCCCTAGGCGCTGAGGCTTTTACCCACAGCGCCACCCGCGTCCCCTTGACTATTAAGTAGGGGGATTTATAAACTAATTATGAACTTGGGCCATGACATATACAGCGGAACCATACAAAGACCATCTTGGCTATCTGTTAGTGCAGACCCAGGTCATCGAGTCTGAGTTTCCACAGCCACCTCCTGCCAGGAACCACCACTGACAGGAATGGCAACAGCAGCAGCAGATATGCTCTATGCTTATGATAATATTTCGTTCTCTCATTAATTATGCTTTTTAAAAATGTATAGTTTATATTTGACTTCCCTTAGTAATATTTTCTTTTGATATTTTTTTTGTTAACTTTGTTGCTGCAGCTGACGTCCTTTGGAGAAGTATAAAAACAGAAGGATTGCTGCATGCCGATTCACATATTAGTCCTGGAAATCTTATGGACAGGGTTGCAGTTCCTCTGAAAGAACAGGTGATGCTTAGGGGTGCTCTGGGAACTGTCTTTGTCCTGTCCAGGTGAATCATAGAATCATAGAATCATGGAGTTGGAAGAGACCACAAGGGCCATCGAGTCCAACCCCCTGCCAAGCAGGAAACACCATCAGAGCACTCCTGACATATGGTTGTCAAGCCTCTGCTTAAAGACCTCCAAAGAAGGAGACTCCACCACACTCCTTGGCAGCAAATTCCACTGTCGAACAGCTCTTACTGTCAGGAAGTTCTTCCTAATGTTTAGGTGGAATCTTCTTTCTTGTAGTTTGGATCCATTGCTCCATGTCCGCTTCTCTGGAGCAGCAGAAAACAACCTTTCTCCCTCCTCTATGTGACATGCTTTTATATATTTGAACATGGCTATCATATCACCCCTTAACCTCCTCTTCTCCAGGCTAAACATGCCCAGCTCCCTTAGCCGTTCCTCATAAGGCATCATTTCCAGGCCTTTGACCATTTTGGTTGCCCTCCTCTGGACACGTTCCAGTTTGTCAGTGTCCTTCTTGAACTGTGGTGCCCAGAACTGGACACAGTACTCCAGGTGAGGTCTGACCAGAGCAGAATACAGTGGCACTATTACTTCCCTTGATGAAGCTTCCCTTGGTGAAGCTATGTGTAGATAGTTACTATATCCATAATGTGAACTGGTGGTGTTTTTTGTTGTTGTTGTTTTGCTACTATTAGTAATATTTGTTTGAACACCCTTCCATCAGATGTCAAAGAGATAAACAATTACATGACTTTCTGAAGACATCTGAAGGCAGCCCTGTATCAGGATGTTTTTAATGTCTGATGTTTTGCTGTATTTTTATATTATGTTGGAAGCCACTCAGAGTGGCTGGGGCAACCCAGTTAGATGGCCAGTGTATAAATTCTAAATTATTATTATTATTAGTAGTATTACTATTATTACTTTTTCTTTATTTTATTTACCTTACACCTTCCTTTTATTCATTAAATTTGCAAATAAAAAATAATTTACAAAGGGGAGGGAATACAACTAGGTAATTCTGAACTCTAAAAGCTGGGAAGAAGATCAGATGAGACCATTGGAAGCATCCCTTAAATTGTTCACATTGCCAAAGAAAAACTGGGCAGCTGATGATCACACTAGTACAGTAACTATTCTACTGCAGCTCTTGTTAATGTTGCTTCAAGCACCTATTTTCCTGAGAGATGAGAGACACACAAAAGCCTTTCGTGAGTTGATTTTCCATGTTGGAAGAGTACTGGAGACTTATGGTGCTATAAGACTGACTTACATGCAATTATATAAGTTGAGTAGGGGAAACAGGTGAGCAACTAGACAGTGCTGGCCTCTAAAGCAACATCAGTTGGTTCCTCCAAAAGCGAACAAGATGTAGTTGTTGCAGACATTCTTGCTCGCTTCTTTCCAACCAGATGAATTTTTTAAAAGCCAGTTATTGCACCTGTCTGTTTCCCAAACCATTATTTTCCAGCTCCACCTGTGAGGGTGGGGATGTTCAGTACCTAGTAGCCAACAACCATCAGAAATCGTAAGTGCTCATTTAAAAACCTTCTTTGGCAATTGTTGAAGTGAAGTGTAGAGAACATTATTGCTTTGCTTGGCATGATACAATGTCATTCCTGTGAAGAATCTTTTTAAGTTCACGTTCAGTATGCTTGGTGCAGTACAGATCACATAATTATTCTGCAAAGCAGATGGGGATCTGCCTGCCGGTCATTCATAATTTTTTAATGCAAAAATGTTACATGTTGACTTCCCAGCATGAGTGCTTAACTTTGTTTCCTGCCCTTACATTCCAATAAATCTGATGGTGTCAGTCGCTGTGACTTGTGTTTTAAATTTACTTTATTTTTATTTATTTTTAACAAATCTCGTTGAAAGCAGAACCTTAGTCAGGACTAACAAGTTCCTTGGAGCCTGTTGCTCGATTGTGTCCTATTGTGCCTCAAATCTTTGTATATCATAAATCTCCAGCCATGCAAGAAGAGCAAAATAGTGAATAAAGTAGAAACTGACAGTTGTTGGTTCTGTAGGGAGTGGGAGGGGGATGGCAGCCATGTGTGGAAAGGTTTTCGCATATAGTACATAACTGAAGTGATAAAAGGGATTTTTCAGACTCAAGCAGCAAAGGACCCAGTGGTTTTAAAAAACAAATTAAACTAGGTGAAACATAGGACCCATAGAGTATCACTCCCAGGTACTGTACTACTCTTTCAAATGATTTTATGTGTGAAACCAGAGGTGAGGAACCTTTCTCAGCTTAATATCCACATCCCCTTCTGGGTAATCATGTGGACACAACATTCTAGAGATGGGTTAAGCCAGAGGCAAAAGTGGTGCCTTGGGTACTATTGGGGTGAGGTAATGACAAACCTAGACAGCACCTTAAAAAGCAGAGACATCACCTTGCCGACAAAGGTCCATATACTTAAAACTATGGTTTTCCCAGTAGTGATGTATGGAAGTGAGAGCTGGACCATAAAGAAGGCTGATCGCCAAAGAATTGATGATTTTGAATTATGGTGCTGGAGGAGACTCTTGAGAGTCCCATGGACTGCAAGAAGATCAAACCTATCCATTCTGAAGGAAATCAAGTCCTGAGTGCTCACTGGAAGGACAGATTCTGAAGCTGAGGCTCCAATACTTTGGCCACCTCATGAGAAGAGAAGACTCCTTGGAAAAGACCCTGATGCTGGGAAAGATTGAGGGCACAAGGAGAAGGGGACGACAGAGGACGAGATGGTTGGACAGTGTTCTCGAAGCTACCAACATGAGTTTGACCAAACTGCGGGAGGCAGTAGAAGACAGGAGTGCCTGGTGTGCTCTGGTCCATGGGGTCACGAAGAGTCAGACATGACTAAATAACTAAACAACAAAAACCACTATGGCATCTTCTGCCCAACATGCTGACATGCTGTTGTTTATGAGAAGCAACCTAATTTGCACATCTCAAACCAATACAGAAACTGAAACTGAATCTCTTCGGTGTAATGGGTCTGGTTATTAACCAGAAGGTTAGTGATTTAAGCCCATTCAAGGAGGCTGTAGGCAAGATTCCTGCATCGCAGAGGGTTGGACTAGATGGTTCTCAAGGTCCCTTCCAACTTTACAATTCTATGACTCTTTCCTTTGAAATTTGCACTTCTCTGAATTTTGCAGTGCTGTTATCCAACCGAACAATGTGTTCAAACATTATATTTTTGGAGAAAGTGTGTATAAACACACATATATTCTTGATGATGACATACAAGAAATGCATTTTTTATGCAAAAATGTACATGTTAGGAGAAATTCCATGTTGGATTGCAAGTTTGCACATAGTTCAGTTGGTTAGAGCATGTCAGGCTTCGGGGAATTGGCTTCCTCCCCCCATGGCAGTAAATAAGAAGGAATGAAAGGAACATATTACCAGTTAGAAACTTTAATAATTACAGCGAGAGAACAAAGAACACATCTTCTAGAAATTGCGGTGCTCCCAATTAAGGGACACTCCCCCCCCCATCACTCCTACTTCTTGTAATCTGAGCTTGTACCCTCTGCACTCTGTGAATTTGGAGAAGGGGGTGGATGCTATCCAGAGACTGTGAATCTGTTAACTCTTTCTCTTCTAGTGTTTCTTCTGCTAGCTGTTCCCCATCCAGTATTTCCTAGCTTCTGCTTTCTGAACTATGCCCCTCTGCAAGCCACTGTTCCAAATCTATACTGTCCTCCTGCTCTTGGGAAGATTCAAGATCGGGGGGATGAGGTGGCTCCCACCAATCCTCCTCAGTGCATCCATCCTCAGCATAGTCCATTACAAAGCATAATGCTGATAATGCCAAGGTTGCAGGTTCGATCCCTATATGGGACAACTGCATTTTCCCTACATTACAGGGGGTTGGACTAGATGATCCTCAGAATCCCTTTCAGCTCTATGATACTATGATTATATGATACCTAATTATTCAGGGTGGCTAAAACGAAATTCACTACCGCAAAATTCACTACCAATATGGAGGACTTTAATATAGGATTAGGGCCGCGGGTGGCGCTGTGGGTTAAACCACAGAGCCTAGGACGTGCTGATCAGAAGGTTGGCCGTTCGAATCCCTGTGACGGGGTGAGCTCCCATTGCTTGGTCCCAGCTCCTGCCAACCTAGCAGTTCAAAAAGCGCGTCAATGTGCAAGTAGATAAATAGGTACCGCTCCGGCGGGAAGGTAAACAGCGTTTCCGTGCGCTGCTCTGGTTCGCCAGAAGCGACTTAGTCATGCTGGCCACATGACCGGAAGCTGTACGTCGGCTCCCCCGGCCAGTAAAGCGAGATGAGCGCCGCAACCCCAGAGTAGGTCAAGACTGGACCTAATGGTCAGGGGTCCCCTTTACCCTTTACCTAATATAGGATTAGACAAAATTCGTGAAGGATATGGTTTTGAATGGCTACTAGCCATGATGCCTTTATCCTAACTTCAGGATCAGAAGCCCTTTGCCTCTGAATTCCAGTTGCTGCATGTGGGCTTCCCATGGGCATCTGGTTGGCCACTGTGAGTACAGGATGCTGGACTAGAGAGGCCTTTGACATATCCAATTCATCAGGGTTCTTCTTGTGATCTTACGGAATACCCTCTACCTTCATAAGCAACTCGGAATGAAATTATAATGCTATGAGAGTACACTCTATGTGTCTGTGGCTCCTCCCCATGTGCACACGCTTACTTGTGAAGTCCAGCACGTGATTCAGCATCTCAGAAAGTGTGTGTAATGAATCTACAGCCTTTTAATTTAACCGTGTAGGTCTGCTTAGTGGCAATTGAGAGGAATTATTAATTAACCAATTTTATAATAGAGTATACAGAGGCTATCCAGGAGCCTAAGGGGAAAGAGGTCTGTAATTGACCAATATCAAGTAAATTAAATTATGAAAATGAGGTTTCAAAAGCCAGAGGAAGACTGACGGAGAACAGCCCTTTGCTATATAACCATGGCTTGCATGTGTGTCTGTGTTTTAATTCTCTTGCTCTGCTAATGGTGTTTGTTGTCTGTCCATCCTTAAGGTCATTGGTAATGTGTCCCATGCTGAGAATTATGACCATCAGCAAGAAATGAGAAATTAATTTGCTTTAAATGACACCAGACATTATCAGGAGACAGACTACATTCCAGCCACCAAAATGACGCCTAATGAAGAGTTTAATTCTGTCATTAAGGTTACGTGGGCTTGCTGCACTGTTCAGCTTGAAAAGCCACCCATTCTGTTGTCAGAATTTTTTTTTTTAAAAAAGCACACACACACCAAGAAGTGGTGAATTTAGGACTAAAGTGTGTCACACAGGAGAAATTATTTTTGCCTTTTTTTAAAGACACAGCTTAGAGTGAACTAATGTTGCAACTAATTTACTGCTAAGCACGCTCCTTAAATTCTCCTCTGCAATGTTTGATGTTAAATATTCTTTCAATTTCTGTATCTGTTGACATCCTTTGATATATAATCTCAGTATCTGAAATCTGAAAGTTCAGCTTTGACGGACATTGCTGGCATTTAAGATTGGATAGGTGACATGCAACAGTATTTAATATTTGCAAACCGGTGGCTTATGAGATCCTTCCTTTGGTGGGACCAAGACAGTCAAAAGATGACAACAAGTCTAACAAGCGATATAATGAGGGCAGCTTTAGGACAGCCATATACAAGGCCCTGCTAGTCTTAACATTAGCCAGGATGGAAGATGTGGGGAGCAGCTGGAGGGGAAATACGTACGTGAGCTCCAGGGGTGGCGGCATCCTTCACCATCATTCCTGGGTTCCAAAGCTTTATAATGGTCTGTCCAACTCAGTATTTGTCTGCACTGATGGGCAGCTGCTTTCCAGAACTTCAGACATGGTTTTCTCCCAGCCTTCTGCATGTGAAATTGCAAAAATCAACATTTGAGACTGAAGGAAATCTCCATGCGGCGGTGAGAAGAAGAAGAAGATATCCCGCTTTATCACTACCCAAAGGAGTCTCAAAGTGGCTAAGATTCTCCTTTCTCTTCCTCCCCCACAACAAACACTCTGTGAGGTGAGTGGGGCTGAGAGACTTCAGAGAAGTGTGACTAGCCCAAGGTCACCCAGCAGCTGCATGTGGAGGAGCAAGGAATCAAACCCGGCTCACCAGATTACAAGTCCACCGCTCTTAACCGCTACACCACACTGGTTCTCTTAACCACTGCACCACAAAAGGTGTTTATTGCTAGCAATAAAGGCTCAGTGGGATTACTCTCCAAAGGCTGAGCAACTCCCCAGGGGAGGGGCTCCTTAATATACATAGCTGTTATCCGTTAAAGCAGTACATATGCACAAACTTCCTCCAATCCAAAGTTACAATGCTCTACTATTGCAAAAGTTTCTATTACTACTAGTACCATATATGGTCTTTCCTTCGTGCATATTCATTAAGCAAGCACAGGAAGAACACTCTCTAAGCAGCACCTTGCTGCACGCAATCTCTTTGCCTTCCATTCCTTATATGGGGTTACCTTGAGGCTGTTTAGGACATGGAACAGAGCACATCTCCCTTCTCTTATGCAGACATGGTGGAATGTGTATTTGCAAGATGAGGCACTACAAAGAAACAATAGGAACAAGGCTAATCTTGTTACAAGATTAGAGAGGCCTAGCCTGGCTTGGAGGTTTCTATATGCATCAAAACAAATGGTCTGCCAATGGGCTACAGTTCTTCCCATTAAGTCATCCTTCTACTGCGGGTGGAGAGGGCATCTGAGAGCAACCCCCTCGTCCCCAAGGGTGGATCTCCCTCTCTGCCCATGGGGGAAGGAGATCTGGAAAATACTATGTCCTCCCAGGCACCACATGATTTAACACAGAGACACAATTAACTAGGGAGAAATCATAAATTCAAAATGCAGATTCACCCACCGAATTTCTTTCTTTCCTTTGCATTCAGAAATGTCAGCAGTGGATTTTTGTCCAAAGTTCAAGTATTTGCAGGTGATGGACTATATGGAACTGGCGGAAATGACTGGCAGAATCTGAGACCAGGGAGAAGAGTCGGTGGAAGAAGATTGGAAGAAATTTAAAGACTATCTACAGAAATACTGCAAAATTAATGAATGTTAGAATGATGTTGGATTGAAGTTAAGTGGTTTTTAGCAGTAATGTTATAAAGGAATGTGCAAAAATGGATTGTTAACAGGTGATAATCAAAAGTTATAATATATTAAGATTAAAGATTAGGATAAAAACAAAGAGGGAAAGGATTTGCTGAACCAACTAATTGAACTGGAATACAAAAAAGGGAGGTGTGAGGAGGTCTGGGGAACAAGCAAGTGAAAGATAAGATACGGAAAGATTGAATTGTTTTTAACTGTCTTTACTTTGTATTTTTTCTTTTTCTTTTTTCTTTTTGTAACATTTTGAAAACTTTAATAAATATCTTTTTTTTAAAAAAAAACAAAGTTCAAGTATTTGCAAATATTCTTTTCAGCTCTGTTTTGGACTACTATGCACAAACTATAAAGGTAAAGGTACCCCTGACTGTTAGGTCCAGTCGCAGACGACTCTGGAGTTGTGCGCTCATCTTGCTCTATAGGCCGAGGGAACCAGCACTTATCCTCAGACAGCTTCCGGGTCATGTGTCCAGCATGACTAAGTTGCTTCTGGCGAACCAGAGCAGCGCACGGAAACACCGTTTACCTACCTGCTGGAGCGGTACCTATTTATCTACTTGCACTTTGATGTGCTTTTGAACTGCTAGGTGGGCAGGAGCAGGGACCGAACAACGGGAGCTCACCCAGTAGCGGGGATTCGAACCGCCAACCTTCTGATCGGCAAGCCCTAGGCTCTGTGGTTTTTATACCACAGCGCCACCCATGTCCCCATGCATAAACTATAGATGGCATAAAAGCCAGTGTGTGATGTACAAATCTTATTTAACTCAGAGAGGTCCATCTTATGTTTTATTTAAACTTCTATGGAGATTTTTATTATTACTATTAAGCAGTCTTTAAATTATATTTAATAAACAAACTTCATGCTTAGGATGCTCACTGTGGTCAAGTGATTTCATCTACCCCACAACGGTACTATGAAGATAAAATGAACCGGAAACATGCCAACACACCCAATTTGTGCTGCTTTGAGCTCATTGGAATAAAGGTGAGAAGGGGTCATAAATGTGACAAATATTTCTGGTGCCTCATCCCTGAAACCCTGTCTCCAAGCAGGCCCACCTGGGTCACACCATCTCTGTTATCTCTTTGGCACCAGGTGAAGGCACAAAATTTAGCCAACGTTCAATCAAATCCATGCTGTTTACTTCCTGTAAATGGCAGCTTTGTGGTAAGATGTTATTGCTCGTGATTGGAAAAACAAATAAATCTACCCTTCATGGAGTTGAAAGTTATACTGTGAATCTTCCACAACTGATACTTTCATTTGTGTGTGTGTGTGTGTATCCTTCTTTGTCATTTTCCCAATGAAAATTACCCCAGCACTGATCTCAATGTTAATATATTCCTGCTTACATTTGACTTCTGAATGTGTTCTGGCTAATTATCATTACACAGGACGAGAGATCAGAGCCCTGAGTGAGGTGCGCGGTATGAGAACAAAAGGGGGCCGGATCGACCATTTGGCATGAGGCCCAAATGCAGCAATCAAGCCTCTTGAAGCTGGTGGAATCATTCTTTGTTTTCATTTCGAGAGAGAGAGAGAGAGAGAGAGAGAGAGCGCGAGAGAGAAATGTTGGGAAGTAAAGAGGGCAGAGGCAGGAAGGGGTGAGGGTCAGGAGGGATGAAATTTCCCCTTGAACATGATGTCAATATGTTGGCATGTCTCCTTTTATTAAGATGCCATCCAACAGATAACAAGTCCTGCTGTGTTTTACCAACATAAAAAATTAGACTGGAGACCGAGGAGCGGCAGGCGGCTTTTGGCACCAAGAAATAATCACACTTGATGTGGAAAGTAAAGTAAAAGGAGCCATCTGTTCGCTGCAGGAGGACGTGAAAAATCACATTAACATATTGTCACTAACATCATGAAATACACAGTTAATAATAAATTTAGTTATCATGGCAAGCCGCACCGTGTGCTTCTTTAGCAAAAGTCATGGGAAGAAGATGTGCTCGCTTATGTCCCCTTACGGAACACACACACACACACACACACACACACACACGATCAATATTTCTTCGAAAGCCTTTGCTATGCCATTTGCTTCCACATCTGTGAGCTCCTCTACTTGGAGACCTGGAAGCCACTGAATCTGCAGAGTCCCTTGCCCTTCAAATAGGGATGAGCGAATCTGTCAATTTCATTTTCTCTCAATTTCTCATTCTTCCCATATTAAGTTCAGTTATTCACCTTTCAAAATCAGTCTGCAGTTCTTTTTTTATATATAAAAGAGTCCTCGTGAAAATTCATCAGAATTTTAGTGTGATTTTCTCCTAATATACACAGTTTTATATGCAATTTTGCCTAACATAGGCAATATGCAAAGCAATTTTCCCTAGCACAATGAACCTTGGCATGTTTTATTCACCAATATCCACACTTCGTGCACAATTTTCTCTGGTATGTGCATTTTTGAACACATGATGTGGCTGGATAACTGTGTTGCAAAAATTCACAGAAGTGCAAATTTCAAAGGATGCACAAATTTCAGTTTGTTTGGCTTTGGAAAATGAAAATTAGGCATGTTTGCTGCTAGCTATTAACTGAAGAAAATATCTCCCCCAACTCTGCCTTTAATCCAGATTTTTTTGTGTCATCTTGACTTGGCAGGCTAGCACAGTAAAAGAAAGAGAAGAAGAAGTCAGGGTGAGATCTGGAGAGAAACAAGAGAATATATTAGATCTGGAATGAAATTTGGTTTTAAAACCTCAAGCCTGTTCTGTTATCTTAATGACCATTGCCAATTATGGTTTCTGTTGAATGTTCAGATACCAGGTGGTGTAATACTATGTATCAAAGTATTGAATTTAGTAAGTCAATATGTTGCGTTATTGCTTTATGTTTCTAGCAAACAGTTAAGATTGAAGAGTGTGATGCATTCCCATGTAGGCACAGCTGACTACATGAGAAGGGTTTAGCATGATCAAGGATCAATTGAGTCCTGTTTATCTCAGTGAATGGTCACTAGAGTGTTCTTGGCCATTACTGGTTGGGGCTGAGCCAAAATTCTCCAGGTATGCTTTTTGCCTTAAAAGTAGCCATTGGGCAGCAACAGCAGGTCAGGATGGGGGGCAGGGAAAAAAATAGCTTCAAAATAATCTTTCATAGCCCTCCTTTCTTGCTCCCGTGCCAGGGACACTGCTTTCTGCTTTCTCATTTGCTCCCCTACCCCTACCTAAATTAATGCAAATCTAGGAGTGTGACATGTCACTACAAATCCTCCAGTGGGAACTGCGCTCTGACTTTATGCAAATCCAGGGTTGTGATGTGGCACTACAAATCCTCTAATGCAGACTGTGTGATGACACTCTTACATTTTTATTATATGCAGGACTTTTCTTCAGAGGGAACTCACAGGAACTCAGTTCTGGCGCCTCTCAGGTGAGTGCCATTGCCATTCTAAGAGAATGAGCGAGGTGAGTTCCGGCATCTCTTTTTCTAGAAAAACAGCAATGATTAAATGTAAGAAACACATAATGCATTTGACAATATCTCTTCATTTGTTTTTAAAATGTCAATATTTAGGATTACGTCATTGTAATGTAGCCTTACCAAATTGTAGCACCCTGCTTGTGGTTAACGCTTAGCTGGAATGAAATATTCAACGCAGCAACAGAGAAATTAAAATAATAATTTATTTGTCAGACAAATAAATGAGAGGCACAGTGGTATATGGTTACCAAGCTCTGGCCTGGCCTCCTGCCATTATGGCCAGCACTTATATTTCCTTAATCCAGCCCCCTTTGCTCATCCTTGGGCTGCCTCTGTTCAATCAGCCTGGTTGGATTTCCTATTGGCTGATTGCTATAACCAATCCTAACAGATACACCCATTTCCTTCTATCCTTATAAGGGAGACAAAGAGCTATATATAAATGACAAATAAGTAATAATATATCTTACATGGAATCTTAATTACCAGCTCACCTCTTGCCCTTCTTGCCCTATTGCCTTCTAAAACAAATGGTTAATCTTAAATTTTTATCTTGAACAGATGTCAGAGACCTTGGGTTCATATTCTCATGCATCATCAATGAAATATCTCCTTTTGGAGGTCTTTAAACAAAGGCCCGACAACCATCCGTCATAAGTGCCCGCTGGCGTCTTTCTGTCTTGCAGGGGAGCTGGGCTCGTTTTGCCCCCCTGGTCCCACAGCAATATGACTCTATGAAATAAGAATTTAGCATTTCTTTCTTTCTAGATCCTTTGCATAATTACATTTAAGCCAGCATATTTCATACACAACACAGGTAGCCTCTTAAAAGAATAAAGCTTCTCAAAGTAGAAAGGAAGGAACTCAGTTAAAAACAGCCTCTTTAGTTTACACCTCCCCCTTTCACCCTCCTTTCCAGCCTCAAAATAACATAGGAAGAAGCTTCTTCTTCCCCTTCTCCAGCTAGTTGTTTTGTTTTCCGTGTGCTCTTGGCCTTTTGTCCTGTGGCTCAAGTTTAAGAGAGGCCCATGGTATCATTTTACTGTTTACCCACTCTTAATTATGTAGGGTCTGTGTAACCTTGGTCTTCAGCCTGTAATTCCAGCTTTTACGACTTTGAGAATTGTTTTCTGCTATAAATCAAGGGGGGCCCCTTGTCTTAGGAGAATGGCCAAGGTTTTCTCTGCCTGGCATGAAACATTTGTGAATTTAAGCCCATTTTAGACTTTATGAACCTGATCAAAATATAAGTCAATATAAACCTTGATTAAAAATGCAGTCTATATTCAGATGCCACATTCCCCCCTTTCAAGCTCAAGGACCTTGCTTACCAAGGTCCTTGATAGCTTGATCTTCATCATATTCCTGAGGTAAGGCTCTGTATAGGGCCATGATATGAGGTAAAGTTTCATTTGAAACCATCTTGCTAATTGTACTTCTAAAACATGAAATGATACATGGCATCATACATAAAACCATTACCACTACTGTCAAGAAAAACAAGCAAGACAATAGTATCCCTTTGAGTCCTGTGACATTAGGTAACCAATTGGTGAGCCATCCCATATCCCATCCTTCCCATGTTTGTACTGGGACATGTGCTATATTCTCCATCTTTGTAGCCAACACACGGATTGCCTCACCATTATCTGAAATGTTAAAGCAACAGACATTCCCTGTCAAGTTCAAGACTCCACATAGACCTCCCTGCTTGGCAAGTACATAATCCATTCCCATTTTCAGCTGCAAAATGGGGCTCTACTTTCATCCAACTGTTGTGCAATAAGTCTCAAACTCTGGGCCGTTGCATTGGTTACAAGTTCCTCTACTGCTTGTAATTGAATTATTCTGTTTAGATTATAAATAGGATCCCGTGCCCCTTGTATGAGCTCACCAGGATTCCAGGAGGCAGGATCATAATAGGCTATAATGCGCTCTGGTGGCCAATCATCAGTACCGCTCCAACTTTGGGTACTTCCTCCTGCTATACGAGAAATATCAGCATTCCTTCGTGTTCGCTTAGCTGAACTAGTGGGCATATCCACATTGGTGGTAATACCCATCCCAGGAAACAAGTCCCACTCCATTTGGAAGGGAGTTTCTTGTATGCCCATTCTCCACATATCCACCACAACCATCGGGTCTGAGGTTTTTGGTACGTGGAGTACAGAAGGCGAAATATCAAAAGAGGCAGAGAGTTCACAGTGCAGTATGTTAGATTGCCTTTTTCTGTCACAGTTATGTTCCATACCACTTTCCATGCATGAATAAAAGGAGGTGCACAGGGCAAGGTATTCCGAGTTCGATAGGTAGTACCGTGTGCCCAGGTATGACTATTCTTAATATAATCCCAAGTATAGTGACAATGAGAAGAGCCTATCATAGTAGAATCAGCTGCATCTGATGATTTATGTACACAGAATTCCCCTTGTACAGGTATAACTCGTAATGGTTTAGTTGAGTTCCATCCGGGGAAATTCTGTATTTCTGTTTGGTGTGGCATTTCGCTTACCATACCAATGGCATCTAATGGTATCGGTAATAAGGGCATACCTCCCTCTGAATCATCTGGCCCAAGAGAGCAAACAAGGCAATTGGTCCTATTTGCAACATTGGCTACCATTTCAGCTAAACCTACCCACATATTGTGGTCATGGCTGAATCCATATTTAGCAAATTTGGTCAGATTCAAGGACCCTTCCCCTTACCAAGGGATCAGGATTAATAATAAAATCATGTTGATGTCTAGCATATGCATTCCTTCCACAAAAGATTACCTTATTGTGATAGCATAAAACTATTAGTCCCAATATAATTCCCCCAGTGACAGAAATGGGGAACCACCAAGACCAAAACATATATCCCAAGGATCCCCAATGTGTAATATCTCTGATAATTGTTCCACAAGGGGGCAGTCAATCAATTGTATAAGAGAATCTTCCCTTTCACAATCGCTGGTTCAGATGCTCCTCAAGCTTCAGGCGTGCGCAGGTCAGCCAGCTTCCAGATTGTGGCTGCAGCAGGCCGGTCGTCTAATGTTGCCCGTGACCTAGCCCGTTCCCCGTAGGGCTAGATACAGGGGTTTTTGGAGAGAGTCAGTTTTAAAGGATTAGAGGGGTCACCTTTGCACGTCCAACTGCCTTCGGACTTCTTCAAACGGGAGTGATGAATCCAGGGGGTCACCTCAGCTACCTTCACCGCTGTTGGAGTAGAGAGCAAGACGGTGTAAGGTCCACGCCACTTAGGTGCAAGTGGATCACGTTTCCACTCTTTCACCCATATGCTATGCCAGCCTGGAGCTGATGAATCTGCTCAGCAATGCTGCACGGCGTGTGCTTGAGGGCCCACCTGTTAAGATAAAAAAACAAACAAACACGGGAGAGAGACAAAAACACGGGAGAGAGATTGCACTTGTCCCTGTGTCACATGGTCTCCTATTTGTTTGAGGTCAGTTGGAATATCCTGAACAAAGGAGGGCGGCCTCCCATACAGGAGCTCAAAAGGTGACAACTTAAGTCTTTTTGTGGGTGCGCACCGAACACGAAACAGTGTTATGGGTAACACGTCTACCCTCCTGAGACTTTAGACATATTAGTGGGCTTCTGGCATGCCCTGCAGATACCTTGCACAAGCGTCTGGCGGTAGGTGGTAAGCCTGGCCAGGTGAATTGCATTGTTTGGATCCCAATTAGGATCTTCCAAGGGAAAGTTGTCCTGGAGATGACGGTCAATATTATAAATATTTCCCACTCTGGCCTGCTCACGCAAATATATCTGTGCCTTTTCAATTACGTCTCTCCTTTCCTCAGTGGTGAACAGAGTATTCAGAAGCTGGCGACAATCTGTCCAAGTAGGACTATGAGTATTTACTATTGAGGTCACCAAGTCCATCATAGTCTGAGGTTTTTCTGCGAAAGATGGGGCGTTTTCCAATTCATCAGATTGTAGTCGTGAATGGAATGTACTGGAGGATCGAAGTTCGAGGTGGCCTTGGTCCAGGTTGCCCATTAACCAGCACAGGCTCCTCAAGTGCATCAAATACTCTTCTGAGAGGGGCTACTACGTGACCTTTTTCTTCACTTTGCTCTAGGGGCCTCAAATCATAGGGGATGGTATTTGTCCCAAGGCGTTCTTTTAACAGCTTAATACGCCTGGCTGTATTGCTTGCTGACCGATTAAGGTCTCCCTGTAACTTCTGTAATAATTCTCTAGGACTTGGATGTACAGGGGTTTGGGGTAGGCAATCAGTTGTTCCACTAAAAGAGACTGTAGATGGAGTTCTACTGGGACTCACAGATGGAATAACCACTTCTGCTTGGGCTTCATTATAGGACTCCAATGCCTCCTGAAGATATTTATCATAATCTATCAAGGAGTCAAGTTCTGTGTCTCTACCCCCATTATTCGTTCCACTTTCTTGCCTTGGGGTTACAACTGGTGGAGGGTTTGAATTAGGCTCCCTTCGATGTGGAGCATAGAGTGGAGGTGGAAGCACCTCTTCCTCTGGTCCCTCAAAAAATGGGTTTGAATTTATTTGGCAAGATTCCTTTCCTAGCTTCGGCTTTTACAGCCAATAATTTGCATCGTTGGACTTTGCATTCCCTTATCCGTGGAGGATTTTTATTTAATGTGCTCAGCCAGGAATCTATATTTTGGCCACTCTAGTTCACATAACGTTCTCAAGCGTTCTGGCGTCATTTTGACTCCATATGCCCCTGAGAAGGCTTTCTTAACATACATTCAAGAGGTGTATTTCCCCCTTTGAACCCCCAATTCCCATTGTATGGCCCTGTGAAGTATCCACTCAGTCACTCACACACACACCTTACTGGGAAACGAAGTAGTACTCACTCCACACTTAGGTCAGTTACACATTGTACTTTCTCACACATGCAATGCGCTAGATACTTCAACCACACTCTACCTCCCAATCTTCCCTTTTCCCTACACCAGATCACCATCTGATGTACCCAGCCACCTAGCGTACTCAGTTCCCCTTTACTGAGACGCAGAAGTTTGATCAGGACTTCTCTTCCTCCCAATTAATTGGAGGGCCAAAACCCTTTAGTGCACTTACCCTTAGCTGGTTCCGTTTCCCCCCGGTCCGTCGCCGTCGGTGGGCAGGGTATCAGACAGACGAGACTGCTGCGTTCCCCTGGAAAAAATTTTTCCATTGCGCGCTGGGTAGGCAGTGTGGTCCTCTGTCTTGTACCCCGTCCAGTAAGGCGAAGGGGCTGCGTTCCAGCAGACCACTGATCCGAGTCGCAGGCACCATAAAATGTAGCACCCTGCTTGTGGTTAACGCTTAGCTGGAATGAAATATTCAACGCAGCAACAGAGAAATTAAAATAATAATTTATTTGTCAGACAAATAAATGAGAGGCACAGTGGTATATGGTTACCAAGCTCTGGCCTGGCCTCCTGCCATTATGGCCAGCACTTATATTTCCTTAATCCAGCCCCCTTTGCTCATCCTTGGGCTGCCTCTGTTCAATCAGCCTGGTTGGATTTCCTATTGGCTGATTGCTATAACC
This sequence comes from Podarcis muralis, assembly GCF_964188315.1. NCBI lineage: Eukaryota > Metazoa > Chordata > Lepidosauria > Squamata > Lacertidae > Podarcis > Podarcis muralis. The sequence continues at coordinate 12,011,170 of NC_135663.1, forward strand.
AATCCTAACAGATACACCCATTTCCTTCTATCCTTATAAGGGAGACAAAGAGCTATATATAAATGACAAATAAGTAATAATATATCTTACATGGAATCTTAATTACCAGCTCACCTCTTGCCCTTCTTGCCCTATTGCCTTCTAAAACAAATGGTTAATCTTAAATTTTTATCTTGAACAGATGTCAGAGACCTTGGGTTCATATTCTCATGCATCATCAATGAAATATCTCCTTTTGGAGGTCTTTAAACAAAGGCCCGACAACCATCCGTCATAAGTGCCCGCTGGCGTCTTTCTGTCTTGCAGGGGAGCTGGGCTCGTTTTGCCCCCCTGGTCCCACAGCAATATGACTCTATGAAATAAGAATTTAGCATTTCTTTCTTTCTAGATCCTTTGCATAATTACATTTAAGCCAGCATATTTCATACACAACACAGGTAGCCTCTTAAAAGAATAAAGCTTCTCAAAGTAGAAAGGAAGGAACTCAGTTAAAAACAGCCTCTTTAGTTTACACCTCCCCCTTTCACCCTCCTTTCCAGCCTCAAAATAACATAGGAAGAAGCTTCTTCTTCCCCTTCTCCAGCTAGTTGTTTTGTTTTCCGTGTGCTCTTGGCCTTTTGTCCTGTGGCTCAAGTTTAAGAGAGGCCCATGGTATCATTTTACTGTTTACCCACTCTTAATTATGTAGGGTCTGTGTAACCTTGGTCTTCAGCCTGTAATTCCAGCTTTTACGACTTTGAGAATTGTTTTCTGCTATAAATCAAGGGGGGCCCCTTGTCTTAGGAGAATGGCCAAGGTTTTCTCTGCCTGGCATGAAACATTTGTGAATTTAAGCCCATTTTAGACTTTATGAACCTGATCAAAATATAAGTCAATATAAACCTTGATTAAAAATGCAGTCTATATTCAGATGCCACAAAATGTTCTCTGGTTATCAAACTCTGGCATAAAGTGCCATATTGGTTTAAGAAGAAGGAAAACCAGTGAGCTAATAGACCCGATTCAATCTTTTGCTGTTAGCATAAAGGTAAAGGTAAAGGGACCCCTGACGATTAGGTCCAGTCGTAACCGACTCTGGGGTTGCGGCGCTCATCTTGCTTTATTGGCCAAGGGACCAGCATACAGCTTCCGGGTCATGTGGCCAGCATGACTAAGCCACTTCTGGCGAACCAGAGCAGCGCACGGAAATGCCGTTTACCTTCCTGCTGGAGCGGTACCTATTTATCTGCTTGCACTTTGACGTGCTTTCGAACTGCTAGGTTGGCAGGAGCAGAGACCGAGCAACGGGAGCTCATCCCGTTGCGGGGATTCGAACCGCCGACCTTCTGATTGGCAAGTCCTAGGCTCTGTGGTTTAACCCACAGTGCCACCCGCGTCCATACAAAGCCCTAAATGACAAAAGTGCTTGAAAAAAACCCTTCACTATTACCACCTGGACTATATATATAGAAGTCAGCAGAGGATCCTCTGCTTGTGGTCCTGGCTGTGGTAAAAGCCAGAAGAATGGTGATACAAGGCAGTGCAATTTCGGGGGAAGTTCTCTATATGCAGAACTCCACCCTAGAGGATAGTCATTTGGCTCCCGCCGTGGAAAGTTAAACAGCAGCTGAAAATATTATTTATTCTAGTTTTTGTAATGATTTTGCTACACACACACACACACACACACACACAGAGAGAGAGAGAGAGAGAGAGAGAGAGAGAGAGAGAGATGCTCTCTTTTTCTTTTGGAAATAGGGCAGAATACGAATACTATGAATAAATAAATAAAAATAAAGAAATGCAGTGGAATACTTTATAGATGAGACTTCGCTAGGGAAGGATGAATCATTCTATTTCCATGTCACTTCTCCATGTGTTCACTCTGAAGTCTGTAGCAGTCTGTTTCTGCATTAATTAGCATTTTTCGAGAAAAAGAATCTACATGAAGATTTGTATTAAATGCATAGTTGTTAATATATTTTCTCTTAAAATGCACATTTTAAATGTATCTTCATAGGATTTGTATTTATTTTTAGTTGAGAATTGTTACAACATTCCAACCCACAGATTAGCCCAGGGGGCACATGCAAACCTAAGAAGAGACCTGCCGAATAAGACCAAAGGCCTATCTAGTCCAGCATCCTGTTCTCACAGGGGCCAACCAGATGGCCGTATGAGAAGCCCACAAGCAGGTCCTGAATGTAACAGCACACCAGGGGCAGATTTAGAGCTCTGTGAGCCATGTGCATGCACTGGGCACTGAGCCAAGAGGCCACCGTCTCAAAGCCCAGTAAGTGAGGTGCTGGGCTTTAGGAAGGTTTCTAATCCATAATTTACTTCTGACTTCTGCTCAGTAGTTGAAGCCAAGACCTCCATGACGAATCTGACTATGGACTAACATGAACTTATCTCTACTCATAAACTCTTATATCTAATTCTGTAACGAATTATTGTGTTATACATATTTTTATGAGTTTGAGTTTGTAATCTCTGTTAGAGTTTGTAATCTCTATTTCAGTTTGTAATCCTTGTCAGAATACATACTTTTGAATGGATTAGTTTTTGTTACTATTAACTATTGATTTGCGAGTAGGGACCACTCCCACTATTGAAACTTACATTGGCCTGAGTTCCTGGTGTGCTTATTTCTTGGGCTTTAGGAAGGAGGCATGAGGCTCTAACGGGGTCCTAGAGTCCTCTTACCTCAACCCGAAGCCTAGTTAGGGCTTTCCCAGAGCCCTTGCATCTCCTTCTCAAAGCTGGGTGCCTCCTTACCCACCGTTGGGAAGCCAGGGTGATTGTTGGGTGGTGTTGCCAAATTTTGACCTCACACAGAATACCATAGTACCCAAGTCCACCACTGAGCAGACTCCCCCTTTGTGATCCTGAGCAACTGAGATTCTAAGAGTGGAGGCAGAACATAGCCTTCATGGCTAATAGCTATTGATAATCCTTTTCAAACCTAGACAGCATCTTAAAAAGTAGAGGCATCACCTTGCTGACAAAGGTCTGTATAGTTAAAGCTATGGTTTTCCTAGTAGTGATGAATGGAAGTGAGAGCTGGACCATAAAGAAGGCTGGTCGCCGAAGAATTGTTGCTTTTGAATTATAGTGCTGGAGGAGACTCTTGAGAGACCCATGGACTGCAAGAAGATCGAACCTATCCATTCTGAAGGAAATCAGCCCTGAGTGCTCACTGGAAGGACAGATCGTGAAGCTGAGGCTCCAATACTTTGGCCACCTCATGAGAAGAGAAGACTCCGTGGAAAAGACCCTGATGTTGGGAAAGATGGAGGGCACAAGGAGAAGGGGACGACAGAGGACAAGATGGTTGGACAGTGTTCTCGAAGCTACAAACATGAATTTGACCCAAACTGTGGGAGGTAGTGGAGGACAGGAGTGCCTGGCGTGCTCTGGTCCATGGGGTCATGAAGAGTCGGACACAACTAAATGACTAAACAACAACAAACCCTTTTCTCTGAAGCTGTCCAAGATGGTGATCTTCTCTCTCTCCAAATGGACTGAATTCCATAATTTACAGATTACAGATTAGACCAGTTCATTTCAGGATTCCCAACATTCATGTTCCTCAAGCATCCCTGGGATTAATAGTCTGACTATATGGACTATTGCTTTTTAAGATTGATTGCTAAAGCACCCTGGGAGCTGTAGCACGGGGAGCAGAAGAGAGATCTTCTAACAACCCTCAGCACTCTCAACAAACTATCATTCCCAGGCTTCGGGGGGGGGGGGTGCCACGAGTGTTAAAGTGGTATAATAGTGCTTGAACTGTATGATGCAGTTGTGGTGTGACCAAATGAATAGCCGCTGCCCCAGTGCAGATTCTGGAGGCATCCTACATTGTGTTGTTCCTAAGCTTGACAATGCCCTCTCCAAAGAGACGCAAAGATCAGTGCTGCAATCCAAATGAGAAAATGTGAATGTTATAGGAATTCTTATATATATGAAATAAATGTTCATAAATGTACAAGGCAAACACATACATAAGTATGTAAACCACGAGTCTGAAATAGTACAGGAGAACAATCCCGAAGTCATTTGGACTCTCCCAAACTGACCTCAAATATTCCTCTGCAAGGAGGAAGGAAATGGGGAAAGCTTTCCAATTGTCTTTGGACTATAGGGGCTTACACTTCCCTGTAAATACAGTCTGGCAAGTATCTGTTAAGCTGAGCACACTATCAATATCTGTAAGAGATTCAAGAACTAAAGTATTTACCATCTCAAAGGAATGGCCAGGCTACCCAGAAAAGGCAATCAGATAAGGCATTATCAGGTATCCTGGCAGACAGGAGAGAAGCAACACACTCAAATTTCTGCTGGGGACCACCTCTTTCTGTGATGTATGTATGATTTTTTTGGGGGAAGGGGGCTTGAGCTACAGGGTAAAAGGTACCCCTGCCTGTACGGGCCAGTCTTGACAGACTCTGGGGTTGTGCGCCCATCTCACTCAGGAGGCCGAGGGCCAGCGCTGTCCGGAGACACTTCCAGGTCACGTGGCCAGCATGACAAAGCTGCATCTGGCGAGCCAGCACAGCACACGGAAACGCCGTTTACCTTCCCGCTAGTAAGCGGTCCCTATTTATCTACTTGCACCCGGGGGTGCTTTCGAACTGCTAGGTTGGCAGGCGCTGGGACTGAGCAATGGGAGCGCACCCCGCCGCGGGGATTCGAACCGCCGACCTTTCGATCGGCAAGCCCTAGGCGCTGAGGCTTTTACCCACAGCACCACCCGCGTGGCTACAGGGTAGGCAATTTCAAAAGTCTGTATAAGAACTTGCATACCAATGTTTGGGGTTCCTCTCCTCCCTCCCTGCATGGGGGAGTGGGGGACCCTATTGCAACAGTTTAGTAAAATCAGGCTTACTAGCTGCTTTGCTTCTCGATATTCTCTGGTTGGCCTCTGTTATTTTCTCCTACTGATAGAAAACCTACATAAGGACTCTACGGGCTCTTGGGTACCCATAAAGGAGCAGTTTTTTCTTATAACAGTGAAGTAGGTAAGAAAATGCACAAAAAGTCACAGATATTATTATTATTCAGGATCCAGCTCAAGCAGGGCTGTGCCACAAGTTTGCAATTCCCTTTCGCCTCGCTCGTGCCAGACTTCTGCCACCAAACCGTAGGAAAAGCTCTTCTTTCCCTCTTTAGGAAGCAGCAGGTCTCCTCTTCAGTGTCAGCCACCCGTCTGATCCTGCAGGAGGATTGCCGGGCTTCCCATGGGTCCATTAGCCAGTGTGATGAAAGGGAAGGAACTCAGTGCACTTCAGAGTTGTGAAGTTGTGTCTCAGTTGTCCCCTCAGGCTGATTGCCGAGCCCATCTGCCATCGATTTTCCCCATAAGCAAAGAGGTCCTGTACGGTGCATCATGAAACAGCTAATAAACAATAACAAAAAGGAGAGAGACTGCCGGGCGGGGAAGCAACTGAGATTTTGTTGTTGAGGTTTTGTTGTTGTTGCATACCTCCGTTTCCCTGCCACTTTGTTTACGAAATCTCATAGGCTATGCCTTCTGTAGAGTTGATGCTTGTGAAAGCACAATCTAAACAGAACGGAGACAAAAGTACCCAGTTTTTTTTTGGTGATAAAACATTCCCCGTTTCAGCATTATTTGCAAAAACAAAGTTTGCTTATTCACTTACAGCACCCTTACTTCTCAATTGCCCTGACATTCTCAGTGAAATCGTCACACAGCCAAATCTGGTTGTTCTGATATTTGTGGTGCCATCCCTGATTGGATGGACTTGCCCACCTGACTAGCTGCCGCTGCCTTCTCTTCTGCTTTGTTGAATGACTGAAGCATTCCTCAATAGTAACATTTACAGAGCTTGCCTTCCAAACTAATTCAAAAATTACATTGCTAGGAGCATTGAGTTGTGACTGATCTTCCAATAGGAGGCCTCTTGGCGTGTGATTTATTTAATGGGTTCTATCAAGGACCTAAACAACATGCATTAGGAAAGTTCTTTGAGCTTCATCACACCATTTTAGAATGAGAAGATTATTATAAAGAGCTCTAAACACAAGGATCTTGACATACCAGGTGCTCCCAGACAGGTGTTTATTGTGTGATGGGTGCTCCTCATCAATGTCTCCTTTTTCTATTTGCAACTTCCACATGACGTCATTGGCATCAAAATGCCAGCCTCTGTCCCCACCACCACCTTATTTAATCCAGATCTCCCTTTTCCAACAACTTTGTGATATCTGAATGACCCTTCAGGCTATTAAGTCCCTGTCTGGAAGCCAACCCTGCCAAACAACCAAACATAATGGCTCAGAACCGATAGCAAGCTTCCGAGACCATTGCTTTGATTTATTGAGTGGCACTGGGCTCCGGCATCATTTCCTGGAAAGAGCACTTGTCTTCCTCTAACAGGGGCTAATATTACTTCAAGCTGTTGTCAGTTGACATGGCGAAATTGCTTAGATGCACTCTGGGCAGAGTCGGCTGCTGCTGATTACCTTTAAGTATTCAAAGAGCAGAAACCCTGGGGGAAGATGATGAGTTGTCCGCGGAGTAGGATGCCTCCTGCCATGTAAACAAACTCCTGAAGTCCTTCAGGCTTTAATGAAGACTAGGTCCCTGCAAGAGAGACCCCAGTCGGCACTGTGCCGCTGCATCAAGCTTGTGCAATTTTCAGGGAGAAAGTGATTGGAGGCAGCTCTTGCGACGCACGTAATCTACTAATCACCACTCAGAGACTTCTGGTGGTTAGAATCAGCGGGGGGAATTGAGTTTTTATGAGCTGAAGGAGACACTGGCATATGTTGCCAGGGGAGGGGGGCATCTTCAGGAGAAGGGGTCCTGCTTAAATATTTATGGATTAAGGATTGGTTGGGATCTCTTTGCATGCTGAGCTCTTAGATTTTAACTCGAGGGAGAGGAAACAGCTTCCCTAGAAGCTCAGAGACGTTTGCTTTCTCCTTCTCATTTTTAAGTTTCCGTACTTCTGTATCCAGCAACACATTTTGGGATTCACCACCCACCCAGTCTGTATATGCCCCGTATGTAGGTGAGCAGGTGGGGTCATGTGAGGACCTTGCTATTGTACATTCGGTTGCCGTATTCGGGGCCAGGAAGGAAATTTTCCTGCAGACAAAGTGGACACTCTGCAAGTTTTCACCTACCAACAAATGCCCAAACTTTTGGTGGATAAGGCACTGGATTGGATCCCTAGCTGATCAGGTACCCTTCTAAAGGCCAAGAAAGGGTGTTTCTGTCTGGGGGTCCACACAGGGGCTGATGGGCCATAGCATCCTTAGCATCCTTCCCAATGGCAGCCCTGGCAGGATCTATCACTTGACGAATGTCAGAGGGTGATCCTCCATCAGGGCCGAGCCCCACGCTACTTACCAACCAGTAGACCGGCTGCTTGTAGGGATATGTATAGAAACTAGGGGAAGATATACAGTGGTACCTCAGGTTACATACGCTTCAGGTTACATACGCTTCAGGTTACAGACTCCGCTAACCCAGAAATAATACCTCAGGTTAAGAACTTTACTTCAGGATGAGAACAGAAATCGTGCTCCGGCGGCCCGGCAGCAGCAGGAGGCCCCATTAGCTAATGTGGTGCTTCAGGTTAAGAACAGTTTCAGGTTAAGAACGGACCTCCAGAACGAATTAAGTACTTAACCTGAGGTACCACTGTATTTCTTAGATATTATCCTTCCTTACTCACGTTTGTGAGTTCAGCAGAGTACGTCCCCTTGTCAGTAAAAATAAGAAAGCTGTTGATAAGCTAACTTTAGCCTTTCAGTAATCCAGGATGCTAAAGACTGGCTTTCCTAGTGTTTTCCCCTTTCATCACCCCCCCCCCCAAATAAACACACAAAACAGTCTTCTTATAAGTAAAGATAGATTTACTCACTCAGTTTCTCAGTAGCAGTCTTGAGGCAGGCTTAAAATATAGTTACGGACATTTATTATAGTTTAGATTAGGATTGGAGTCTGAGCTGTGACTCAGACTCAACACATGTCCTACATCCCTGGTCACTGATGAAGCATCAAAGAGAAGAGAGCAGGGAGAGAGAGCAGGCTGGGGACACGACCAGCTTATATAGGTTGCACCCCTCTACCTGGCTGGACACAGCGGGAGTGGCTCTCACAGGGTGGATTTCTTGTAGACCCTGTGAGACTCAACTTCCTCTGTCTGTTTGTCTTCCTAGCAATCAGAAGTAGTTGGTTTTGACTGCCTTAATTTAGATATCCCACACTGATTGATATTTGGATACATACCAAATGCCTTGGCAAAAACCTACCTACATCTGTAACCATTGATTTTCAATCAATCAATCAATCAATCAATCAATCTTTATTACAGTCCAGAGACCCAACAAATCGTTACAAAGCAATGCACAATTCAGACAGCCTACTTCCAGGTTAAACATGCATTTTGTTCAGACTTAAAGATAGGGATCATTTGTTCTTGCAACCACCGATAAAAACTTCGCCACTGCCAATGTTGTAGCGTTTGTCCAATCTTCCAATAGGAATCTGACATAGTGAGCCTCTGATTTTCCGGGGAAAGGTACCAGCAAGGGTAATATCAGTTCAGCCCTAGCTTGCTCATATTTCACACAGTGCAGCAAAATATGTTTTATAGAATTGATGTCTTGAGCACACAAGCAAAGTCTGTTCTGGTAGGGAACTCCTCTCAACCTGCCATCCAACACTGCAGAAGGAAAGACTTTTAGTCTGGCTTTGGTGAATAACCTTCGATAATTTGGTACTGTCAGGTTTTTAATGTAAGGTGTTAACTTAAAGACACACCCATATTGTACTCCTACTGCCAGCAGGCTACAGACTGCGTGCGATCGAGATTGCAAGTCACTGTGTGCATTATCCCATAATCTTTGCTTTAATGTCTTTAGGGCGCCTTCATAACCCAGGTAATAAAGTTGGGGGAGGGCATGACAGACCAAAAGAGGTGGCTTTTCTTTTTTCATTCATTTTTTTTGGCCTATTTCTACTGAATACTGATGTCCTATGTCTTATTTCTATGGTTGGCCCCTCATTGGCTCCCAGGCATCATCTGCCTGGATGTGCAATCATAGAATTGTAGAGTTGAAGGAATCTCAAGGGTCATCTTGTCCAACCCCCTGCAATGCAGGAATCTCAACTAGATCATCTCAACTAAAGCCAGCCAACCTCTGTTTAAAAACCTTCAAGGAAGGAGAGTCAACCACCTCTCATGGGAGCCTGTTCCACTGTCAAACAGCTCTTACTGCCAGAAAGCTGTTCTTCATAATAGCTCTCATTCTCTTCTCTCTTCTTCATCCATTGGCCAAGAACAATGAAGACACATTAAAATGCCTCTTCTGTATGGCGAGAAGGAAGAATGAGTCATGATTAAATGAACATGAAGTTCTCTTGATACATTGATGGAGCATGATAGGAATTGTAAGTTCTGTGTTGTCATCAAACACAACGAGGCATAGCAAATCAGGAGAGAAATGTCAGCACAACTATTTCGCGTTTTTTGAAAATGACTCAGTCCTCTTCTTCTCTTTCCCCCCTGAAATCCCAGACTTTGAGCAAAACACACACAATTAAACAAATAAAAATTAGGCTCACCCCAAATCACAAAGTATTATGATTTTGGGAGGCCATGCACTTCTTTGCTATTGCCATTGGTGTCACTGCTGTACCACCAGATTTTGTTTTCTTGGAAATAGATAAAGCTATTAAATTATTGTATTGAAAAAGTGAATAGACTATTTTAAGTAATGGAGACAAACAGAGAGACAGAGAGACAGACAGACACAGACTACGTTTCTCTTGTTATGATTAAGGGTGAAGACAGATAAAACATTTTAAGTATGTTGTGCTGTGGGAGCGGTTCAAACACAAATTCTGGAATATGCTTTGGGTTCCAAAATTTGTCTTCAGGACCACAAACGTGTGTCGAAACCAGGGTCAGTGCAAGGCATTATGCTACCTGAGGCAAGATGGCGCTTTCCCCCACTCCATGTACAGAGAAACCCTGCTGGGTCAGGCTTGCCATACATCAGGAAAATCCCTGACATGTTTTCTGGTGTCAAGGGGAATTTTGCTGAAGTGGCAAAATTTAAGGGGAAACTTGGATGTATGGCAACGCGATGGAAAAAGCAGGGGAAACAGCTCAACAATTTGAGTTTGCTTTCTGAAATATAATAATAATAATAATAATAATAATAATAATAATAATAATAATAATAATAATATTTATACCCTGCCCTCCATGGCCATGACTGGGCACAGGGCGGCTAACCAAATTTATAATACATTAAAAACACAAAATCAAACGACTATTTTAAAATACAATTTGAAATCACATTTAAAATCAAAATAAAATCAAGTGGGAACCCACAAAACCATAACTGTAGGAATAAGGAATTAAAAGTTCACCAGGCCCGACCACCCGTGCTGGTCCCATTTGGGCTGATAGAAAGAGCCAAGGAGGCCACTTACATACAGGGTCCCATAGAAAGAAGAGGGTCAGACTGGGACTGGACCAAAGGCCACCCTATGGCAACCCTGTGCTGGGTCAGACCAAAGGACCCACCTGGTCCAGCATCCCATTCTCATCGTGGCCAACCAGATGCCCGCAGGAAGCCCACAAACATGACCTCCACGCAGCCACATTCTCCCCACCTGTGATTCCCAGCAAAGGGGAATTCAGAGGCACACCAGCTCTGACAATGGATGTGGTATACACTTAGCCATCATGGCTGGTTGCCACTGATCACCTGAATCTTCATGAGTTTGTCTAAACCTCTTTTAAAGGCATCCAAGTTGGTGACCACTACTGCTTCTTGAGGGAGTGCGTTCCATGGTTTAACTACGCACCGTGGGAAGAAGTATTTTCTTATGGAATGGCTTTGTATTCTAGTAATACAAGGGGTAGGGACGCGGGTGGTGCTGTGGGTAAATCCTCAGCGCCTAGGGCTTGCCGATCGAAAGGTCGGCGGTTCGAATCCCCGCGGCGGGGTGCGCTCCCGTTGCTCGGTCCCAGGGCCTGCCAACCTAGCAGTTCGAAAGCACCCCTGGGTGCAAGTAGATAAATAGGGACCGCTTACTGGCGGGAAGGTAAACGGCATTTCCGTGTGCTGCGCTAGCTCACCAGATGGAGCTTTGTCACGCTGGCCACGTGACCCGGAAGTGTCTCCAGACAGCGCTGGCCCCTGGCCTCTTGAGTGAGATGGGCGCACAACCCTAGAGTCTGGCAAGACTGGCCCGTACGGGCAGGGGTACCTTTACCTTTACCTTTAATACAAGGGGTGGGCAGGGAATCATATACTTCCCCCTCCCATAACTATTCCTAGATGTGATCAGCCCCCTGATAACCCCTCTTGGATGGCTTATGGAAGAGGAAGTGTGAAAAAAAAATGTAGATTCTAGTGAAAACAACCTACCAAAAAATATGATATTAAATTGCTTGTAAAAATGTGTATTGTAGGAAAAAGGCACACTAAAATGCTGTCGAATTTTGTGAGTACTTTAAGAGGGGGTGGGGGGAATTTTTGTCTTTATTTTTCCTTTTTCCTTTCCTTTTTCTTCTTCTTTCTTTTCAGGTATATAAAATTTGTATATAATCTTTGTATACATGTTGGAAAGCATATTATAACAAGCCCTGTAATGTAATATGACAATGCTTAGCAATGTATTATAAGAATGTTAATAAATAAATAAAAGGTAGGGAATGGGAGGGGGCAAACTGATAAGGAAATATGGCAACCTGAATTTAAGCCTGGGAAAAACGAGAGATGGAGATAAGCTGAAATTGACAAATTTGTCCATTCCTGATTGCAACCCAGATTTAGCTAGCAAGGGAGATATACAGAGTGTATCAGATACAGTGGTACCTCGGGTTAAGAACTTATTTTGTTCTGGAGGTCCGTTCTTAACCTGAAACTGTTCTTAACCTAAGGTACCACTTTAGCTAATGGGGCCTCCCGTTCTTAACCTGAAACTGTTCTTAACCTGAGGTACCACTTTAGCTAATGGGGCCTCCCGCTGCCACTGCATGATTTCTGTTCTCATTCTGAAGCAAAGTTCTTAACCTGAGGTACTATTTCTGGGTTAGCAGCGTCTGTAACCTGAAGTGTCTGTAACCCATGGTACCACTGTACAGCGTTTGTTCCAGCTTATCATTCTTTGTTAGATGAAGACATAAAGCTGAGGTGGAAAACCCAAACATGAATGATACAGGAGGGAAGGAGGGAGGGAGGGAGAGAGAGATATCAAGAGGGAAGGCATCGTTCAGCTGTTCCGCGGGTTCCTCTCCCAGATAAGACAGACCACCTACATGGCACGAAAACATGCCATTTGTAATGCTTAAAGCAGTTGTCAGTCTTGATACAAACACTGCTGTAATACACCTCAGTGCAGCAGGGAAGAAGGATGCTGGCTTTATTAGTCAGGTGTAAAGAAGTTACCAGATTTTACGGGATTTGATTTTATTTGATTCTCTTTTCCCTCCCATGATACTAACCGTTTGGGGGTGGTGACAATTACAAGAAAGACAACATCAGCAGAGAAGTCGGCATAAAATGCAGCATTAAAATATATATTAAAAGGTTGGGTGATTGTTATTATTTTAACCAGATTTTCAGCATGCCTTATCACGATTCCTCGCGAGGCTGGTAGGAATTATAAGAAGATAAGTGCTTACAACACCCCCACCCCCAGCACCTCAAAAACAAGATTTATAAATTAAAAAGCAGGGGGGGGGGCATTGGAAAAATTGGAAAAAAGTAAAGCACTAAAAACATTTAATTTTTAAAAAAATCATTTTTATTGATTTTTCCAATAAAAAACATCCAGTTAAATATCCAATCATAATACTTCAATTAAAATAAAAAAACTAAAATAAAAAAGATCAAATTGTAGTCCAACTTATATTTATTAATTTCTCAGAGCTCCCCACGGTCTGTATCTCTGAAACATATCTCCACATCTTAGTCCTGCTTCTCTGCACTAAAAACATTTAAAACTCTTTAAGAACTGCTGATTCAATGCCAAATATTAGCAGCATGTTTTAAATGCCTCTACAGATAAAGGCATTGGTGCCCCAAAATGCATAAAGCATCATTCAGAGTGAAACCAGGTGACAGGAGGAGAGATGTGGTGCCACCACCAAGAAAGACTGATAATCGGTTCTAATCTTCACCCAGGCCACTTCCACTCCATACAATTAAAGCAGGCATAGGCAAACTCAGCCCTCCAGATGTTTTGGGACTACAACTCCCATCATCCCTAGCTAACAGGACCAGTGGTCAGGGAGTAAACAAGCTGGCTGCATCTTCCATGTGACAGCTCTTAAGATTTTTGAAGATGGCTGCCATTGGCTATGCTGGCAGGGGCTGATGGGAGTTGGAGTCCAAAAACACCTGAAGGGCTATAGGTTCCTTATTCCTTATACTCTGCATGGATGACCTGTTTTATTTTAGATGAGCTAAAAGTCCGTCTGAGCACACAGAGCTGGATCATGCTCAACCCATATTAATTTTATTTATTTGAAAGCATTTCTAAGTTGCTTAACGTTTTGAAATCTCTAAACAGTATATAGAAATACAACATAAAAGTGTCATAAAAACATAAATTTGGGACCCACTACGCTTATTTTTTGTTTCTGCAAATTCTTTACATTGCACAAAATGCAACTCCTGAAGTCAGTTCCATATGTAGAGTGACCACATGTTTACAAAATTTTGGTTTCCTAGGGACAATGATAGTGGTTGTCTTACTTTGGCCTACGCAATTTGGATGTGCATATCAGTGCACACACACACACAAAATCCCCAAGGTCCATGTGTGTGATGGAATTTCACACATGCAAAGCCTTCTTGCTAACCTCAAAGCTCAGCACAACTAGCCCTTGGCAATTTACTGGACAGCATATATTTATTTCCCCCCCATTTAAAAGAGGGAGGAATCTCTTCGTAGGTTTGCATCTCAAGATTTTAGCAGCCAGGCATAATAGAGTACGAAAGGTGTCAAGACTCATTTGATCTAATACAACAGGCTGCTGTAGGCAAAACCGTTTGAAATTCGTTGAGAAGCAGGTGACAGCCACCCAAATCAGGAAGTCTCACTCTAAAGAAGCGTGATCAGTTGCACTGGCTCCATTCATTTCACAAGCCCCACATGTGAGTAGGTGGCTAGCTAGCTTCTTGAGTGAATGATTTCGGAGGACTTGCTCCGCAGAAGCCTTTTTGGCTTCAGAAGTTCTTAGGCTATTTAAACATCTTCCCTATAATTCAGTTAATTGTATGTGTAAGCTTGTCAGAAGAGCTTGCAGCTGAAGCAAATCAATACAGCATTCGCAAAAGTGGCGGAAAGGGGTTGTTTTAAAAGAAATAACTCTTGAGTAATGTAGTCTTCAGCCTTTTTGAGTTCAGAGGTGAATTAGACATTCATGTTTGATGATGCGGTCAATAACTTGAGCGCCTGCTCTTAGGAGTCTCGCAGTTCCTGATGATACCGTAGGCAGTGTTGAACTTGCAGGTGTCCTCTCATGGATGCTAAAGCTAGTAGGACCAACTGTGAGTAACTTATCATGCAATTTACGTAGCAGATGCTGAAGAATCCAGTGGGACCCCATATTCAGTGGGGTGCATACTCCATTGAGGAATTCGTGGGTATATATGTTTTAAATAATGTTATATGTTTTGTGTCCTTGTTTCTCCATCTGATCCTTCTACATGGTTTGCATGAGTTGTGGTATTTTATGCATTGTAATTCTCCATTTTTTAAATTGATTCTAGTTTAGTAATTCTTTCTTGTAATTAAGTGTAAACTGTTTAATTATTATTTGCTGATATTTAATTTTACTGTTTGCTATTGCCCTCTAATGGACTATTGAATATTGCTTTATTTGATAGAAGTTGTTTATTTTAAAGTTATGTTTTTATTATGACTTCTTTGTATTGGATCAGATTGTTATTAGGTGTGTGATCTTTGCTGTCTATTTTGTTGTTTCTTCAGCTTGTAAACTGCCTTGTTTTTAGTAATATAGAAGGGTGAGATTAAAAGTGAGAATAATAATAATAATTAATAATAATTTATTTTTATTTCCTTAGCCACTCTGGGCAGCTTCCAACAAAATATTAAAAACATAACAAAACATTAAACATCAAAAACTTCCCTAAACAGGGCTGCCTTCAGATGTCTTCTAAAAGTCAGATAGTTGTTTATTTCCTTGACATCTATGGGAGGGCGTTCCACAGGGTGGGTGCCACTACCGAGAAGGCCCTCTGCCTGGTTCCCTGTAACCTCACTTCTCGCAGTGAGGGAACTGCCAGAAGGCCTTTGGAGCTGAACCTCAGTGTCCGGGCTGAACGATGGGGGTGGAGACACTCCTTCAGGTATACTGGGCCGAGGCTGCCATACCACTGCACACATCCTATTTTGGTTGTCCACAGCCTTCTCTTCAGGAATAAGATCAGGATACACCAATTAAAGCAGTTTCCATTGTATTGTGTCGATTATTTGGCCCTTGTGACATCACAGTTGCTTTTCCTCCTGAAAACCCTGATAGGGTTTGCTAAATAGAACAGCAGCAGCAATATCACTGGGGAAAAAGTTTAATCCCATACGTTTTCAAAGTGATTCAAAGAAATAGAAAAGAACAGGTGAAAAGAACCTTATTCAAACAATCAATCAATCAATCAATCAATTTATATCCCACCTTTCCTTTCAAAGGAGCTCAAGGTAGCATAGATTGTGGTGTGGTGCAGAAGCCAATGAAAAGGAAGCAGTTAGTAGCATTGATTTAGAATCCGCCTCTGTGTTATCCCAAGCAGATAATCATCCGGCCAATAATAAGCCAACTAGTTAAAGCAATCAAGGCTGCAATCCTATACTGTGTCTACACAAAACGAAGGTCTGCTGAGTTCAGTGAGGCTTACTCCCTGTTATAAGTGTGCACAGATTTGCAGACAAGTATTAGTTAATTCTAAGCAGACGCTTGTAGCATTGTGTTGCAAAACCTGGAGTCTTCTCAAGTCTGGGTTTTGCCTGAGGTTAAGCCCTTTTCTCCCGAACAGGAGCTCTGAGCAAATGACCATACATATTTCCTAATTTGCAATATAGAAAACAGTTTGTTTTAAGCTATATGTGCTAGTAGCAGCAAAGCAATTAAGCCCGGTTCTCTTCTGTGATGTAATATACTTGAACAGCTGACTTGCTCACATTAACATCGTTTAAACTTAGGGAGAGATACAAAAGGAAGACAGTGAATATCTCATAAGCGGATGAAAAATTACTGTTTTAAAATGTGCTTTGCTCTAATAATTCCTCAGTCAGGTTTACCAGATATTCTGGTGTATGTGTGCATTTATGAAAAACAGAGAGGGGAGAGACAGCATAGGGTGAAGTGTCTTGGGAAAGACTGGGAAAGTGTAAAGTCAAAAGGTCGGGAAGTTACAGCGCCTGCTGTGGCTGTAGAGAGTGATACAGGAGAGACATGTTTTATTGGTGCTGGGGCAGATGAAGGTGTCTGGTTGTGGTACTGCAAATGCACCATGGCACTTCTTCTCTCCTAGTGGTCATTCTTCCTCTGGTCACTATTGGGGATACATAACCTCACTGGTATGTGGTAAAAAATTTCATGGGGAAACAGTTAGGGCCCAGAGGCGCCAGCTTGTGAGGGTGATGGGAGAAGGCCTTCTCCTGCATCCCTACCAAGTGTGGCTGTGAGGGTGGTTGGAGGGTGGTTTAAGGGCCTCCCTTAAAGATCTCAGAAACTGGAGATGTTTCTATGAGAGAACACATTCTCTAGTTATCTCCCACTTGGACTACTGCAACACACTCTACGTGGGGCTACCTTTGAACGTGACCCATAAACTACAATTAATCAAGAATGTGGCAGCCAGACTGGTGACTGGGAGCAGCCGCCGAGACCACATAACACCAGTCCTGAAAAACCTACATTGGCTCCCAGTACGTTTCCGAGCACAATTCAAAGTGTTGGTGCTGACCTTGAAAGCCCTAAACGACCTCGGCCCAGTATACCTGAAGGAACGACTCCACCCCCATTGTTCAGCCCAGACACTGAGGTCCAGCTCCAAGGGCCTTCTGGCGGTTCCCTCAGTTTTAGAAGCGAAGTTACAGGGAACCAGGAAGAGGGCCTTCTCGGTAGTGGTGCTCACCGTGTGGAATGACCTCCCATCAGATGTCAAGGAAATAAACAACTATCTGACTTGTAGAAGACATCTGAAGGCAGTCCTGTTTAGGGAAGTTTTTAATGACTGATATTTTAATGTATTTTTAATCTTTTGTTGGAAGCCGCCCAGAGTGGCTGGGGAAACCCAGCCAGATGGGCGGGGTAGAAATAATAAATTATTACAATTACTATAACACAGTTCTTCGGATAGCCTGGACCTAAGCTGTATAGGGCCTGTGGCACACCATCCTGAGCTCCTTCCCACCTCAACCTGTAACTTAATGACCAGGTAGTTCCAATACCCTGGGTTGGAACATGCCTGGAAATACTGGTGGCCTCCAAAACACAGATGTCAATTGTCTCTCTGTTCATTTGGTCATTTTCTAACTACATGTGTCCATGATATGGCTTCTGATTTATTATTTATTTATTTGATTGATTGATTGATTGATTGATTAATTGATTGATTGATTGAATATTTATGATCCACACTTTCACACATGTATCAAAGTGTCTTTCAGCATAAATAAAATAAAACTAATCAATAAAGATTTGTAAACCATAATAATAATAATAATAATACATTTATTTATACCCTGCCTTTATACTCAAGGTGGATTACAGATAAAAATAAAAAGTGCTAAAAACAAAAAAAACCCTATCATTAAAAATCAATTAAACATTGATAGAATTAAAGCTGTAAATTCTCTCTCTCTCTCTCTCTCTCTCTCTCTCTCTCTCTCTCTCTCTCTCACACACACACACACACACACACACAGTATATGATCCATTAAAACCTTACAGATAATTACACATTAAAAGCAGTCAGCCTGTTACACCAAGAAAGTATTCACCTGACGATACAAGGACAGCAAAGAGGGAGCCAGTCTAGCTTCTCCAGAGAGAGTTCCAATGTCTGGGAGCAACCACTGAGAAGGACCTCTCCCACTCTGATCCACCCAAGTAACCTCCCTGGGTGCAAGCCTGGGCAATGTGCATGGAGGTCTTGGGCTGCCCAGACAACAGGACCCCCCTCTTGACCTTATTAATGCAGTCCAAAGAATAAGAGGAATAATGTGTTCAGCACCAGCTTGGCTGCAGAAGTTGACAAAAGGAGGATTACAAGGCACCATTCAACTGTCTTAGGGACTCCACTCTGGATTTATGTACGGTTTGCTGCTTAGCCTTTTCTTCTCCCAAATATGTCCCACAGGGCAGAAGAGGTGTGGGACCAGAGTTTTCCTTCTCAGGGCTTCCTTCCCAGGCGGACGAGCCCCATCTGCCCCTCACTTCTCCGTACAGCACATGCATAAACCGCCCTCTTGACTGTGGAACTAACTATTGATCTTGTCTCGCTCAATCTGCCAGAGCCTGTCTTTGCATGCAGGTAAGTCCCTAACTTACCAAGGGTTTGAGACTACCGGCTACCCTCACCTGGTTTAGAAGGCCAGCTGAAGCCATTCCTGTGGTATGGCAGCTATCACATGCTGACAGCTTCTAGGAGTCATGAGTTAGAGCTGAGAGCAGGGTGGAGACCAAAGATGGACAAACTATCTCAGAAGGAGCACGGTGTCTCTCTCACCTATGTTAATATTATTTGTTATTATGTTACAGATTATTTGAATACATCTGTCAGGCCTTAAACTTAAGTCTCCGGGTGAAACATACCCAGTCCTTTCATCCATTCCTCAGAAGGATGGAGATGGGTAACCTGTGGCCTTCCAGATGTTTTCAGACTGCATCTCCCATCACCCCCTGACCATTGACCACACTGGCTGATGCTGATGGGAGTTGGAGCCCAGCAACATGGGGAAGGTTAACCATACCTGTCATAGGACTTGGTTTACAGAGACCCCCTCACCATCCTGAAGACTCTCCTCTGGCCATGCTCTAGTTTGTCAATATCCTCCTTAAAATGTGGTGAGCAGAACTGGACACGATACTCCAGATGTGCTGAAGACCTGAAGGATGGGCATGTTTCCTTCTTATACTTTTGGTCTCTGTTCGATGGTAGACTCGAGCTACTCCAGTCTGTGTACACAGAAAACATTTTTCATATGCGGTGGGAGTGAAATATGGCTGTCACTCTCTGGCAGAAGTCAAAGGAGGACCTAATTTGTTGGGTGGAAAGAGTTAAATGAACTTTAACTGAAAAGCTCTGCCTCTCCCTCTCAGAGTAGAAAATAGCCAAGGGCAACAGCGGATGACTAATGTGTAGAATATTGCAATTAGTATAGCAAGGTACTTACAGGGATCAAATTAAAAAATTCATTAACGTACGCACTTAATTAAGAAACACTTTTCGGTTTACATGATAAATTATGACACCTATTAAATCTTCGAGTACAAGCTGTAATGGTTTCTTTGCTCCCGGGCAGAGGACTAGTGCCTTTGAGGTCCTTTGAACCTCCCCAAGGACCGCCAGCATTTGATACAAGTGTATTAAAAACAATGCCTCTTTTCCCCTCCCCGGAGAGGTACAAGCATTTCTTTGCTGGAAAACTCATTTCAAGTTGAAGAAAGCAAACCTGAGATTAAGAGAAAGACACATCACAAACACGGCGGAGCAGGGAATAAACAACCAAAAATAAAGTGACCTTGGGAAGAAAAGGAAATTCAGAAGGAAAAGGGGGTGGGGGGAGAAGCTGGGGAAAGAGTTGAAAAGGCAGTGAAATAAGGGAATCACGGTGCGGTAGACTTACAAAGTGAACTCTTGAAATCTGTTTGAAATTTCTGTTTGAAACCTTTGAATCCAGAGGTCCTGTTGCATGAATAGAAGGCACTTCTTAGCTGTGATGATCTCACTTCTCTGTACCCTCCTCTCCATCCCCTTCAAAGCCACACCAGAGAAACGTCTGGAGTCTGTTTTGGAGGGAGTAGTTTGGGTTGCGTGAGAAGAAAATTGAGGACTCCCACGCAAAAATCCAAGCCACTAGCAAATTCCATTGAAAGCCATGGGGATTTCTTCCGAGTGATGGGTTTAGAATTTCAGTATGGAGTAAGGATTCATTAGTATGATGCTGGTTTGTCACTGGGTTTTGGATAGAAGAGGGCTCATGGCAGAGCTTGCTCAGTGGGCTGGGGCTGCAGCAATAGCCTCCCAGAAGTGGAATCGCTTAGTGGGAAGGTGAGGGCAGAGGTGGTAGTGAGGCCAGTGATGTGTGGATAAGGTGGCAGAGACAGTGGCAGGAGTGCTGGACAGTCTTTGCCAGTACATCTGTGCAATCCCAACCTTGCCATGGCCTGTTTTTGTTGTTTAGTCATTTAGTCATGTCCGACTCTTCGTGACCCCATGGACCAGAGCACGCCAGGCACTTCTGTCTTCCACTGCCTCCTGCAGTTTGGTCAAACTCATGCTGGTAGCTTCAAGAACACTGTCCAAACATCTTGTCCTCTGTCGTCCCCTTCTCCTTGTGCCCTCCATCTTTCCCAACATCAGGGTCTTTTCCAGGGAGTCTTCTCTTCTCATGAGGTGGCCAAAGTATTGGAGCCTCAGCTTCAGGATCTGTCCTTCCAGTGAGCACTCAGGGCTGATTTCCTTCAGAATGGATAGGTTTGATCTTCTTGCAGTCCATGAGACTCTCAAGAGTCTCCTCCAGCACCATAATTCATCACCATCGCCTTGCCCCTCCCAGTAAGCAGCCATGACTCCACTGATGGGAGGCTATTGCTGTGGCTTTGTCCCCAACAGTGAGCCACTCCTAGCTAATGGAGCCAGAATGACTGCAAGGTTCTTTGATAACCCCATAGGAATAATACCAAGTTTGTATTTTGTTACGGAGTCTGCTTTCCATAGCTGGATTTCTAGATAATTCATTTCAAGAGAGTCAGAATTAGAATAATGGAATCATAGAGTTGGAAGGGACACCCAGTGTCATCTAGTCCAGTGTTTCCCAACCTTGTGCCTCCAGCTGTTTTTGAACTACAACTCCCATCATCCCTGACTAGCAAGACCAGTGGCAAGGGATGATGGGAATTGTAGTCCAAAAACAGCTGGAGGCACAAGGTTGGGAAACACTGATCTAGTCCAACCCCCTGCAATGCAGGAATCTCAGCTAAAGCATCCATGACAGATGGCCATCCAACCTCTGCTTAGAAATCTCCAAGGAAGGAGAGTCCACCACCTCCAAGGGAGACCATTCCACTGTCAAACAGCTCTTACTGTCAGAATTTCCCCCCAGATGTTTGGTTGGAATCTTCTTTCTTGCAACTTGAAGCCATTTGAGTCGCATCCTCTAGAGCAGGAGAAAACAAACTTGCTCCACCTTCCATGTGACAGCCATTTAGATGTTTGAAGGTGGCTACCATATCTCCTCTCAGTCTCCTCTTTCCCAGGCCAAACACATCCAGCTCTCTCAACCATTCCTCAAAAGACTTGGTTTCCAGAAATGTGATAATCTTGGTCACACATTCCAGCTTGTCAATATCTTTCTTAAATTGTGGCACCCTGAACTGCACATAGTACTCCATGTGTCGTCTGACCAAAGCAGAATAGAGTGGTACTATTACTTCCCTTGATCTGGAGACTATACTTCTGCGAGCTCCCTGTTCATTGGGCACTTGGTAGCAATATTGGTTTGCCATCACCGTGAGCACCAGAACTAGGAATATTTCACTGTTCTTATGTCTAGTCCTCCTTCCTTCCTTTTTTAAAAAAACATCTGATTCTCCTTTTTCTTTGCCATCTTCTTTCTTTAAGGACATTCAGATTTTAAACTCCTGGGGTTTAAGGGACCTACCTCTGCCCCACAGCTTTTGCTTTTAAATGTCTAAATAAAAAGTGTCATGTACCTTGATTAATGAATAAACATCTAATTATCATTAATCACCATTCCCTGGTTCTGTAGTTACAGTGGTACCTCGGGTTAAGAACTTAATTCGTTCTGGAGATCCGTTCTTAACCTGAAACTGTTCTTAACCTGAGGTACCACTTTAGCTAATGGGGCCTCCCGCTGCCGCTGTGCGATTTCTGTTCTCATCCTGAAGAAAGGTTCTTAACCCGAAGTACTATTTCTGGGTTGGCGGAGTCTGTAACCTGAAGTGTCCGTAACCTGAAGCGTCTGTAACCCGAGGTACTACTGTACATCCGCTTAATAGGTTGCTGAAGCAACAATACCACTTTTCCACCTTGGTTGGGTTCCAAAAGCCTGTTTCTGCTATTTATTTTCACAAATGTACCCATTTTTGCATTTACAGTGGTATCTCGGTTTACGAACTTAATCCGTTCCTGAAGTCCGTTTTTAAAACGAAACCGTTCTTAAACCGAGGCACACTTTCCCTAATGAGGCCTTCCGCCGCCAGTGCCCTTCCACCATTCAGATTCCATTCTTAGGCTGAGGTAAAGTTAGCAAACCGGGACACTGCTTCCAGTTTTGCGTAGTTCATAAACAGAATAGTTCGCAAACAGGGCTGTTCTTAAACCAAGGTACTTTTCACAAATACAGTGGGACCTCGGGTTAAGTACTTAATTCGTTCCAGAGGTCCGTTCTTAACCTGAAACTGTTCTTAACCTGAAGCACCGCTTTAGCTAATGGGGCCTCCTGCTGCCACTGCGCCACCAGAGCACGATTTATGTTGTGTATGTAACCCGAGGTACCACTGTATAAGCATTTTGGAGGGAACTCATTTATTTATTTGAGAATTGCACCACAAATTTCAGTAGGTAGGTCTCAAGACATACTGTAATGGTTCTAGGGGTTGCTCGTGCATAATCCTGTGCCAACACCTGGCTGGGTTGCCTGAGTGAACCTTTCCTGTCCGGACAGCCACTCACTCGTGGCTGTCTCAATCACTGGCAGAATCCGTCAGTGGGCGTTTCTTAAACTTCTTCCAGCAAAGAAGTTCTTTGACGCCCAGTCTCCTCCTACTCTACCTGCACGGAAGCCTTCTGCGCAAGGACGGCATAGGCAGCGGAGGACCCTTCCTCTCCCCGCTGGTCCCCGGCAAGGAGTCATGTGACCGCCTCTCTGATTCCCCCATCTGCCCCCCTTCTCCACTGGAGCTAAGCTGATTCCCTTCCCCAGAAGATGGGCTGCCTCTCCCAATCCCGGGACGCTCTCTGGGATCCCTCTGGAGCTTGCTCTCTCCCTCCGGCACTGATGGCAATTCCCTGACACATACATAGCTCAGTTGGTAGAGCATAAGACTCTTAATCTTAGAGTCACGGGTTCAAGCCCCATGTTGCGCAAATGATTCCTGAATTTCAGAGGGTTGGACTAGATGACCCCCAGGGTCCCTTCCAACCCTATGATTCTAATCTTTTTGTGGGGTTTTCCTGCCTGATTCCTGCCTTTCCTTCCTGTGTGATGCCCTGCCCCCTAACAGCCACAGATCACTAGTTCATCCAACCTATTTTATCCAATCTGTGGCTGCTTTAACCTGATTTGGATGGTGCCCAAATTCCTCTGAACAGACCCAATTTTGGATTCGGGTCCTGGCAAAATCCACCACACTGCCTATAAATGTAATGAATAAATAAATAACATGAATCTATTGTGGAAAATTAGTCCACTGAGAAAAAGTTTGTTTTTCTCTCTCCCTTGAAAGTTTCCAGGGTTTTGTTGTACAATTGTATGCACAGCTGTCTAGTTCCCTCACCCTCTAAAATGTCCACTAATACTTTCCACTAGGAATCTGTGTATCCATATATGATAATATCCACATCTCAACTGTCATCAGAAGTTGGCAAGCTGAGATATCTTTGCTTGCGAGTTGTTTCAGTTGTTCATTTAATCCTTTGCCAAATTTGAGGGCTTGGCTATTTTCATTTGATGCGAGTGTGAAAATAATGTTATCTGTTTAAGTTGCTTCTTTGCACTTTCAAGGAACACTAATAAATAAAGGATGGGGCAAAATAGTAGAGTTTTGACAAGTGGTTTGTCTATAACATTCACTTATGGTTCGCGGCATTTGAAAACGAATAAATATCCAAGATGTTGGGGTTTAAACATTGGCTGCGGCACATAGATAAGCTGTCAATTGCTTCATCAAATCACAGAAGCATTTTCAGCCTTGCAATTCTCTGGGTTTTGTTTTTGTTTTGTTTTTGTTGCTAGAATTTGGCATTCTCCATCTACCTCTTGATTGGAACAGGGCTTTGGAGCAAGCACACAGTGATTAAATGGCAAGGCTGGCCCATCTCATTTCGCCACCTGAGGCGAACGTGAAGGTGCCTCCCTTTGTATATGCTGTGTCCCCTCACAGCCTCTGCCAAAGCCTCACTGACTGGGGTCGCACAGCTGCGGGTTCCAGTGAGATCTCATAAGAGCCCCAGAGGTCTCTATATAATCTCACAGGGCTTTCGCAAAATCTTGCCAAAACCTGAAAGCTGCAGCCGCCACATCTCTTTGCCTCTCTGGAGGTGCCCCTTGGATTCTGCCACCTGAGGCAGCTGGTTCATTCTGTCTCATGGATGGGCCCGGCCCTGTTAAAGGGCCTCTTTGTCACAGAGTCATAGTGGAACCATGAAATTTATTTATTTATTTATTTATTTATTATTATTATTATTATTATTATTATTATTATTATTATTATTATTGGCAACCCATATGGCTGAGTTGTCCCAGCCACTCTGGGCAGCTTCCAACAAAATATTAAAACACAAAAAAATCCCAAATATTAAAAAATTCCCTGTCTTCTAAAAGCAAAATATTTGTTTATTTCCTTGCCATCTGATAGGAGGGTGTTCCACAGGGCGGGTGCCACTACCAAAAAGGCCCTCTGCCTGGTTCCTGTAACCTCACTTCCCGTGGTGAGGGAACCGCCAGAAGGCCCTTAGAGCTGGACCTCAGTGTCTGGGCTGAATGATGGGGGTGGAAATATGTAATGATAATCATAATAATCAGCGTTCCTCAACTTGGCGCCCTCCAGATGTTCTAAGCTGAAATACCCACTAGCTCCAGCCAGCTTGGGCATTGGATTAGGAAAGCTTCAAGTAAAAAACAAAACAAAAAAAGAAGTATTAAAGATTAAAAGATTAAAAGGCATTTGAGACATTATCTTCCAATGGAAGGATTGATACCTGAAGAGTTACAAGAGAGGAACCATACTGAAGACCTCTGAAGGGGGGAGTCTCTTGTTCTTGTAAAAAAAGGACAACTCCCCATATAGTTTAGAACCCCAAGTACATTAGTTTCTCTTTTCTCCCACCCTCCGGTTCTGCTCCCATTTCTGAATCAGTTTGAAATTACTATTTTCGTAAAGTCCTCATGAAAATTTATCACTACTTTAGAAAGCTTCCTTCCCCCACAAATATACACATTTTTTGTATTTCAGCTAGCATGCACATTTTTGCAAACAAATCTCCCTAACTTGGTAAATATGTTTTTGTATATCATTAAGATATGTATTTATGTCCACACTTTCCCCTAGTATAGACATTTTTCAGTTGGAGAGCTACATCGTAAAATTAAAGTTATGTATTTAAAATAAATTGTTTCAGTTTGTGTGTTGTTTCTGGAAGTACAAATTGAAATGTGAACAGAATGAATTTTATCTTCCATACTTAGGGGATTAGAAGGCTGTGCCAAAGGCTATTTTATTTATAAAAGTATATATTGCTGCAAGATAAAGCATCAATATGGTGCACCAGGTTAAAACATACAACACCATTAAAAACTGTACAAAACTGGGATGGAGAAGAAATTAAATTCAGTACACATTTTAAGCTGAACACATAAAATCCACACTTTCTGAAACAATACGTGAACCAAAATGTAGCTATCCTTTGAAATTCACATTTATCTGAATTTTGTGATGCAGTTAATGAAAATACCATACAAAAATGCATATTAGGGAAAATGGCTTCTTAAAATGTGTACCTTATGTAAAACTGCACATAAAAACGTGTTTATTAGGAGAAATTCACACTAAAATTTCCATGAGGATTTTTTAAAAACCACAGATTGCTGCAAAATGTTCAGAACTGAATTTTAGATTAGAAAAACGAGAAACCGAGAGAACGAAAACCAACAGATTCTCCCGCTCCTAGTGCCATTAGTTTTGAAGAGCGATTTTAAGCATAGCTGCGCTTTGCTTTGTGCGTTGTTTTTCCCAAGCAGAATATCTGAACAAGGCTTGTGAGGCCATCATAAAATAACATAAAAAGAGCCCTGCAGGTTCAGCCGAAAAGCCCATCTTCTCAACCATTCTGTGCACCACAGCCTTCTCCTACTTGTGATTCCCCAGCTACTGACAATGACAAAAATAAAAACAACAACAACGTCATCATCATTACTATTTACACCTCACCCATCTGACTGGGTTACTCCACCACTCCAGGTGGCTCCCAACACATAAAAACAAAATCACAAATCACAATACTGATATTGGAGGCAATATAGCCATCCTGACTAGTAGCTGAAATCACTGGCCCTTTTGGGTTGTTTTGAGAAGGAGCGATCTATTTCTCTGCCAAACAAGCAACCATTGCCAAATGCTCCTTTCCCCCTGCCTTCCTTCTGGTTGGGATGCAGCTGGATTTGTATCCTTTAATACAAATTTGTATCCTTTAATACGCGGGTGGCGCTGTGGGTAAAAGCCTCAGCGCCTAAGGCTTGCCGATCGAAAGGTCAGCGGTTCGAATCCCCGCGGTGGGGTGCGCTCCCGTTGCTCGGTCCCAGCGCCTGCCAACCTAGCAGTTCGAAAGCACCCCCGGGTGCAAGTAGATAAATAGGGACCGCTTACTAGCGGGAAGGTAAACGGCGTTTCCGTGTGCGGCTCTGGCTCACCAGATGCAGCTTTGTCACGCTGGCCACATGACCCGGAAGTGTCTCCGGACAGCGCTGGCCCCCGGCCTCTTGAGTGAGATGGGCGCACAACCCTAGAGTCTGTCAAGACTGGCCCGTACGGGCAGGGGTACCTTTACCTTTACCTTTAATAGCAATATCTGCCATGTTCAATCCCCCCCCCCCTTTGAGGAAAGAGGAGGCAGGTACACAAGGTAGGCTCGACAGAGATTTATTAACCATTAAGACATCGATGAATGGTCAGCCACAAGGCTATTGCCACAAACAGAGTCTGACCATGATACATGCCCTCAAGCTATTCTTATATACTCTTCTACTATCAGATAAATACATGAAATCCTCATGCCCGTATCATTTATGCAACATTCTTCTTAGCTGGCAATCACTTGTAGCCGAGTAACACGGTTTTAACAGTGAGTCTGTAAGTGGTTGTGGAGGCCAATTCTGGATCCACATGTCCTTCCACATAGGTTTCTGGGCAGGAGTTAATCACGGTGTGGATTTGCCAAGTGTGCTTTCCTCTTAGTTTGAGTGCTTTCAAAGCCCATGACACCTTTGGTAAAGGCTGTTCTCCAATTGGAGTGTTTGCAAGCAGGTGTATCTCAGTTGTTAGTGCTTATACTACATTTTTTTTTTAGATTTGCCTTGAGAGAGTCTTTAAACCTCTTTTGTTGACTACTAGCATTAAGCTTTCCATTTTTAAGTTCGAAATAGAGTAGTTGCTTCGGAAGACAATAATCAGGCATCCGTACAACATGACCAGTCCAACGAAGTTGATGTTGAAAAACATTATTGGCTACAGCAAAGCGTGAACAGCTCATGGACACTCTTCTTGATGTTCCAATTGGACATCCCATATTGTTGATTTCCACTTAGAAACTCCAGTTATCTTACCAAGGTGCCATGCTTAACCATTCTTTTCCAGCGCGTTTTTTTGCTTACACATTCCATTACCCTTCCCTCCCAGACTTGTCCTTGGCAATTCTCCTTGTTGGTGCCAACCCTTATTATTACATTCCAATATGTTTTTCTCTTATCTGGTCACCTATTAATCTCCTGTCAAAGAACATAGTTGCTGAGGGCAAGGTCCTTTCTGCCCACCTACACTGCTTTGGGCAAGCATCTCTGACTCTTAAGCATAGACAACAGTTTTGATTTTAAATACTACTGTAATATGCATATCATTATACAGTGGTACCTTGGGTTACAGTTGCTTCAGGTTACAGATGCTTCAGGTTACAGACTCCGCTAACCCAGAAATAGTAACTTGGGTTAAGAAATTTGCTTCAGGATGAGAACAGAAATCGTGCGGCGGCAGCGGGAGGCCCCATTAGTTAAAATGGGGTCTCAGGTTAAGAACAGTTTCAGGTTAAGAACGGATCTCCAGAACGAATTAAGTTCTTAACCCGAGGTACCACTGTACATGTCCTATATATCTAATGCACATATTTCTAACAGTGGGCTTGACAGATATAAGTGACATGATCATATTGAACCTTTTGTGGCTGAGGTCGGCACTGGTATTCAGTGACCTCTCCCAAAAATGAATATTGACCAAGGTGGGTCCTGTTTTTTATCTCCCCAAGGTACCAGAGAGCTTGCTGTTCAATGAGACGCAAACTCCATTGCTAATAATTTCCACTGGGTTGCTTGCGTGAATCAATACCCAGGAAGGTCATCATCTTGTACATAAGTCATGGAGGTAATCAGTGGAAGCTAATTGGTGGAAGTTCTGGTTTCTGCAGGCATACCCACTGCCTTAACATGCTATCCCCAACATCATGGAAGGGTTGTTTCCAGCTCTGCCAACCTTTGCCCTTGGAAGCCTTATCAGAAGTTGCTGCAAGAGAGGGACTGTGAGCAACATCATGGAAGGAGGGTTTCTGGGACTAAGTTGAAACTTGTTATTTTTGCTATTGGGTGCTGAATGTAGTCTAAGTAACCTTCTTTTATAGTATTGAAATATGATTTTGTTGTATGCGTTTTGCTATGCTATAATGAAGTTGTTATGATGCTATTGTTCGGATGCATCATTAGGAATTTTTTTTGTAGTGTTTGTTTGAAATGCATCCCTGTTTGTTTGTTTTTTGTTGCAAACTGCTTCCAGCATGATTTCTTTTGTGGAAAAATGGCATACAGGTAAAATGAATGAATGAATCCACATGGTGTCATCAGGAATGGGTTAGACAACCATTTCCTTTTAGCAGGGGGCACAGATTCATAACTTTCATTTGTTAAAAGGCAAGTCATCGGACATTTGTAAAGTTAGAAAGCAAAAGGTTGAGGCAACGTTCTAGTACAGAGAAGGTCCTATTGCTAAGGACACATAATCACTTAACTATGTTAAGCAATCAGAGGAAGGAATGCTCATCCCTCCCACCTGAGACTTAGGAGGAGTCCTTCCATCATAACTTGCTCCCCCCCTCCAGAAGATCGTAGAATCATAGAGTTGGGACCATGAGGGTCATCAATCCACCTGCCTACACTGCAAGATTATTTTGCCCTAAGTGGGGCTCGAACTCACAATCGTAAGAGTCTCATGTTCAGCTGAGCCATCTGAGTCATATACATCACCCTCCCCCCATTTTAACTTCACAACAGCCCGTGAGGTAGGCCAGACTGAGAATTAGTAGAGCCTCTTTTCTTTTCCCCGACCTGGCCACAGTGATCCATGCGACAGTCACCTCCAGGCTTGACTACTGTAATTCACTCTATGCGGGGCTGCCCTTGAAGCTGTCCCAGAAACTCCAGCGGGTACAGAATGCTGCAGCGAGGCTCCTCACGGGGTCTCTGCTATGGGAGCATATTCACCCAGTGCTTTTCCAGCTGCACTGGCTCCCAGTGGAGTACAGGGTCAGATTTAAGGTGCTGCTTTTGACCTTTAAAGCCCTTCACGGCCTAGGACCCTTGTACCTACGGGACTGCCTCTCCTGGTATGCCCCACGGAGGACCTTAAGGTCCATAAATAGCAACACCCTAGAGGTCCCGGGCCCTAAGGAAGTTAGATTAGCCTCAACCAGAGCCAGGGCTTTTTCAACACTGGTTCTGGCCTGGTGGAACGCTCTGCCTCATGAGACCAGGGCTCTTCAGGATCTGATTTCTTTCCGCAGGGCCTGTAAGACAGAGTTGTTCTGCCTGGCCTTTGGCTTGGAGTCAATTTGAATTCCCTCCCCCTCTTTCTTTTTTCCTTTCTCCTCCTGTGATGAGGCTGCATTTTAATGTTTCAATGTTTCAATGTTGTATTTTAAACTTGTTTTTAAGTTGTATTCATTCAACTTGTTTTTATTATTGCTTGTTAGCTGCCCTGAGCCCGACCTTGGCTGGGGAGGGTGGGGTATAAATAAAATTTATTATTACTATTATTATTATTATTATTATTATTATTATTATTATTATTAGTTTTGGTGGCTTGCTAAAAATATCGCAACTTCTGCCATTCTGGCTTTGTGCATTTTTATTTTTCTTGGCATGTTCTGGTAATGTCATTAAATGTGTACACCTTGTTGTCCCTCCTGGGAGCTCAAGGTTGTGTATATTAACCTTGTCAGCTTTCCCCCTGTTTTATATTTGCAATGGCCCTGTGAGGTAGGCTAAGCTAAACTAATATATGCAGATAAGCAGCAGTTCTTCCCAATAGATTGTGGAGAGGGGAGAGAGAGAGAGAGAGAGAGAGAGAGAGAGAGAGAGAGAGAGAGAGAAGGGGAGGGATGCAGGGGCCCCAATCCACATACAACATACCAGACCCAGCCAGTCCTGTTGGCATCCATGTTAGGGAAGGCTGACTTAGTTCATACAGTTGTAGGAAGTGCCAAGTCTCAGTAGGGTAGTGCATACATCATGGGGATAATTAGTGGTAGCTAAGGGGTGGAAGGGTCCAAGTCCTGGAGGAAGAGAATCCATGGCTCAGTAGCAAATACATGCTTAGGGAAGGGCTGAAGCTCAGTGGTAGAACATCTGTGTTTCATGCAGAAGATCTTAGGACCAATATCCTCACTGGGAGCTGGGAGAGACTCTTACTTGAAACCCTGGAGAATGTCTACCAATCAGTGTTGACAATGCTGAGCTAGATGAACCAATGGCCTGGCTTCCAGTGTTCCTATGACAATGAACAATGGAAACAAACCACTCAGCAAATAATAAGCTCAGCTCAATTCATTTATTTTTTTGACCCAGAGATCCTTAGACTTTCGAGGTCACCAGAGCAGACTTTTCACTGGTGTCCTTTGACTTCTTCCATGTATTTCAGAGGCCCCCCACCTCTCTTGTACAGTGCAACCTGCCTGGGCTTCCTCCCTGCCTTTGTCTGATGACTCTTTGACACCCACCACCTCCCTGCCAGCCTGGTGTGGCTGATCAAGCTGTTCAAACAACTGGAAGACATCAGAAGTTAAACACTCATTATTTTAATTTGATGCTAATCATGTGTTAATGAGACTAATCCTTGCAATGATTCAGGTAATTTGCTTAATGGCTGCCCAGAGTGCAGATTACAGCAATCAGTCACGTTTGATAAGATGTCTGTTGTGGAGGAAGCTGCCGGGTGAACAAGGTGGGAAAGGACTAAGGATTGGAGACCAATAACATGGATGGGGGCCTTCACAAGTCACATGAAGAATGGCCTCGGCATTTTATTTTTTATACCTGTCAATATGGTTGAAACAACATGAAACATCTAAAACAGTTGATTGATGTGATAAGAACTCACTAAAAATGGTGTATGTTCCTATGTCCTAAAAACAGATTTTGTAATGATGCGTATTTCAAATCACTAGTCCCCATTGCAATGGTAGATGAATATACAAGTACAGAGAACATCACTGCAGTACAAGGCTCCAAACAGCAATTACAACTTTGCGTAACTTTTCAATTCTTAGCTGAGATGTAGAACTTGAGCAGTCTTTAATGTTGCTCCTGGATATGAGGTCTCAGTTGGTCCTGACTCTCACTTGGAGCAACATCTGTGCAACCTCAGAGCTATCCCTGGTCCTGAAGACCCCACTTTTGAATCTGTTCTCTGATATATACCAGATGACCTCAGCCAAATACTGCTAATAACTTACTGTCCATTGCAGACTAATCCCATTCCTCAAAGCCTGTCCTCTTTGGAACTTGTGTCGTAAGTGTGGTCCACCACCTAGCTGGAACTGGGCATGGGTTATGAAACTGATCTAAATCTCATCCATAATTCCATATTTTTTTTAAAAAAAATAACAACAAGGTTTGAAAAGTGTTTTAAATTTAAAGGGTTTTTAAAAGAGACATTTCACATGATTGTAATTTTACAGTTGAAACAAATGTGGGGAAAGATTCTCACTTTGTTTCTCAAATTTCTAATTTGCATTTGGTTCTAAAAATACCCACGAGCTCACAATGTGTGAATTTCAAATTGTATTTCAAGTTTTCGTGAGTCTGTATGTGCCAGTATTCACATTTGTATCTCATAAGAAACAGAGCAAATGCTTACAAATATACAGAGCTAATTCCATTGCTCTTTAAGATGCCTGGCCTAATCCAGAAGACCAATGCTTCTGCGGAAGCTGACATCTACCAGTGAATCCCATTCTGGGTCAGCATAAAGGCATGTGCTGTGAATATGTACTATAGTTTTCACTGCACTTTTCAATAACCCAAGCTAAATGTATGATTCCCATGGGGAGATATGTTGAAGAAAGTCCTTGCTGTCCCTATCTTTGAATGAGATTTGGGCCAAACAGCCCTTCAAACAGAGCAGGGTTGGGGAACCTCCAGCCTGCCAGGCAATCCTGACTCCCAGGCAGTCCAAGTTGGTCTGTGAGGCTATTTCCCTTAAACCATGGCCACCTGTCCATCAACTGACATCAACTGGGTGATGATCATTGGGTGATCAGCTATCTGTCTAACTGGAGTCCCCTGCAGTGAACCTCAGATCAGCTGGTAATCTGTAATCAAACCTTGCCCTCCTGCTGATCAGCTGATGAGTGGAGGATTTTATCCTTCTCAGTTTGGCTGCTGGGAGCAGGTCCATGCAGCCAAAGCACAACACAAAGCTCTTTGAAAGACTTTTCGCAAATGGCCCATGCTGCACTTTCAAGTTACAACAGCCAGGGCTTCAAAGTGCCATGTCAACTGCCATCACTGTGATGGTGATGATTGATATATGAGCTGCCCTGCCCACTTTCAAATCTGGCTCTCCGGTGGGTAGGGAGATGAGGATCTGGTCCCTCAGGCTGCAAAGGTTCCCATAATTGAAATAGAGGACGCCTTCAAATACAGGTCTAAAAAGTTGGACACATGGTCACAATGCTTCAGAACTACAATCATATCTCGGGTTGCAGACGCTTCAGATTGCATTTTTTCACGTTACGGACGTGCTGAAACCCAGAAGTACCAGAATGGGTTACTTCCAGGTTTTGGCGGTCATGCATGCGCAGAAGTGCTAAATCGTGCTTTGTGCATGCGCAGAAGCACCAAATCGCAACCCGTGCATGCACAGACACGGCGCTGTGGGTTGCGAATGCTGCGTGTTGTGAACGTGCCTCCCACAAGGATCACGTTCACAACCCAAGCATCCACTGTATCTCCTTAACCCAAAAAATCTCATTGCGTGACCAGGCGGTGACAGCTCCAGCCCCCAGGGATCATAAGGAAGGAATAAGGACTCTGACAACGTTATATGGAATTAAAATTAGGCCGCAACTTTATTAAACTTTCGAGCGTAGGAAGACCTTGGCTTAGGCCTTGGGCGTGTATACCTCCCAGCCCCCTAGCTGGGGGGAACTGGGGTTCATCAGGGTAAATGGGATGTGGGGGTGCTCTGCGAGACGTAAGTGTAGCAGGCAGCCCAGCCCACATCCCCGCATGCAGGGTAGTTCACTGACGACCATTCAGTGTATGACCAGTGACACCCAAAGCCATAACCGTCAAAGTTGTGACGAATTGCTATAGGGAAGACAAAACCTGCCAATGCAGGAAAATTTCTTCCTGGTCCTTCAACAGCAACCAGTCAAAGACTGTAGCAGTGCCCGCTAAACAGGAGGAAAAAGTTAACCTGCAAACAAGAAACATTAAACAAAGGGAGGGTGAATCTCCAGAGCCGACTGCCTGGCTATTGTCGCCTCCGGCCCCTATTTATAAATGGGCTGGGTGTGAACCTCCAAAAATTAACACTGAGAGGCAAGCCAGCCCCTGTTTGCCAGTAAGCTCCCTGGTAGCACCACGCACGATCCCACAAACAGCGCCCACAATGTAAAATGTGAGTGCTCATTTTTTGGGAATGAGCTACACTTGCTTTGCATCCAGGTTTTCCTGCTCTGGAACCTGCCAACCTGGACCATAGCACTTGTCTCTGGTCTTTCGGATCCTTGACTCCTCCAGGACCCACAGCCTGAGCTCTAAACCAAGGATGGGAAAGCTGTGCCCCTCCAGATATTCTTAGAATACAACTCTCATCACCCTTGACTACTGGTCATCTTGGCTGGGGCTGACGGGCGTTTGAGTCCATGATGGCTACACTGCCTCCAATGGAAGTTCACCAGTCATTGGGAATTCTAGATGGAGGGAACGCTGTTGCAATCAGGTCTGCTTTGGGGGCACCTGATGAGCCTATGGGAACCCCAAAACCCCCATAGGCACCTACGGGATTCTCATAGGCACCCTCCCTTTACAGTTTTGATTTATGGGCTACTTTTAAAATGAGGCTGCTTTTTAAATTGGGTCCCCCCACTATTATGTTTCTATTGTATTATTATTTTTTTAAGATATTTATTAAAGTTTTCAAAATGTTACAAAAAGAAAAAAGAAAAAGAAAAAATACAAAGTAAAAACAGTTAAAAACAATTCAATCTTTTCGTGTCTTATCTTTCATTTGCTTGTTCCCCAAACCTCCTCACACCTCCCTTTTTTGTATTCCAGTTCAATTAGTTGGTTCAGCAAATCCTTTCCCTCTTTGTTTTTATCCTAATCTTTAATCTTAATATATTATAACTTTAGATTATCACCTGTTAACAATCCATTTTTGCACATCTTTATAACATTACTGCTGAAGACCACTTAACTTCAATCCAACATCATTCTAACATTCATTAATTTTGCAGTATTTCTGTAAATAGTCTTTAAATTTCTTCTAATCTTCTTCCACTGACTCTTCTCCCTGGTCTCGGATTCTGCCGGTCATTTCCGCCAGTTCCATATAGTCCATCACCTTTATCTGCCATGTTTCTATTTTATTTTACTGGTGTTAGCCGTCCTGAGCCCGGCTCTGGCCGGGGAGGGCGGGGTATAAACAAAATTTATTTATTTATTTATTTATTTATTTATTTATTTAGCTAGCTAGCTAGCTACTGTCAGGAAAGGATGCTAGACTAGATGGGCCTTGGGCCTGGTTCAGCAAAGATATTCTTATGTTAACACCTGGAGGCCCATACATTCCCCATCCCTGCTCCGAACACAGAACCATAGTATCTCCGAGACATATATATCCATGCTTTGTCTTTTTAGGAGACAAAGACATTTTATTAGACATAATTCTGGCAGCAAGGAACACTTTCAAGTATTGGTGTGTGTGTGTGTGTTTTAATATATTCTATTCATGAAGTATTTGTGTCAGGGTAGAATATGTTTGGCTTTAACCTCTAATTCCCATCTCAACACAAGAACTAAATCTGTTGCAGGCTTATAGAGCTGACATTTTCCTAAACCTCTAATTGAATGATTTTTAGAGCAAACAGATGTTTTTACCCCCGTCGGTTAGGACCTCTCAGCTTTCCTGTAGTTATACACAGATATAATTATGACTCTCACTGTAATTAAAATGCACTGTATTAATGATAGGATTTTGTTATGCCTGGATTTCATTATTCTCTTCACCACCAGCCTTTTTACATTGTAATATATATCCTGCCCTGGAACTGCAGAGCTGAATGACAGCATCCTCTGGCCTCTGCTATGCAACAAGAAACCAAGGGCCACTGAAGAAGAAGAAGATTTTTTACGGCCACAATCCAGCATAAGGTAAAAGCACCAACATACATCAGTAGAGAAGGGCCACTGGGAAACTGCATGCCTAGTCTCCCAGCAACAGCCTAAAGACAAGGGGGAGACCCGCTCAACTCCATGCACCAGCCAGAAAGCTAAAAACTAGTGGTTGAGTTTGCTTTTTTCTTCCTCCCTTCTAATACCTTTTCCTTTTGTGTCATGCCTTTTAAATTATAAGCCTGAGGGTTTTTGTTTTAAATGAAGTGCAAGCCCCTCTGGATATCTTTTTCAGCTGAGAAGTGGGTTAAACACACACACACACACACACACACACACAGAGAGAGAGAGAGAGAGAGAGAGAGAGAGAGAGAGAGAGAGAGAGAGATTGTGTTCTGCTACTAAAATCACATGCGCACAGCTTCTTGCTGCATCCCATTCAGCACGGATAGCAAGGACACAAACTGGTTTATATAGATCAAGAAAGGCCAACAGCTGTCATCTCAGAGGCCAATTCATTGTCCAAGTAGTGGTCACTCTGCGACCTGGGAGTATATTTCTAGAAACCAAAGAAATGGCCAGATAGCGTAATAGAGTAGGCATGATGCACACATATGGTATATATTACACATGTTACATTGTTGTTGTTGTTGTTTAGTCGCCTAGTCGTGTCTGACTCTTCGTGACCCCCTGGACCAGAGCACGCCAGGCACTCCTGTCTTCCACTGCCTCCCGTAGTTTGGTCAAACTCATACTGGTAGCTTCGAGAACACTGTCCACCCATCTTGTGCTCTGTTGTCCCCTTCTCCTTGTGCCCTCAATCTTCCCCAACATCAGGGTCTTTTCCAGGGAGTCTTCTCTTCTCATGAGGTGGCCAAAGTATTGGAGTCTTGGCTTCAGGATCTGTCCTTCCAGTGAGCACTCAGGGCTGATTTCCTTAAGAATGGATAGGTTTGTTCTTCTTGCAGTCCATGGGACTCTCAAGAGTCTCCTCCAGCACCATATTTCAAAAGCAGCAATTCTTTGGCGATCAGCCTTCTTTATGGTCCAGCTCTCACTTTCATACATCACTACTGGGAAAACCATAGCTCTAACTATATGGACCTTTGTTGGCAAGGTGATGTCTCTGCTTTTTAGGATGCTGTCTAGGTTTGCCATTGCTTTTCTCCCAAGAAGCAGGCGTCTTTTAATTTCGTGACTGCTGTCTCCATCTGCAGTGATCATGGAGCCTAAGACAGTAAAATCTCTCACTGTCGCCATTTCTTCCCCTTCTATTTGCCAGGAGGTGATGGGACCAGTGGCCATGATCTTCAGTTTTTTGATGTTGAGCTTCAAACCATATTTTGCGCTCTCCTCCTTCACCCTCATTAAAAGTTTCTTTAATTCCTCCTCACGTCACATACATAGCCCCAAATCAAGTTGTGACATTGATAAGGGACTCATGTCCCAATGAACATTAGAGACAGAGCCCAACAACTGGTGAGATTTTTATGTCAATGTAGACAATACCAGGCTACGTGGATAATTGGTCTAACTCAGTATAAGGCAGCTTTCTATTTCCCTCTGCTCACATTCTTTGGTGGATCTAGTAAGGAGCAGCAACCTTGGGCTTAGAGCTGTCTTAAGCATATCAAGCGCCATGGTGCAGAAGAAGAAGAAGAAGAGTTTGATTTGATATCCCGCTTTATCACTACCCGAAGGAGTCTCAAAGCAGCTAACATTCTCCTTTCCCTTCGTCCCCCACAACAAACACTCTGTGAGGTGAGTGGGGCTGAGAGACTTCAAAGAAGTGTGACCATCCCAAGGTCACCCAGCAGCTGCATGTGGAGGAGCAGAGACGCGAACCCAGTTCCCCAGATTACGAGTCTATCGCTCTTAACCACTACACCACACTGGCTCTCGGGCAACAGCACTCTGCCCACCTGAGATTGGCAGCAACTGGTACCCTAAGACATAATTCAGAGGTATTTCCTATGTGGTTGGACACATCCCTGCAAATTTTCCATTGGAAGCTGAGGAACAAATTGATGGTCTGTGGTTGGGATAAAAAGTTCAGGTGTGTCACCCACCACATGGATGGAGCAACAAGGGCTGAGATGGTAGGGGATGGGGGAAAATATCCACCCCACCAAGCCATGGGCAGAGTGATTGCATAAAGTGGCCTTAAGTTATCCTGAGATTCAGTTCTGCCTTTAAAAAATAACGTCTAGAAACACTTTAGGGTTTATCCATTACTGTTCCCAAGCTGTAAATTACCTATTTTGAGAGCATAATTTGTCTGTAATGTATGTTTTAACAGCGTGATTTGTTTCTTGTTTGTAATTAATGCCAAGCTTTGAAGCTAAAATTGCATGACAAATCATTATGGGCAAAGCCATTA
Source organism: Podarcis muralis (assembly GCF_964188315.1). NCBI lineage: Eukaryota > Metazoa > Chordata > Lepidosauria > Squamata > Lacertidae > Podarcis > Podarcis muralis. The sequence continues at coordinate 12,049,401 of NC_135663.1, forward strand.
CCTTGGATATGACTGCTTAAGATTTGTAATATACTGTAACATCACTTTGTCTGCTTAATTGCCAGACACACCACACTGGTCTTAAACTTCGGGAGGAAGGGAGAGGGGGAGAGAAGATTCTCTCTGTAATAAAAATTTGCACAAGAATATATCTAGCTCGGTGCTTCTTAACTTTCTGCCTTCAAGGAAGTCTTTTCACATTGATTAGTCTACTGAGGAACACCTGCTCATCTGCCGGAGAGCCCATGTCTGTTGCAGAGGATTATGGGATATGTTGGCCAAACTCTTATACTGCACTTCAATACTGTATCCAGTTCTGGGCACCACAACTGAAGAAGGATGTTGACAAGCTGGAACATGTGCAGAGGAGGGCAACCAAGATGATCAAATGTCTGGAAACCAAGCCTTATGAGGAGCGGTTGAAGGAGCTGGGTATGTTTGGAGGAGACTGAGAGGAGATACGATAGCCATCTTCAAATATGTCAAGGACTCTCACATGGAAGAGGGAACAAGCTTGTTTTCTCCTGCTCTGGAGGGTAGGACTCGAACCAATGGCTTCAGGTTACAAGAAAAGAGATTCCGACTAAACATAGGGAAATAAACACCTTGTGTGGCAAGTCCCTCCCCCCCCAGTGGAAATAATGACACATGACACAATTATTAAGGTTAATGGGCTAAATAAGACCACGACTTTATTGGTTACAGGTGATGAGCGGTATTGGCTTAGGCATTGGTCCTAACCGACTATATCCGGCTTCAGCCCGTCCACTTGAAGTCCGGGAAGGGTTAACCACAGTAGGGGGAGTCCTGCTGATGCACATCAACTAGGAACTCCCCCAGGGTCACCGCTGGGGGCGTGCCTTAGGCCCTCACCTCCATAGGCTTCAGACAGGGCCACACCCCCTAGAATCCTTTATCAGACTACCCTTCAATATGCAGGGCAGGTGATGGCACTATCTCCCCTCTTCTATCTACAGAACTATACCAATACCTAACCGCCAATACCAAGAAAGTTGTGACGATTTGCTACGAGGTAGGCAAAAACCAAGTGGCTGGTGCCAATTTGCCAAGTGGAAAAAATCCTACCAGGCCCCTCAACGGTCACCAACCAAGGTCCATAGCAAGGTCAAGGAACGAAAACATTATAGGGCAGGAGAGTGGGGAAAGCAGGAACAGCTGGCAGGCGGCAAAGAGGGAGATCCCCGGCCGCATCCTGGTTTAAGTTGGGCAGGCCACACCCCCAGAGCCAGCTGATTGGCTGGCCAGGAGCTGACACGGCCAGAAATCCCCCCAATCGCACAGGGGCTGGGTTCCAGCCACCGCATGCATGGTGGGGTTGTGAAGCTCGCAACTCCACCTCCTCCGAAGGGCGGAAGTGGATTTCTGAAAGTAAGAGCTGTTTGGGAGGTTGTGGGATCTCCTTTCCTGGAGGTTTCTAAGTAGAGGTTGGGTGGCCATCTGTCATGGATGCTTTAGCTGAGACTCCTACATTGCAGGGGGTTGGACCCCCTTGGGGTCCCTACAATTCTATGATTCTGTGCAGAGGGTAAAGGGACCCCTGACCATTAGGTCCAGTCGTGGCCGACTCTGGGGTTGCGCCGCTCATCTCACTTTATTGACCGAGGGAGCTTCTGGGTCATGTGGCCAGCATGACTAAGTCACTTCTGGTGAACCAGAGCAGTGCACGGAAACGCCGTTTACCTTCCCGCCGGAGCGGTACCTATTTATCTACTTGCACTTTGACGTGCTTTCAAACTGCTAGATTGGCAGGAGCTGGGACCAAGCAACGGGAGCTCACCCCGTTGCAGGGATTCAAACCGCCGACCTTCTGTTCAGCAAGCCCTAGGCTCTGTGTTTTAACCCACAGCGCCACCCGTGTCCTTTGATGATTCTATGCAAAGGGAATGCAAATTTTAGGAGTGGAGGGGATGTATGGCTGCTATTTTACCAGGTGAAATGATTGACTCGATTACACTGGCCTTAGTACCTAGGAATCGCTTTGCAGACTTAAGATACAGGAACACAGGAAGCTGACTAACAGGGAGTCAGACCATTGGCTCACCTTGCTTGGTACTGTCTACACTAACTGGCAGCAGCTCTCCAGAATGTCAGACAAGAGTCTCTCCCAGCCGTATGTGGAGATGGCAGGGATCGAACCCGGGACCTTCTGCATGCAAAGCAGATGCTCTGCCATTGAGCTATGGCCCCTTCCCCTAGATGCTAGACAGTTCCCAAGTATTATTATTATCTGCAATTAAACCACCAAATGAACAAATGCCTACCCATAGATCTTTAAACAAAAACGTTGGCAGGCAAGCTGTGAGGCCCTAAGGTTAGAGACCTCGGTCTGGTTCCAACAATGCTGCTCCTGATGGAATTTATTGTTTTTATGGGAGAGCGTGTGAATGCATGATGATACTTTGCGATCCAGACTGACAGGAACCAGAAGCCCAGGCTTAGCAGTGTTTTCTGATCCAGAATTTGCAGAGCTTGATCTGTGCCAAGACAGGCCTAGACTGTCCAGATAGACTGAACAGGAGGTAAAAGTAATGCCAAAAAAAAAGGGAGAGAAGAAGAAGCTGAAATCTAATTAATTGGAAACAAAAACAAAAAAAAGAAGTCATCTTAATGGCAGCTCCGAAGAAGTACACATTTAATTGGAGAGCACCCTATGTTCGTTCCATTTGGGGGTAGCCACATTGCTGGTTACTGCCATTTCTGCTGCTGAATACTGGAAAACAAATGAGTCACTCCCGTCGGCTAGATTCAGACAGCCATTTTATTCAGAACGAACTGTGATATTTATTTGTTTCTGCGTTCACAAAGTGGCAGGAGTCAAGAGGAACTGGAGTTGTCCCTCTGTGCAACGGATGGAACCCAAAAGCCATATTTTGGTTCAATTTGCTTGCAGGGCAGCAGAGTCCTTCACATATAAGTGCTCTTCAGCCAGCCTACTTTCTCTGGATTCTCACCATTTGATGATGGTAAACATAATTATTGGGATGGGGTGTGTGTGTGTTAGTGTGTCTGCCCAAGGAAGACGATGGCCCATGGCACAAGGAGGTGAAACCAGTGGCCATCCTGATGTTGTGCGATTGCCACTGCCATAATCCCTCACCATGGATCACTACGATTATGATTACGATTACGATAATCTTTATTGTCATTGTCCCATACAGAACAATGAAATTGAAAAATCTATGTAAGACATTCAAAACCAACAAGCCTGCTATCCCAGCCATCCTAATCTGGTTAGCCCCCTAAAAAATCTGATACCCCATTTTTAAATACAGTATACTCCCATAGATAAAGGTAAAGGGACCCCTGACCATTAGGACCAGTCGGGACTGACTCTGGGGTTGCGGCGCTCATCTCGCTTTACTGGCCAAGGGAGCCGGTGTACAGCTTCTGGGTCATGTGGCCAGCATGACTAAGCTGCTTCTGGTGAACCAGAGCAGCGCACGGAAACGCCGTTTACTTTCCTGCTGGAGCAGTACCTATTTATCTACTTGCACTTTGACATGCTTTCAAACTGCTAGGTTGGCAGGAGCAGGGACCGAGTGACGGGAGCTCACCCAGTTGCAGGGATTCAAACCGCCGACCTTCTGATCGGCAAGTCCTAAGCTCTGTGATTTAACGCACAGTGCCACCCGCGTCCCTAGCGACTTCTTACACTGTATTTAAAACCAAAATCGCATTTGGATAGAAACTGTTTCTCAGGCGGCTAGCCCTAGTCTTTATAACCTTGTACCTTCTTCCAGAAGTCAGAAGCTGAAAGAGATCATTTCTGGGGTGTGCACTATCCTGCGCTATCTCTGCAGCTTTCTTATGGCACCTGGAAGCGTAGATTTGATCCAAGGTGGGAAGAGTGCACCCAATTATTCTCTCCACAGTCTTTACAACCCTGGACAGTATTGTTTTTCCCTGACCGTGCAGCTCATCATTCTGGCTAGAGCTAATGGGAGTTGGAGTCCAGGTTCCCTTCCCCTGGTCTGGAGGCATATGATTCAGCAACTGGCTCTATTCAGTGCCTGGAGGGAAGATCAGTGGGCTGAGGGCTATAAGTATGCTGCCTTAGATCTCATGGAGGAAAGGTGAGATATATATCAATACATTCCTTTCCTCCTTACATTTTATACCCTCTTTTTTGAATAGCTAAGATTATATTTTTAATAGGTATTCCCCCCCCCCAAAAGGGTGCTCTGTAAGTTTCTTGATGCTATCCCTAAACATCTCTGACATTATATGGCCAGGAGCATGTGGGTGGCACTGTGGGTTAAACCACAGAGCCTAGGACTTGCCGATCAGAAGGTTGGCGGTTTGTATTCCCGTGACGGGGTGAGCTCCCATTGCTCGGTCCCTGCTCCTGCCAACCTAGCAGTTCGAAAGCACGTCAAAAGTGCAAGTAGATAAATAGATACCACTCCAGCAGGAAGGTAAATGGCGTTTCCGTGCGCTGCTCTGGTTCGTGAGAAGGGGCTTAGTCATGCTGGCCACATGACCTGGAAGCTGTACGCCAGCTCCCTTGGCCAATAAAGCGAGATAAGCGCCACAACCCCAGAGTCGGCCACGGCTGGACCTAATGGTCAGGGGTCCCTTTACCTTTACCTTTACTGTCAAGAATCATCTCTAGGGTTGTCAGAGGCTGAAAAGGGTTCCATAAAACATGAGCCATGGATTGAATGGTCATGTATATCTATCCAAGCAGTAACAGAATGCCTAAAGATTTGGTGTTCATCCAGCCCTGAACATATCTACCTGCCTATGTCTTCAGATTCAACAACATTCATGGGCTACCAGCTGAGTTTTCCCTATAATTAGAAAACCTTGCAGGATTACAATTCTAGTTGGGTTGGGTACACCAGTCGGTCACCACTGGGAAGTGACTGACCTGCTTGAATCTGGCACAAAATAGGATTGGACCCCCACTTCATGCATATCATGTTATAATCAAGGTGTTCAGTCCTGATTTGTGCAGGTTCTCCCCTCGTTTTGGTAACCAGACGCTGACAGAAGGATGGGGTGACCCACCTATCACCTGATGTAAATCTGGTCACAGATGAATGGCAGGGGAGTGGTCTCATCCACCTGTCAAAGTTGGCTCACTGGGGTAGGAGAGACAGAAATCTGATTCACCAGACCAGGAAGGTTCCCCAACCTCTGCTCTTCTGGGTCAGCCAGCATGAAGAATGTGTTCGTTTTCGTCTTTTTGCTGACTTGGAGAACACAGCCGGTCAGTAGGCTGTCTTGGGAAACTTGCCAAACTTCCTCAGGAAAAGGAAGAAAAGTCTAGTTTCCCACAGCTTTCTCCACTGCCTGAAAAATGGTGAAGAAACATGGAAATAAGGCAGAGGCAGCTGGAGGAGGGGGCAATGCCACAAATCCGGCCTCCCGGAAGCAGCATGACTGGTGGATTCTAGGATGTGGCTGTGGTGGGGCATGGTTCTTGCAAGTTCTGGGCGGTGTGGCTGTGCTGGTGGAGCTAACACAGTGCTTTGCGTAGTGTGCACAACCTGCTCTGATCTTACCACCATCCTGGTAAACGACAACAACACTGCTTCCATACCAGCCACTCCTGAAGCAAGGTGACTCCTCTAGAGGTGTTGCAAAAAGGAAGAGGGAGATCATGCAAGTCAGCTGAGAGCGGCAATGTCTTTAGGGCTTATCCACACTTGTTCTTGTCTCGCTGCTTTCAGCCAGGGAAAACTGCTCTTTACTGCTCAAGTGGAGCAAATGGCAATTGACTTTTCTGTGGGTTGCCGTTTGTTCCAGTTGAAAGCTAAAGAGTGGGTTTTCCCTGAGAAAGGAGCATGGCAAGAGGAAAACTGCTCAGACCTGTGCTTTCTAGGCACGGGACAAGTGGAGGTGTGGCCCAGCCCTTTGACTGATCCCATAGCTTTTCAGCACTTTGGAGAGCATCCTCAAACTTAAAGCTGTGCCTCCCTGGGAATGATGGTGGATATAATGCTCTTTGCCAGACTGTCAAATCCTTTCTAAAAGTTGTGAATTGCAGGGTTCATGAACGGGACTGGGTTCCAAGTTAGTGTGGCTTGAATTAAGGATAGGTTGTCACTGTGAGGGAAACAGCTCAAGCATTAAGGCTTTGGCGGACCCTAGGAATTAGGTGAGAAACGTTACCAGATGAAAAAGCCAGGATATTATCACAATGAAGTCTCTGAAATAATAATAGAATTGTCCATTACATTTGCTCAAAGCAAAAACGGGGTAAGTGCATTAAATCGTCTAAGGCTAGCAAGATTCCCAAGGGTGGATTTTAACATTCTTTGCAGGGTTGCTGCTGTATTTAGTGTCTCCTTCTTCCTTCAGCAAAAGGGATGAGGAATTTTAAAGGACTCTCAAAAGGTGACTGCTTCACACCACCCCTCAGGCCACCTCCGTCTGCTCAATCTCTCCATGGAAGGACGTTGAAACGGCGTTTCCGCTGCTCTGGTTCACCAGAAGCGGCTTAGTCATGCTGGCCACATGACCCAGAAGCTGTACGCTGGCTCCCTTGGCCAATAAAGCGATATGAGCGAAACAACCCCAGTCAGTCACGACTGGACCTAATGGTCAGGGGTCTCTTTACCTTTACCATGGAAGGACAGATCCTGAAGCTGAGGCTCCAAGACTTTGGCCACCTCGTGAGAAGAGAAGACTCCCTGGAAAAGACCCTGATGTTGGGAAAGATGGAGGGCACAAGGAGAAGGGGACGACAGAGGACGAGATGGTTGGACAGTGTTCTCGAAGCTACCAGCATGAGTTTGACCAAACTGTGGGAGGCAGTGGAAGACAGGAGTGCCTGGCGTGCTCTGGTCCATGGGGTCACGAAGAGTTGGACACGACTAAACGACTAAACAACAACAACAATATTCCCTCAGCAGAGGTCTTCCATAAATGTTCTGTGATAGCGTTTATGTTCAAGATGTAGCAAGGTGTTATAATCAGGTGAAGAGAAACCTATGAGCTTACCATAAGGATCTCAGTGAGGATGAGGCACTTTCAGGAAAAATAAAATAAAATTGTTTACACTCAATGAGGTTCTAGCTTAATGGCTGCTTTGGAAAGACAACACTTCTGGGAAGTAAAAAGCTTCTGGGAAATGATATATAATGAGATGAAAAACATGTTGAAATATACATTTGTAAAAAAACCAGAAGCATTTTTACTTAGTATGGTAGGAGAAGATATTAGCAGACGAGATAATAATTTATTTTTATATGCGATAATGATGGCAAGAGTACTATTGGCACAGATATGGAAGCAAGAAGAATTACCGATGAGAGAAGAGTGGCAGATGAAATTAATGGACTATGCAGAATTAGATAAAATGACAGGAAGAATTCGAAACTGGCAGGATCAGAGGTTCTTAGAATATTGGAGTAAATATACGAACTATTTGAAAATCAACTGTAATCAATTGAATATGCTAGTAGGACTGCAAGAAGTTTTGTAAGGAGGACTATATGAAATATTGCAGGTAAAATTTATGGGAAGGACTATTAGTTATGGATTTTTAAAAAGTAATAGTGAAAATAATGAAATGCAAGACTAAGTGCTGAAGAATGAAAATCATTAGGCGTAGCTGATGGAAGTCCTGAAAATATTGTATAAGATAAGATGTTATGTGGTATTTGGAAAATGTATTTGCAAATATATATATACATATGAACAGACCAATTATTTCTAGGATGGCTACTGTCATACACTACCAGCCCCTTCAAGAACACTAAACGTCCCCTCAGGTAGTTAGAACTATGTCTGCAGAAATATGACTATATTTGGCTTTTAGTCTTTTTTGTTGTTGTTGAAAATACTAAGTTTTTGTTGCCCTATGTTTTTACAAGTTCCCCTTTTTTTTGCTTGAATTTTGTATTTGTGGGTATCCTGCGTGGGCATTCTTGGGGGCCTTTTCTGAGCGAATGGCAGCACAGAAATAAACTTTAACACAGCACAACGTAACATAACGAGTTAATAAGGAAACGGTGTATTTGAGAAGGAAGAGATACTTGCATTGTACTGAAAAACAAGTGGCCCCAGGGATCACTTTTGCAAAAAAATAAAAAAATAAAACATTGTCATGTGAAATTCTCTGATCTGAAAAGTTAACACAATTTGAAAGGCTCCTTTATTTTCCCTGGCAGTTACAAGTTCAGACCGCTTTTGTGCATGCCAAACAGCCCAGCCAAAGTTTCACCACCTGTTCTATAATTCTGGGTACAGTCAGGGTATAGCTCTATTCCATATGGACAATGTGATTTTATGAAGTTGCAATCCAGCATGGTTATATGCATTTTTTAAAAAAACACACACATTAAACCTCAAGAGTTAACCATCCATCTGGGTGTAATCATTGATTTCATTAAGCCTTATGGCCTTGTCAGATTATCAAACATTTTAAACAGCACTATTTCCCCCTCTTAACAGAAAAAAAAGCATTTGATAATTAAGGCTACAATTAGATCAGAGCTTTTAAGCCCCGCTAGAATTTCCTGTGCAGTTTGGCTCCTTTTATGAAAGTTGCTTAAATGGGTTTTCATTTTTTTTTTCATACTTGTATAGAGACAACTCCCTAACCACATTATTTATTCTATTTTGTTTATTTATTACAATTTAGCTCAATATCCAAAAAACCCAAAGTGCTGCACCAACAAGCACAAACCAATCCCTCTGCAGTGCCACAATTCCAATTTAGTGGTGTAATGGTGGGAATTGTCAATCACTTTTCTTACCTGGGCAGTTATCTTTCTGCAAGGGCTAACATTGATGCCAAAATCCAGCATCGTTTGAGAGAACCAGTGTGGTGTAGTGGTTAAGAGCGGTAGTCTCGTAATCTGGAGAACCGGGTTCGCGTCTCCGCTCCTCCACATGCAGCTGCTGGGTGACCTTGGGCCAGTCACACTTCTCTGAAGTCTCTCAGCCCCACTCACCTCACAGAGTGTTTGTTGTGAGGCAGGAAGGGAAATGAGAATGTTAGCCGCTTTGAGACTCCTTAAAGGGAGTGAAAGGCGGGATATCAAATCCAAACTCCTCCTCTTCTTCTTCTTCTTCTTCTTCTTCTTCTTCTTCTTCTTCTTCTTCTTCTTCTTCTTCTTCTTCTGCAAGTGCAGCTTTCTCCCGAATGAAGTGTAGAGTGTTTGAGGATTGGAACATTCGCAGGAAAACCAACATGCTTGTTGTTAGCTGTTGTACTACCAACTTTACTGTATGCTTGTGAAACACGGACCACCTACAAACGCCATCTCCAGCTTCTCAAAAGGTTCCATCAATGGTGTCTTTGGAAATTTTTAAATATTACTTGGGAAGACAGGTAGATTAATGTCAGTGTACTGGAAGAAGCAAAGATCACCAGTGTTGAAGCAGTGATTCTTCAACACCAGCTTCGGTGGACTGGTCATGTTGATTGGATGCCTGATTATTGTGTTCCAAAGCAACTACAGTGGTACCTTGGGTTAAGTACTTAATTCGTTCCGGAGGTCCGTTCTTAACCTGAAACTGTTCTTAACCTGAAGCACCACTTTAGCTAATGGGGCCTCCTGCTGCTGCTGCGCCACTGGAGCACATTTTCTGTTCTCATCCTGAAGCAAAGTTCTTAACTCGAGGTACTATTTCTGGGTTAGCGGAGTCTGTAACCTGAAGCGTATGTAACCCGAGGTACCACTGTACTCAATTCCCAACTGAAAATGGAAAGTGAAATCCTGGTGGACCACAAAAGAGATTTAAAGACGCTCTCAAGGCATATCTTAAAAATGTAGTATAAGCACCGATAATTGGGAATCACTGGCCAGAGAGCACTCCAATTGGAGAACAGCCTCTACCAAAGGCGTCATGGACTTTGAAGAAGCACAAATTCAGGACAAATGGGGCAAAGAGGAAGGCACGTCTGGCAAATCCTCACTGTGATCAACTCCCACCTGGAAACCTATGTCCCCACTGTGGAAGGACGTGTGGATCCAGAACTGGCCTCCACAGTCACTTTCGGACTCACTGTTAAGACTGTGTTCATAGAAGACAATCTCACTCGGCCATGAGTGATCGCCAAAGAGAAGAGATTTATTACATTTATATACCACCTTTTCCTCCAAGAAGCTCAAGGGTTCTCCCTTCCCCATTCTACCCCCACAACAACCCTGGGAGGTTGGGTTGGGCATTATCCATCCTTTGATATACTAGGACTGCCATTTTCTATTTTGGAGAGGCTACATCGCCTTAAGAAGTCAAAGGTGGGGAACCCACAACTCCTTGCTCTAGTTTATGAACATGGCAATGCTCCCCTTTGTTGTTTGCTTTCGCCTACCAAAAGAATTGGCCTAAATATGATACACACAGCTATTTGCATAAGGAGATTGCAACATCATAGGCTCATCAGTTCAGCTACTGTGTCTTGTTAGCTTAACTAAATTTCAAACTCCACAAGGAACAGCATTTCCCCCCGAAGTTATTAAAGAGTCGGTTTCTTTTAATTAAACTCATTTGCATGTCTAAATGAGATGTAATTGCTACCATTCATTTCTCTAATACCTCTCTTTGATTGAAGAAAAGCAACTTTTGTAATTGCTTAAAATGAGACTAAGTACTACTTTCTGGTTTGTGCTATGAGGAAACCTTAGATTCAAGGGAAGAGACAATGGAGAGTTATTGGACTGACACCCATCTCAGCACTGTGACTGGTCAGAGAACAATTAGAACCAGCTTAATCTCAAAATTTCAAACAAATGTGCTATGTCACCAATTTTCTTTCCTGCATTTCAAAACTCTCATACTTTGAACTTGCACTACACAAAACACATTCATTAAATTATCTCCCTTAATTGTTTCTCAGCCAGTTATGTGGCTGATTAGAAAACATTTGGAGTTGCTCGTGTGGAAATTCAAAGCTTAGCACATACACACAGTCCATTCACACCCTTTACAGCATTTCCCTGTCTGTAATGGCTGCCAGTTGCCTGGCCACTTACAAAGCTATGATTGGTGTAAAATGACCACATCCAGTCCTCACACTGCCCACACACTTTAGGCAAAGAGAGCACCAATAACTACAAACCCATGTGGCAAGTTGTGGAACTACAATTTTTCTGTGAAGAACCTCCTGGACTGACATCACTCAGGCTGGCCATTGGCTCCTCATGGACAGGAAGATGCAGAGGAGGACTTCCTGTTTAAGCCCAGCTGAGCAGGCCCAAATTTACTTAGCTCCATCATAGATCATGCCTTAGAAAGGAAGGTCAGTGTGTTTCAAAGAATTCTAGGTTATGTTCTAGGACACACATCCTACTCAAAGGGGCACTGTCTGGGCCTCACCATAGGAACTCAGACTGAGTCTTAGAATGTACACAGTACTCTGCTACTGCCCATTGGGAACGAGAATTGGTAATGGTGGGTCTCTCATTGTCACTTTTAAATTTCTGAACCACAACTTGTAAACTGAAGGAAGGAAGATGCTGTGGAGGATGAGGGCAATGGTGGATCTATTGTGACTCCAAGCATGGACATGTCCTCCTGTGATGTCTTCTTCATCATATCACAGTGACTGCTCCTTCCGCAGGGAAGGAGGAACTCTGGAACTTGAATCAAGACTCTGATGGTTTCACATGATGACCTAGCTTAGCAAGCTAAAGCTAACTATTTCATTATATGAAATAATTATGAAATAATATGAATATGAAATAATATATGAAACAATTATGTCCTGAAACCTCATTAAAAGGGAGAAGGTGTGTGCAACATCAACAACTATAGTTGGTTGGCAGGAAGCATGGAACATGTGGGTTGATAAGCACTGGTATCTGTGCTAGGTGCTTACTGCCACACATCATTTCAGGTCTTCCAGTTTAAGACCGCAGTTCCAGCTCCAGCAACTGCTCTCATGGATCCTGGGATGGAGACCCTGCCCACCAGGTGTAGCTTTTCAGCAGAACTGCCAAATACACCCTCCTGACTCTGACAATGAATTTACGTCAGGTGTGGGGAAACTTTGACCCTCCAGAAGACGCTGAATTACAGCTCCCATCAGGTCCAGCAAGCATGGCAAACCATCAGAGTTAGTAGGAGTTCAGCAACATCTGGAGGGCCAAAGGTTCCCCACCCCAATTTACATCATTTATTCTAAGCCAAAGGTTCCCTGCCCCAATTTACATCATTTATTCTAAGCCCAGGCTTTTGAGTTATCTGGATGTGGGATTTAGATTTCTTTTGACCTCAGAGTCTGTATTGCCCTGTTGCATGGCTGAAAGGAAAGCATCATTAGGCCTTTATGTTTCTTGCATTTCTCCCCCAATAAGCAGTAGTGCTTTTGTCACTGGCAAACTTAATTAAGTCCTTTGGGATTTGTGGTGGAGGCCAAAGCGTACGCAGCTTCCATCAGCTTCTTGATGGCCTTTCCAGCAGCACCATGGAAGCGCCATCCATGTTTTCTGATTCTTAACAGATGTTCCTGCTTTCCTGAGCTCTGTGTGATTAAGAAGGACATATTGGCGAGGAACAACCCATTTAGTTCAGTTTGCTTCCCATGTAGAGAATGGTGGAGGTGCATTAAAGGCTTCCAGAGAAGGCTATGGGGTTAATAAAGTCAGCTTCCCAACTGCCATTAGGAACACTTAAAAACCCATCCAATGAGCTGGTTGCATGTCTCACCCAAGGGGGCCACTTAAAGTATTGTAAAATGCACTTAGGGGGCAGTGTGGGGAAGACTCAGACAAGGAGAAGAAAACAAGGAGACACTGCTCAGGAAAAAATGGTTTTCAAATGGCTGCGCTGAGGTGGGAGAGGCGATCTCAAGAGGGTCTTTGCATCTGTGCTAAAAGCTGCTGTGATTCACTGGTGAGTGGTTCATGGTGCCTGATCTCATGCACGAGATCAGGCCTGCATGACTTGTGGCCTCTCAAGCCATGTCAAATCCACCAGCAATCAAATCTCAGGCTAGGGTTGCACCAAAGAAGAAGGCAGGAATCACCAAAAAAATGACAAGCGTTGCACAAAATTTGCATGTGCTAATGCATATGTATGGCAGTAACTGCAGAAATAATGTCTAAACAGAAACAGGGGCGAAGGAAGGGGGTGCAGTAGGGGCAGGCTGCCCTGGGTGTCACCACTGAGTGGCCTGCAGTGTGCCTGAGCCACACGTCTCTCCTGGGAGTGACTCGGTGGCTTGTGCGCGCATAGGCTTCACACTGCCCCAAACGGTCTGCCTGCTGTTTCCCCCTCAGCTGTAGGGCGGCTGAGTGGTAGGACTCAGGCAGACTCCTGAGGCCCCACGGAGCATCCTGCCCTAGCTTGCCACACCATGCAGGTGGCTGGCCCCGCCCCCGTGGGCAGCTGGCCCCACCCCTGGGCACAGGGCACGTGCGCCACCCCAGGTGCCCGATCGGCTTGCTCCACGGCTGAACAGAAAGGTGACAAATCTCACCATAGTGGGATACCAAACTATAAACTGTTGGCCTCTGTGCCTGCTCAGTCTGCTGTCAAGCTGTGAACTACAGATGGGCACCTTTGCGGCTTCTGCAATCCTTTCTTAAGGTTGTGTTTTTGTTGTTTTAAAACCCTTTAAACCAGACACTCCTTCAAATAGATGACTGATAGCCCTTCAAACTGAGGCTTTATAAAGGAGGGCACGACCTTAGAGTGGCATTTAAAAGCAGGGTGGAATTCAATGTTGCACTAAGGAGATTGTTCCATTAGAGCAAGCAGATGATCATATTAGTGTGATGTTGAATTCTACCCTCTCTCTCTTACTTTGAAGGGAAGGATCTATGCAAACTAAAAAGCAGCATTTCCACCTACCTTACTTCAGAGCTGAAATCTACCTTTTACCTTTAAAGGGCAGCAGACGGCTTATCTCCAATATAAGTTATCCAGTATAGGCATATTCCCAATATAAGCTCCAATATAGTAAGAGGTTAGTGATGTATGGAAGTGAGAGCTGGACCATAAAGAAGGCTGATTGCTGAAGAATTGATGCTTTTGAATTATGGTGCTGGAGGAGATTCTTGAGAGTCCCATGGACTGCAAGAAGATCAAACTTATCCATTCTGAAGGAAATCAGCCCTGAGTGCTCACTGGAAGGACAGATCCTGAAGCTGAGGCTCCAATACTTTGGCCACCTCATGAGAAGAGAAGACTCCCTGGAAAAGACTCTGATGTTGGAAAAGATGGAGGGCACAAGGAGAAGGGGAGGACAGAAGACGAGATGGTTGGACAGTGTTCTCGAAGCTACCAGCGTGAGTTTGACCAAACTGCGGGAGGCAGTGGAAGACAGAAGTGCCTGGCGTGCTCTGGTCCATGGGGTCAGACACGAGGAGTCAGACACAACTAAACCACTAAACAACAACATAGTAAGAGGTATTTGACAATGGAAGGGACTCCCTTGGGAGATTGTGGACTCTCCTTCAATGGAGGTTTTTGAGCAGAAGCTGGATCACCATTTGTTGCAGATGCCTTAGTTGAGATTCCTGCATTGCAGGGGGTTGGACTAGATGGTCCTTATGGTCCCTTCCAATGCTACAGTTCTATGATACTTAGTTCTGTGTGCATCACACCAATATCGAAGATCCTCCTGCCTGCTCTTCAGGGAGGATCTCTAAAGAGCAGCTAGAGAGATTTTATCTCTGGAGAGTATACACTAAGTAGAAGAATAGAAGCATAACCACCTGACCCCACCCCACTTATTATTCCGCCCTCCCCCTCTTTCCCCTCTTTTCTTCCTAATTGTTTAAAGCAATTCATGAACAAAGAACTTATCATTGACCATTAACAATGAACAGTATGTTGTAAATATTACTCCACATTTATTGTGCTATTTTTGTGATAGACAAATTACATGAGAAAACGTGGTATACTTATTTGTACAGTGGTACCTCTGGTTGCGAATGGGATCCGTTCCGGAGGCCCGTTCGCAACCTGAAAAGAACGCAACCCACTTTTGTGCATCTGCACACGCGTGGGTCATGATTCACCGCTTCTGTGCATGCGTGTGACATCATTTTGCACGTCTGTGCATGCACAAGGGCGAAACCCACAAGTAACCGTTTCTGGTACTTCCGGGTCGCCGTAGGATGCAACATGAAAACGCGCAACCTGAAGCAAACATAACATGAGGTATGACTGTATAACATCAATCATGTTTATAAACACACACACACACACAGACACACACAGACACACACATTCTGTTAGAGACCAATCTTTAAAGTGGGGCTGGCAGACAACTTTTCTCTGGCCATGCGTTAGCCATCTCTTTACTAGATCATCAACCGAGTACCCTCTATCATTCTGTGATTCTAGGCCTCTTTCTCAGACCACAGAGAGTTGTGGCCAGTCAGGAACGACAGCACTGAGAGAGAACCTAGGTGCTTGATGGACAAATGACCCAACTTGACGCAAGACAACTTCCAGCAACACCGTGCTGTAAGCGGCTCTTGGTTTAGCATCTGCAGCTATGTGACCACTGCAGAGTCCACCAAGCCATGATGCAATCACAGGGTTGCTTCTCTGGCTGTCCATCTCAAAGAGATTTGTTTGCAATCTAGTATGTGGGAGCTTGAAGCATTTTGACCCTGCTTTTGCACAGAGACTCAAAGTAGCTTGCATGAAACAATGTGTTATAATGCACATAATATGTTTCTTCTGCAGAAGCCTCTGGCAGATGGACAGAGGCCGTAGTTCTCTTCCTCCCTTCCTCTGCCCACTGTCTGGTCCTGGCAGTTGGTGAAAGTGGACCTTCTGATGGCCCACTTGGACGGCGCTAGTAGAGTCGCGGCATCTGCTGAAGTCTCTGGCAGGTGGGTACAGCCAGACTGACTCCCTCCCTCCCTCCCTTCAGCTGGGGGTCCTGTCAGCTGAAATGGAGTAATGAACACACGAGGGGACCAGAATGTGCCTCTTTAAAGCTTGCAAACACAGTGTTGCTTTGTACTGCGTTGTATAAATTATATTCAAAGCTCTGATCATTCCTGTTGCTCATACGGTTTGTCATTTGGGCAACATACTACAACACCTGTAGATCTGATGGCTGCTGCGGCGCTGGCCATGGTGCTGTGTGGCAAGACTCTTCCATTGATGCAAAAAAAGTGTTTGGAGGTGACAGCTGTCAAAGACCAAAGCTGAAAGATACCCTGATTGCTTTCAGAGCAATCAGGAGATGGAGCATCAACAGGGAGGGAGTGGATTTTAAAAGCCAGCTTCTTGCACTCTCTACAGGCATTTGACTGAGTTATGCAATGCATAATTAAGCACCGCTAAATCTGAAGTGTGTTTAGAGTGCAAAATATTCACTGGGACTGGGGAAAAATGAGTGTTTGTGTACTGAGGTGTTTTTCTTTCATGCCTTCCTAATTCCATTAGTAATGGAGGGATTGTATAATATAATAGAAATGATTAGCTTTAATTGCACTCCTTTGTTGGCGACAAAGACGTGTAATTAAAAATCTGACATGCCTGGTGCCTTTTTGTTTAAGCTGTTTATACAGTTGCATGCCTTGAAAAGGATATTCCACCTGACCTGGGCTGGTTTCTCTCTCTCTCTCTCTCTCTCTCTCTCTCTCTCTCTCTCTCTCTCTCTCTCTCTCTCTCTCTCTCTCACACACACACACACACACACACACACACACAGAGAGAGAGAGAGAGCGAGAGAGAGAGCGAGAGAGAGAGAGCGAGAGAGAGAGAGAGAGAGAGAGAGACTTCTTTTATCTTTTCTAGAGTTTATAACATTTGGCTTATTAAATCTTACTGAGCTTGATGGGAGATGAGCCTTAAGTGCCTTTGTTTAAACCAAGACTCTCTCTTTTCCCTTCCTTCCTTCCTTCCTTCCTTCCTTCCTTCCTTCCTTCCTTCCTTCCTTCCTTCCTTCCTTCCTTCTTCCCTCTTTTTCCTGGCAGGCTATCTGAAAGATCACATTCCCTCATCTTCAGAGGTCCTTCTCTCAGTCCCACCACCTTCACAGGCATGTTTGGTGGGAACACGAGGCAGAACCTTTTCATTGGCTGCTCCCAGACTTTGGAACTCAACTTCCAAGAATTAAACAGGCTCCCTCCTAGTTGTCCTTCAGCTGTCAGGTGAAGACTTCCTTGTCTTCAGGCTTTTGGAAACAGACTGTTTTGAAGGAAAGGGCTGGTACTGTGATGCTTTTTATTGTAACGATCTCTGTTTTAATAGATACTACAAAGTATCTGAAGAAGTGTGCATGCACACGAAAGCTCATACCAAGAACTAACTTAGTTGGTCTTTAAGGTGCTACTGCAAGGAATTTTTTTTGTTTTGACTATGGCAGACCAACACGGCTACCCATCTGTAACTGTTAATAGATACTGTGTGTTTGTGTTTAATTGTTTTTTAATTATTGCTCTCCCCCCCCCCCCCCGAGTTTTTAGCCGTTTCTATTTTAGCTGTTTCTCCTGCAAGGGAGAAAGGCTGGGTATAAATAAATATAAGAATAATAACTAGAACATAGGCAATCTGTACACTAACAACCCTGGGAAACTGCATTTCCCAGAGTGGCCAAGTCCTATTTAGGTGTCCTGGGAACATTGCATTTCCCAACTCCCAGGTCCCTGTGATGCTGATATTGTCAATGTGGGGAGAAGGGTGGGGGACCTCTCAGGTCTCTCTTTTCTTTGCTGCTTCTGTTGCAACTGTTGTCAGTGCCATCTGGCAAGGTGAGTGATAAATTGGGGGGCGCGGGGAGAGACACTAGCCTGGACTATATCTGGAGCCTTGCAGGCAGTGTCAAAAACTCCACCACACTCTTGCCGATATCATTAGGAGCTCAACTGTGTCTCTAATTTTGAGAGAAATCATCATCATCATTTTATTATTTATACCCTGCCCATCTTGCAGGGCTTCCCCAGCCACTCTGGGCAGCTTCCAACAAAATATTAAAATACAGTAATGCATCAAACATTAAAAGCTTCCCTAAACAGGGCTGCCTTCAGATGTCTTCTAAAAGTCTGGTAGTTGTTCTTCTCTTTGAAATCTGGTGGGAGGGCGTTCCACAGGGCGCGTGCCACTACTGAGAAGGCCCTCTGCCTGGTTCCCTGTAACTTGGCTTCTCACAGTGAGGGAACCGCCAGAAGGCCCTCAGAGCTGGACCTCAGTGTCCGGGTAGAACAATGGGGGTGGAGATGCTGCTTCAGATATACTGGACTGAGGCTGTTTAGGGCTTTAAAGGTCAGCACCAACACTTTGAATTGTGCTCGGAAACGTACTGGGAGCCAATATTTTATCCTTTCCCCCCAGAATGAAACTGCTTGGTTCACTAAGCCCAGGGATTTTTTTTTACGGTTGGAACTTGACAGAACTTAGTTCCAACACTTCTCAGGTTCGTGCCATTATAAGAGAACAAGGGAGGCATTCATGGTGAGTTCTGGCACCTATTTTTCTAGAGAAATAACACTGACTAAGCCAAATTATGGATCGTGCCCAAATGTAGAGGTTTGCCTGCCTCTAGATGGGACCACCTAGGAAATCAGAGGATATGTTGCCTATGCGGTGACTTTCTTAGGGCTTAGATTGCTAGAAGATTTTTAGAGAAGTCCTGGAATGCAAGTATAACATATCCATCAGAGAACAACAACCTCTGTCCTCAGAGAGCAATTGCTCTCGTTTGGCATAATCTGATTTGCAGAGACAATAATAAGCATCATGTCAAAATGGTTTGCTCTGTGATTTCAAAGTTAAACTTAGCTTCATTCACCTCCATTGATAAGAGCAATAACCATAAAGTTCTGTCAAGGGATGCACTGCACAGACTATAAATGGTTCCTTTGATAAAAAAACCTCCATTGTACTTTCCCATCGACTTCTATCTGTCTCTCACAGGCAATTATCTCATTATAATGGTTTGCTCTGATGATCACTAAAGCACCTCCCACCTGCCCTGGTTTGGCTTCCCCTTGTCACTTCCTGCAGCAATGGGAGGCATGTGGGAAAGCAAAAATAATGGGCTTTAAAAATAAAGTTATTCTAGATGGAAGCAATATTGTTTTAACTTGTTTCCAGGCTGTTTAGCAAGAAGTAGGTGCCTTCTGGACTCTGCAACCTTCCAGGAGTCCCATGACAGTGGTGGGCGGAGCCAGAGGCAAAAGTGGGTGGGGCAAGGCCAATGTTTCATGTGAGGCTAGTTTCCATACACTCACATTCCTTTCTTTATCCATCACCCAAGGAAGCAAGAGGCATAATCAGAGTTCAAGGACATATTGAAGCCCGGCAAAACACACATAAGGAGGGTGTCACTGTGGATGAGGTGCAGCCTGGGGAGAGTCTTGAGGGCCAGACAGAAAGACTTGGAGGGCCACATTTAGACCCTTCACTTTAAAAAAAAGAGTGGAATCCTTCCTCAGCAGCTAGTTTTAGGAGGGACCCACATTTCATCATCATTATTAATTTATTGAATTTATATACAGTCGTACCTCGGGTTACAGACGCTTCAGGTTACATACGCTTCAGGTTACAGACTCCGCTAGCCTAGAAATAGTACCTCGGGTTAAGAACTTTTCTTCAGGATGAGAACAGAAATCGTGTGGTGGCAGCGCGAGGTCCCATTAGCTAAAGTGGTACCTCAGGTTAAGAGCAGTTTCAGGTTAAGAATGGACCTCCAGAATGAATTAAGTTCTTAACCCGAGGTACCACTGTACCTGGAGGTCTCAGGGCCATTCACAGAACAAAATCAGAACATAAAACCACAAAATATATAATCAAAATAGAAACAACAACTCAATAACCCTACCCACCCCCAAAAAAATCCCACCATATTTTAAAAAGGGCATTGGGTGTCAATCAAAGCAACCAAAGGCATGATTAAAAAGGAATGTGGCCTGGCACCTAAAGGTGTATGATGAAGGAGCCAGGCGAACTTCCCTGGGGAGAGCATTCCACATACGGGGAGCCACTGCAGCTCTCGTGTTGCCACCCTTCGGACTTCTCAAGGACGAGTCACATGAAGAAGGGCCTCGGAAGATGATCTCAGGGTCCAGGTAGGTTCATATGGAAAGAGGCGGTCCTTAAGGTATTGTGGTCCTGAGCTGTTTAAAGCTTTATAGGTCAAAACCAGCACCTTGAATTGGACACAGAAACTAATCGGTAGCCAGTGCAGTCGGACCAGTATGGGTGTTCAAACCATCTTGCTCTGGTGAGCAACCTGGCCTCTGAATTCTGCACCAGTTGAAGTTCCGAACTGTCTTCAGATCAATGGATTTTGAAGGACTAAAGAATCATCATGCATGTGCACACCATGGGTGGTGGTATCACACCCTATGCTACTGGACAGGGCTAATCCCTGGACTGGTTGTAAGTAAGAAGGAAGGGCAGGTGGGAGCTGGCTGATGGCAGATGGAGGTTAGTGGAGCAGTGCCCCATTAGTCCAAATTGGCCAGTCTCCACTAAACCATAGCAAAACAAACAAACAAAACCACAACGCAACACAACACCCAAAGCCGGCTTGCCAAGATTCAGCTGCCCTTGGAATAAAATGGAGGAACTGCTAGTAAAGTTTCTCAAATGTGTGTGTGTGTTTGTGTGTGTGCAGATGGAATCTGTATGGAACCCCTAGGACACCAGTTCCCTAGCCCTAATATAGACTCTTGGTGAGTAGGTGGGAAGATGACTGGTTCAAAAAATTGGAAGGGAGAAAATAGTGCTCAAAATGGAAAGATTTGCTGGGTATGTTCAGTGCATTTCGGTGACTCACTTTCTTCAGGGGCGAAAGGGGAGGGATGTTTATTTAAAACAGATTGTGAGTGACTAAATTTAATTATTCTGTGCCTTTTTCATTTTGGAATGAGGACTAGTAGGTAGAGTTGACAATAATTAAACCAGGCAATTGCAAAATGCAAAGTTTTTCTAGGCCAGTTTGAGCTAGGGGAATTTGATTACATTCTCCTCCGGATTTAACTTCAGCTCTAGTCTGCACTGAATTCTGGCGACATTCTGAACACAAACTGTAGTTCTGGGCACCACCCCTTGTGATATAAAAACAATGGATTGTAATCTGTGTTCAGTTGTGGTGCTGGCATGGGTGTGTTTGTGTGTTGCAGAGAAAAGGTAATGAAGGACTTAAGCAGCCTCCCTCCTGCCCACCATTTGCCCCTTGCACATCATCCTCCATCCCTGTTTTGTCTCCAAAAAGCAGCGTCTGAACAGCAAGCAATGGTTGTGGTGCTCTTATAGGTGTCTTCTATTGCAGGATAAGAGGGACACAGGTGATGCTGTGGGTTAAACCACAGAGCCTAGAACTTGCCAATCGGAAGGTCGGTGGTTCGAATCCCCAGGATGCAGTGAGCTCCCGTTGCTCGGTCCCTGCTCCTGCCAACCTAGCAGTTCGAAAGCACATCATAGTGCAAGTAGATAAATAGGCGGGAAGGTAAACAGTGTTTCCGTGCACTGCTCTGGTTCTCCAGAAGCGGCTTAGTCATGCTGGTCACATGACCTGGAAGCTGTACACTGGCTTCCTTGGCCAATAAAGCGAGATGAGCGCCGCAACCCCAGAGTCGGTCACGACTGGACCTAATGGTCAGTGGTCCCTTTACCTTTATTTCAGGGTACTCAAGATGGTGCCTTTCAGATGTTGTTGGACTCACATCCCCATCTATCCTAGGCAGCAGGGTCAGTTGTCAGGGATGATGGGAGTCAAGTCCAGCACTATCTAGAAAGCACCATCTTGCTCTATTATATTCCATTGTGTGGTCTCTGTAGCCTCCTGAGATCACTGAGGATTATTGAAGGCCATTAGTGGAAATTGAGGACAATTGAGGGATGGTTCACGCATGAAATTGGTGTTTGTGGGGCTGTAGCCAAACTCATGGGTATCTTATGCACCCAAACACCCAACGTTGTTTGAGAAGGATGAAACTTTTATGAGGCCAGAATTCTCCTCAATTCCTCTTCCTGACTTTAGCTATTCAGCAATTCCCCACTCAGAATATGACAGAAAGAATATAGCTATAGAGAGATCTGAAAGAATACTTCCATAAGCCTGCAGGGAAAATTGTTTTTTTTTAAACCACATTAAATATGTAATGTGTGATAGCTTATCAAAGCTGGTCCATTTGAATCACGGGTAGATGTTTACACACTGACAGCTCAGAACTCACAGCACTGGGAAGAAGAGCGGTGACAACATCAGACCTGAATGATCAAGAAGGCAGGCAGGTAAATTAATGATAAAGTCAGAGCCTCTCTCAAGAACATTTAAATTACTTCTTGTAAGCAAAGAAGGACGCCCCCCCCTTCAGCGGAGCTTCTGGGTAAATGCATCACATACTTGCATGTATACCGATGGCAACTTTCTTTCTCAAGACAAAAGCCAGTTATAGAACAAAGACTTCATTAATAACTTAGAAAGACACATTCATTAGATGCTTCAAAAGAGAAGTTTGTTATGATGTGATGTTGCATGCAGAGTGCTCAAGGGTTTTAGACCACCCTTGGTATGGGGGACCGTGGGCCATCCAAGCACTGAGAGTGTGCCACAGAACCTCCAGGATAGTCAAAGGAGATGATGGGATGCATTCTCCCTTCTGTCATGCTGGAGGCAGTCTGTGAGCCTGGACCATTGGGACCAACTCATAGGGACCAAGGTCCCTTCAGCCTCCTCAAAAAAATATTTGAGGGGCCGGGGGTCCCCAAATTTATGGGCATTGTCATTCAAATGATGTGTGTCATGTCTTGTGTTCTTGCCCACCTCCCCTGTTTTATTCAAGTTGGCACCCCTGGTCTGGATTCTGGGTCCTACCATGGGATGACGATATTGCTGAACGTGACCATAAGAAGGGTTCTGTTGGATCAGATGAAGGACATATCTAGTCCAACATTCAGTTCCCACCACAGCCAACCAGAGCTCTAAAAGAAGACTGCAAGCAGGGCATGAATGCAACAGTGCTCTCACACTCATCTTCTCTAGCAACTGGTATTCAGAAATGTACCACTTCTGATCCTGGTGGCAATATAGCTGTGATGTCTAGCGGCCATTGACAGCTTCATATGTCATGAATTGGCATCATGCCCTTTTAAGGCCACCCAAAGTGATGAATGTTGCTTCATCTTCTGGGATTGAATTCCATAGTTTAAGGAAGAGCTGGCTGCATGAATGCCTTTTGCTGTTCTGAATATCCCACCCTTCAGCATCACTGGATGACTTTGGACCCTAAGGCTATGAGAAAGGGGGGAAACTCGTCTCTCCCCACTTTCATCCTACAATACATAGCACACCCCTTTGCCTTGTTGCCTTTTTTGAAGAAGCAGAGGAAATTTCCAATTACCTTTCCAATGCCCCCTATTTATTCACAAAAGCCTGGTTTAAATCAAACCCCTTCTTTCAAGTTTTAATTTATCTCATTTACTTGTATCTGAACAATCACAATTCTTATTAGCAAATAAGTCGCAATATAATATTTATGCTGTTACAAGATTTGCTCTAGCTGCAAATGAGATTAAAATTAATATTGGCAGCTTGGATAATGTAAAGTAATTTTGTTTTGATTAACACTCCCTCTTGGATTATATACCTTACAATATTTACTTATTTTCTGTTCTGTGCCTTACACGGACTACTTTAATTGCAAGGCAATGTCATGGGATCTTTTGAAAACCTGTCTTCCTTTTCTTCCTTTTCAGCAATATCAGCTTTGATACCTAGGAGAACAAACAAATAGGTCTATGGTAGGTTTTTTCTTGGTTTAGAATTGTTGAGTTGTGGAGGAAAAGTTTATATAGTTAAAGCTATGGTTTTCCAAGTAGTGATGTATGGAAGTGAGAGCTGGATCATAAAGAAGGCTGATTGACAAAGAATTGATGCTTTTGAATTACGGTGCTAGAGGAGACTCTTGAGAGTCCCATGAACTGCAAGAAGATCAAACCTATCCATTCTGAAGGAAATCAGCCCTGAGTGCTCACTGGAAGGACAGATCCTGAAGCTGAGGCTCCAATACTTTGGCCACCTCATGAGAAGAGAAGACTCCCTGGAAAAGACCCTGATGTTGGGAAAGATTGAGGGCACAAGGAGAAGGGGACGACAGAGGACGAGATGGTTGGACAGTGTTCTCAAAGCTACCAGCATGAATTTGACCAAACTGCGGGAGGCAGTGGAAGACAGGAGTGCCTGGTGTGCTCTGGTCCATGGAGTCACGAAGAGTCGGACACGACTAAACGACTAAACAACAACAACAACAGTATGATTCTACCATTTGTTCACATATCTGACAGTCAAAAGGTTATAGTCTGGTAGAGGTAGGGTTATATAGGGTAGCTATTGAGTTAATGTGCTCCTTTTGACTACCCAAAAACTAGTTTTCTTGATTTCCATGATAAAGCAGCCATGCAGAGACACAGTTCTACCATTTCGTACCTAACTACATGGTGTAACAAATGATAACGTTTGTGCTGTCTAAAGTGCTGAATTTAAACAGCTGATAGATACTTGCGCAAGGGGAGAGGGGACACAAAATACCTTATGGACTGTGAAATAGCTTGCTAACTGAGCTGAAAAGAGGCTTGGAGAATGCAGGACCTCCTTCTCAACTCCCACTTTTTGGAATAGTGTCACTCACTTGCTCCTACAAATGCTGGCTTTCTCTAGAATGCACCGATGGGGCAGGTAAGTGGGTTGCGATCAGGCACGCAGATGGTCCCAATGCACCTTGATAGCAAAGACTCTTATTAATGTACTGTAACCAACACATCTCCAAAGTGTTTGAGAGCCTCTGGTGTTTTGAATGCATTAAGCAGTGCAAAGGTCATCTTGGAAGCTAGGAGATTATGGTAAACTTCGTGTCTCGGTGACAGAGGACCGCATATTGCTAGGTTTTCTGCTCTATCTTGTTTATACATTTCTTTCGCAAAAAAAAAAAAGGGGGGGGGGGGGAAGGAAAGCAGTATACCTTTGTAACCTGCAATGTAGACTATCAGGCTCAAAGAAAGATTAGTCCAGAATGCGGCAGCTAGACTGGTGACTGGGAGTGACCGCCAGGACTATATAACACTGGTCCTGAGAGACCTGCATTGGCTCCCAGTGCGTTTCCGAGCACAATTCAAAGTGTTGGTGCTGACCTTTAAAGCCCTAAACAGCCTCGGTCCTGTATACCTGAAGGAGCATCTCCACCCCCATTGTTCTGCCCAGACACTGAGATTCAGCACCGAGGGCCTTCTGGCTGTTCCCTCACTGCGAGAAGTGAGATTACAGGGAACCAGGCAGAGGACCTTCTTGGTAGTGGGGCCTGCCCTATGGAATGCCCTCCCATCAGATGTTCAGGAAATAAGCAATTATCCTACTTTTAAAAGACATCTGAAGGCAGCCCTGTTTAGGGAAGTTTTTAATGTTTAATGCTGTATTGTGTTTTTAATATTCAATTGGGAGCTGCCCAGAGTGGCTGGGGAAACCCAGCCAGATGGGTGGGGTATAAATAATGAATTATTCTATATTACTATAAGATGGAAACCATTGATATTGATTAACAATAACAGCTATTGTTGAGGAGAATTGGGGGAATGTACAAGTTGTTTTGCTGTTCCAGGTCCTTCATAGGTCATAGAAAAATGGGTAGTGCATGGACTTACCAGATTTAGCCTAGGAGAGCATCTGCAAGATGAACGACAAGACTTGGATGGGCATTCTTAATGTGCCGAAATGCATATTGTATGTAAATAAAGTCCTGCCCCCATGAGTTCAAAGTACTCACCCACAGTTGAGGCTGCCCACCATGTGTCTGTGATATCTGATACTGTGGTGCGATGCCCTTTTGCCCAGCCTCCACTGGAGTTGGGAATTCTGGAACTCATTCCCACACTGAGAATACATACCCAAACACACAACATAGAAGGGATTTAGAATGCACTTGGGTTGATCTTCAAGATTATGATTGGATATAGTGGAGGAGCAGATCTGTTCATGGCCATTCTGCCTGTCATTGGCTCTGACTCAATCTACGTTTGGTCTCCTTGCCTGCTACCCTACAAGTCCCATGGGCACCATCCACTTCTGAGACTCAGTTGTGTTGCTTCTCCGGTCTCAAGTATCTTTAGATTCCATTGTGTACAAGGTTGTTAGTGCATCCTAATTACCGATTTCCTGTTTACCCACCACTCTGCCTTTTTCTCACTTACAAATAGCCCATGTTGTTTGCTAGCACTTTGATGGCCCTTCTCCCAAATATTAATAGGAGTGAATCTCTACTACTAAGTTATGAATGTAATCAATTTTGAGTCTTTAATTGTAATTTTTTTCCATAAAATTCTTTTAATTTAGTCTAATATAATGGCACATCAAGCAGTAATGGGTACATTAAATTGAATCATGATGTTCATATACACATTTTATGACACAATCAAATATCCTAATGCATTAATTCATGTCAATCAGTTAATAAAAATCAAATAGGAAACATTTTCTCTGCTGCTGTTAACTGCGCTGGACCCATTTGCTGGGCTTCAGAACTCCGAAGGACTTACCTGGTTATACCAAAATGGTGTGAGGGTCACTGACACGTGTTGCTTCCTCACGGGTATTTAATGGCTAAAAACTGGGTTATTTCATACCATCCAAATGGCAATATCAATCCCTCCTTCGCTGTAGTCAGTGAGAAGTTCCACTAACTTTCAACAGCCCAGAATTCCACTCCTTCTCTCACTGCCTATTGGTCGGCTCTTCTCCCCCAAGAATAAAAGCGATGTAAAAGTCACAGTCGCCCTGGAAGTCTGGATGGACATATATAAACTTTCCTTCCTCTGCATTTGATTTTCTCACCTCCGTTCAAGGGCAAAGGTTTTTAACACCGGTGCTCCTTTGCTAGCAGTGAGTAAATTAAATTTAAAACAATTGTAAAATGCAGGTATTTTGAGCAAGCCCTTTGGACTGCTCATCTGCATTCCATTACGGTTTATGACTTCCGCCTCTCATCTCCTTTTTTACAGTACCGGGACATCATGCACCTTCCCGACATCTCCTCCTTCTCGCCTTAAAAGTTTACCCTCAATGTTGCAATGGGAGATTCAAGAAAAGAAAGCTGCTGAAAGGGGCTTTAGACAGCAGAACAGGGGCAGACTTGGGTAATGTGGCACCATGAGCAAAGGAAAAATTTGCCTCCTCAAAAATATGTCCACAATATTTTCTTTTGTTACAGTTGCTTATTTACAGATCTTCTCAGTAGGTCCTATTATTTGGTCACGGGTGGCGCTGTGGTCTAAATCACTGAGCCTCTTGGGCTTGCCGATCAGAAGGTCGGCGGTTCGAATCCCCATACAGGGTGAGCTCCCGTTGCTTGGTCCTAGCTCCTGCCAACCTAGCAGTTCGAAAGCACGTCAAAGTGCAAGTAGATAAATAGGCACCGCTACAGCAGGAAGGTAAACGGTGTTTCGGTGTGCTCTGGTTTCCATTGCACCAGAAGCAGTTTAGTCATGCTGGCCACATGATCCAGAAAGCTGTCTGTGGACAAACGCCAGCTCCCTTGGCCTGAAGCGAGATGAGCGCCGCAACACCATAATCAACTTTGACTGGACTTAACCGTCCAGTGGTCCTTTACCATTATTATTATTATTATTATTATTATTAGCTACTTGGTTCGCTGCCCTGCAGTGGGGAAGTGCTCTCAACACCCTAAATCCAGTGCTGAGTGGTGGTTTGTCAACTTCAAATTTGAAGACAATGGCAGCATAGAGTAGTACTGTTATTTCCCTTGATCTGGACAGGATACTTCTGTTGCAGCCTAGAACAGCATTAGCTTTTTGTGCTGCTGCATCACATTGCTGGCTCATTTGAGCTTGTGGTCCACCAGGACCCCTAGATCCTTTTCACATGCACTATCCAGGTGTTCCCCCATCTTATATTTGTGCAGCTGGTTCTTCCTGTTGGTAGCTCAGTTGGTAAGAGGATGAGATATTGGTGTTTCGCAACTTTGACCTGTTGCAGGACCTTAGCCAGACCTTAGCAGAGCATACACAGAGTTCCAGAAAGCAATCAGTTGCAGGCAGGATGGATGAAGCAGGAACAAAATGCTGCTACTAGTAACTTGATTACTTTGATGTGTTTCTTATTTACAGCAGACTCTACAAGTTACTATATACAAGAACAGATACACGGATCTTAACTAGCTCTCTCTTCACAAACTCCAAACGACTCTCAGAACACCACACTGACCAACAACACATTCCAGTCATTAAGGTCATAAATCATCATGCCTGTGTGAGACCTTAACCAATGGTAAAGCTGTTTCCAGGACTTCATATCTCTAGGCCAGGGGTCTGCAACCTTTAAGACAAAAAGAGCCACTTGGACCAGTTTCCAAAGAAAAAAACACCTGGGAGCCGCAAAACCATTGCGACATTTAAAGCATGCGCGCCGCTGCCCTCCGATCTGACAGCGGGTGGGAAGGTGACGTCGGGACGGTGCGTGACTAACGCACACACTGCCCCCATGTGACATCACAGCCAGTACAGCGCCCGCCACAGTGGGGAGTGTCGGGGCGCACAATACGCCTCCTCCCCTCGCTAGTATCTGCCCTGGAGCCGCAGCAAAGGTGTAAAAGAGCCACATGCGGCTCCG
Source organism: Podarcis muralis (assembly GCF_964188315.1). Taxonomy (NCBI): domain Eukaryota; kingdom Metazoa; phylum Chordata; class Lepidosauria; order Squamata; family Lacertidae; genus Podarcis; species Podarcis muralis. The sequence continues at coordinate 12,077,917 of NC_135663.1, forward strand.
GAGCCACAGGTTGCAGACCCCTGCTCTAGGCAGATAATTCCTCTGCTCAGTCTTCTTGGCCTTCCGCCAACTCCTAATTGACTCTGTGTGAAGCTGCACAGAATTGCACGTAGTCAAAAATCCCAACATGAGACCCTTAATCTCAGGGTTGTCGGTTTGAGCCCCTTGTTGGACAAAAAGATTCTGCCATGCAACGGATCAGACTAGATGAGCTACGATTCTGTAGCTAAGAACTGCCCTGGACAGTTTTTTCTGCTGCATCATTTTGTTGACTCGCGTTAAGCTTGTGGTCTGCTAAGACCCTTAGATCCTCTTCCTAAGTACTACTGGTAAGTCAAGTGGCCCCCATCTTATATTTTTGCAGCTAGTTATTCCTGCCTAAATGTAGAGCCTTGCATTTGTCCAGAAGTGTCACTGTTGCAGGCTAGGGGTATGTGTATGTGTGGAAGAGAGTGGCAGTGAAGTCAGGGTAGGGCAGGTGCCCTAGCAGAGTCAACCCAGAACTCCCATCAGTGTTCCTGAACTGCCTTGACCCCAGCCCTGACTTGCTCCACCTTTTCCACCTGTATGTTATGGTTGCCATATTTTCAAAAAGTGAAAATCCGGACAGAAGAGTTGTTGAGCTAGAATGGATACAAAAACTGATGCAATACGCAGAAATGGTGAAATGTACCAGAAAAATGAGAAATCAAGATAACAAACTTTATAAAAGAATGAAAATGGTTCATTGAATATTTACAAACAAACTGTAAACAGGTCAGAACATTGCAAGGATTATTGTAACAACCTGCAGTTTTATAAGAGTATACATTTAAAGCAGGTGGATAAATGGGTAAGTTAATTTGGAATATGCTGAAAATATAATAAATAAATAAATTTAAGGAACCACAGGAAGAGGGAGAAAGAAGTCGAGTTTCGAAATGTTTGTAAAATGATTGAAATGTATAAAATTGAAAATCATAATTTTTTTTAAAGTTGCTCAGCTTTTTTTTTTTTTTTTTTTGCAAAATCGCAAAGAAATTGGACTTTTTGATCGATTTTTGAGGAAAGTTGGCAAAAATGACACTGCTGACATTGGCAGCCATATGTCCGGATTTTCCCAGACATTTAGCTGATTTCTGCCCAGACACTGCTTGTGGCTGCAGTATTCCGGGTATGTCCAGGAAATTCCAGATGTATGCCAACCCTACGCATGTGGCAGAGATGCTACTGCCAGGGGAACAGACCCTCAGAATGGCCCCTCCCCACCTGCCACTTCTGCCCAATGATGATAAGGGTGAGGTGTGACAAATAAAAATCAGCCGAGAAATATTATCCAGCATTCCCTGAGTTGTCAGGGCTTCAGGAAATGTAAGTGCTTCTCCTTTTTTTATTAAAAAAAGAAAAGAAAATATTTCTGCTGCTTGGGAAAGTGGCGAGTGCAAAACGATACAGATAATTCAGGGGGAAATATTAATACCTTGACACTGATGCCTCAGTCCTATTGAATGGGCCTGAATCTCTCAATGTCCTTGTGCTTTATTATCAGCCGATATTAATGTTGATTTGGAAAACAATGGGAAATGACAGCTTTGCTAAGCTGGACGGTGTGCTGAGGGGAAGGTGGGGAGAATGCTGGATGTGTGCACGGCTGGCAGAGACGAGAGAGCCCTCTGCTGATTGCACACCGCAGTAAACCCAAACTGTTTGCAGATGGCAAAGGCTGGTCTTTTACACAGAGCTGACCAAGAGATCCCTCAACTGCAGTCTTCCCTCCCAGCCCAGAAAATGACAAAGCATCACCTCATTTTGTTCGCAAAAGAAAAGAGGGTTCTTAACCTGGAACATGTGCAGGTGCATAAAATACTTCCAAAGCTACAGTGAAAGAGTTTAAAAGAATAAAGAATGCCTTCCCTTTACGTCGCAAGCCTTAGATGCAAAAGAATGAAAACCACTGTGGCGTTTGTACGGAGCCCCCGGTCGTCTCACCGACTATTGACTCATACACCACTAATCTGCTGCCACCAACCAGGTCCTCCCCAGTAAATCACTTAGTTTCAGTCAGGTTCTCAAGTTAACAAAGAAGAGTGTAGTTTATTGCAGACACAAACATTAACTGTACAGTGGTACCTCGGGTTACGTACGCTTCAGGTTACATACACTTCAGGTTACAGACTCCGCTAACCCAGAATTATTACCTCGGGTTAAGAACTTTGCTTCAGGATGAAAACAGAAATCGTGCTCCGGCGGCGTGGCAGCAGCAGGAGGCCCCATTAGCTAAAGTGGTGCTTCAGGTTAAGAACAGTTTCAGGTTAAGTACGGACCTCCAGAACAAATTAAGTACTTAACCCGAGGTACCACTGTATTCCAAACATTGTTATTCTTCACCTTCTTAGTCTTATTTTATCATGTCTCTAACTCTTCTACCTCCCCTCACACAAGAACCAACTGGACTAACTGTCTCTCTATTTCCAACTGCCTGCCAACTGCTTTCCCAACTGCCTTTTACCAACCAACCAACTGTCTAAACCTCGGGCTAAGCCTTTTTATAAACAGGTAGGCTCCGCCTCCGGCTTTCCTATTGGTCTACATATTAACCCTTTCTCTCCCCCTGTACAAACATTTTCAAATGAACGGGCAAACGCCACAACTACGTTAAGCAAAGCAGAATGAATGAAATGATTGCCATCAAGACACTGAGAATGGGCATCAAATTTTATCTTGGGAGGCTATCGTTTTTATTATTTTGCATGGTGCTTCATTGTGAGAAGCTGTGAGATGTATCCCCCCACCCTCATAGAATTGGAAGGGACCCCGAGGGTCATCTAGTCCAACCCGCCTGCAATGCAAGAATATCCACTATAGCATCCGTGACAGATGGTCATCCAAACTCTGCTTAAAAAGCTCCAATGAAGGAGAGTCCACAACCTCTTGAGGGAGACCATTCCACTGTCGAACAACTCCTACTGTCAGAAAGTTATTCCTGATGTTTAAATCCTAGGGAAATAAGATGAATTTATTTTGGGTGGTATTCAACTAGATAGACAAGGGGTCAGCAACCTTTTTCAGCTGTGGGCCAGTCCACCGTCCCTCAGATTATGTGGTAGGCTGGACTATATTTTGAAAAAAATAATAATGAACGAATTCCTATGCCCCACAAATAACCCAGAAATGCATTTTAAATAAAAGGACACATTCTACTCATGTAAATACACGCTGATTCCCGGACCGTCTGCGGGCCGGATTGAGAAGACAATTGGGCCGTATCCGGCCCCCGGGCCTTAGGTTGCCTACCCCTGTGGTAGACCCACTGAAATTTTTGGACATGACTAAGTTAGGTTCACTCATTTCAGTGGGTTTTTTCTTAGTAACATTTAGCTGAATAGCAGGCCTCCTCTGCACTATACATTTACAGCAATGCCATGCCGCATTTAAACAGCCATGACTTCCCCCGAAGCATCCTGGGTAGTGTAGTTTTTTAAGAGTGCTGAGATCTGGGAGTGGCGACATCACTGGTTGTGATGGTGCCTTGATCTTCTGCTCTAAAAGAGTGCTGAGAGAACCCTATTGCCCTCACAAAGCTATAGTTCCCAGAGTTTCCTGGGGAGAGGAATTGGTGGTTGAACAACTCTGGGATTTGTTCAATTTCTTTAGAAGGTTTATCACAGCAAATGGCAGCTAAGGACAAAACATCATGTTATGAGGCAATATGTGAGATAGCACCCAGCTGTTTCCTAGTAGAATGACAACATTCTTGGCTTTCTGACATGTTATGATCTTTCAGAGGAGGGTGGCTTTTCCCTTTACACAAATTTAATGAGTGTTTCCTCCCCCATCCCCAGGAAAATCTTGAGTCAAATTCAGTTGTAAGATGGTGGTCATCAATGGTTTTACTACAGAACAGAGTTTGAATCTTTGCCAGTGAATTCAAACAGGAGAATACTCAGACACACTTTCCATTTTATGCTTTGCTGTATTTGGAGAAATAATCAATATTTTAAAGACATGTTGGTATATACAAAGCGCACACACACAGACACACACGCGCACACACAAAGACACACATTCACATCTCTCTCAAAGTAACTGTGAAGGAATCTTCTCAGCAGATCACTTTCTCACATGGGAATGCTTCCACAAGTCATTTCCAGTTAGACTTGATTCATTTATGTGGTCATATGAACCAAGGTTGCTGATATTTCACTGCACTGAACTCGTTGCCTTCCTGCAAAGTTACCTCTTCGCCCAGTCATTGGTTGAACTGCTGTGATGTCACAGAATGCTCAAGGACATTCCCACTGCTGAGAGGAAAGGCGGGATGTTGAGGATCAGTGCAGATGGTTTGAGGGAGGGGGAAAAGTCAGTCTGGGTGGAGTTCAAACTTCACAAAAGGTCCAGAGAAGTATATCTATGATTCTGCTGGATCAGGCCAATGGAACCACATACACAGTACTATTTTTCTAGAAAAAGAGGTTTCAGAACTCTCTTGTGTGTTTTTTTTTGGGGGGGGGGTGATCACTCGTAGCTGAGTAAGGTTGTCTTCCATAAACATGGTTTTAACAACGAGTCCGTAAGTGACTGTGGAGGCCAATTCTGGATCCACACGTCCTTCCACAGTGGGGACATTGCTTTCTGGGTGGGAGTTGATCACGGTGTGGATTTGCCAAGCGTGTCTTCCTTTTAGCACGTTTCTCCCTTGTATCCTGAGTTTGAGTGTCTTCAAAGCCCATGACGCCTTTGGTAAACACTCTTCTCCAATTGGAGCGCTCGCAGGCCAGTGTTCCCCAGTTTTCGGTGTTTATACTACATTTTTTTAGATTTGCCTTGAAACAGTCTTTAAACCTCTTTTGTTGACCACCAGCATTACGCTTTCCATTTTTAAGTTCGGAATAGAGTAGTAGCTTTGGAAGACGATAATCTGGCATCTGCACAACAGTCAGACCTCACCTGGTCAGACCTCACCTGGAGTACTGTGTCCAGTTCTGGGCACCACAGTTCAAGAAGGACACTGACAAACTGGAACGTGTCCAGAGGAGGGCAACCAAAATGGTCAAAGGCCTGGAAACGATGCCTTATGAGGAATGGCTAAGGGAGCTGGGCATGTTTAGCCTGGAGAAGAGGAGGTTAAGGGGTGATATGATAGCCATGTTCAAATATATAAAAGGATGTCACATAGAGGAGGGAGAAAGGTTGTTTTCTGCTGCTCCAGAGAAGCGGACACGGAGCAATAGATTCAAACTACAAGAAAGAAGATTCCACCTAAACATTAGGAAGAACTTCCTGACAGTAAGAGCTGTTCGACAGTGGCATTTGCTGCCAAGGAGTGTGGTGGAGTCTCCTTCTTTGGAGGTCTTTAAGCAGAGGCTTGACAACCATATGTCAGGAGTGCTCTGATGGTGTTTCCTGCTTGGCAGGGGGTTGGACTCGATGGCCCTTGTGGTCTCTTCCAACTCTATGATTCTATGATTCTATGATTCTATGATTCTATGATTCTATGACCAGTCCAACGAAGTTGATGTTGAAGAATCATTCACCATGAATACCTCCCTTGTTCTCTTGCAATGGCAATAGCACCTGCCTGCCATACTGACCTAACACAACAAGCAGTTTCTTGGGCTGCAGATCTCCATTTACTCTCTACTGACTATGCAGCTGTGGACCCAAGAGACTGAGTGAGTGTCTTCTATACAGCTCAGCAGTCAAGAGGCTGTGAGGGTGTCTATACACCCTACTGGAATCGATGGCCTTCTTGCTAAAGGTCAGAGGTGATCTGTTTTCCTCTTGGCATTTCCCTTTTTTGTGCTAATGCACCAAATATTGCCACTTTAAGATACCCTTAAATCTCTCTCTTCTCTCCCTCTCTGCTGCTCATGTACCGAGCAACAGGATGATGAAGAATGCTTTCTCATTGATCTTTGCCAGCTAAAATGAAGGGGGGGGGGATCTATGTTGTGATTCCATCGATGGAACTACTGGTGCAGAAGGTCACTTAAGCATTAACAACAGCTCCAGCTCCTGGATTCTTTGCAGAGAGTTGGGAGAAGAGGACAAAGACAAGCAGAGATGTTTTCTTTGCAGAAAGAATTGGTAATGGAAGAGGCATTGGGTGAAATGTGTGAGAAAAGGGGATATTGAAATGTCAGAAAGGAAGCAGGGAAAGCAGGGTTTAACAGTTTCAGGATTCGTAATAAAAGTATTATATCCCATCACATGCTTTTGTATGTTTTGTGGTGTTTTATGCATTGTCACTTGCTGTTATTTTTATTGATTATAGTTTAGTAATACTTTATTGTAATCGATAAGTGTAAATTGTTTAATTTGCTGATATTTAATTTTACTGGTTACTATTATGATCTAATGGATTATTGTTGCTTTATTTGATATAAGTTGTTTATTTTGAAGTTATTGTGTCTCTTTTGTATTGGATCTATTTAGTTTAAATATATTATTATTATTATTATTATTATTATTATTATTATTATTATACTGGTATCTCGGGTTACTTACGCTTCAGGTTACATATGCTTCAGGTTACAGCCTCCGCTAACTTAGAAATAGTACCTCGGGTTAAGAACTTTGCTTCAGGATGAGAACAGAAATCGTGTGGCCGCGGCACAACAGCAGCAGGAGGCCCCATTAGCTAAAGTGGTGCTTGAGGTTAAAAACAGTTTCAGGTTAAGAACAGACCTCCGGAATGAATTAAGTACTTAACCAGAGGTACCACTGTATTCCATGACTCCCATCATCCCATTGACCAGGCTGCTTGGAGTTAATAGGGAGGGTATACTGCATCACATCTGGATGGCATTCTGTTGGCTATCCCTGTATAAATAATTGTTATCTATGGAAACTGCATGGAATCTGCATGTTTAGAGTCAGCTGACCTCTGACACCCAGGTATTTAAGGCCAACATGTGATATGTCTTGCCTATGAGCTTTCCACAAGTATCTTGTGGGCCATTAACTAAGCACCTTGCTGGACTGGATAGATCTGTGGTCTGAGCATGGAAGAAAATGTCATTATGAAATTAATTCCCAACCAAGAACAGTGATACCATCACTCAAGAAGGAAACTGGGTAGCTACAAGTGCGGATGCCATGTGGCAGAAGTAGGGGGAGATTGGTGGGGAAGAGAAAGAGAGGTTGTCCCTTTCCTATGCGTGGAGCTATAAATTAATTTTAATCATAACACTTGTCATATCTATTAACACTTTCCCCTTTGTGCATTACTATTTAAGTCAGTCACTTATGTCTGTTTCCATACATTGAAGATGTGCCTTGACCCAGAAAAAAAGCTCTTCTTATGAGAAAAAACGTGGCATCATCTAAAAAAACACTCTGAGATACCAGATGGTAACTCATGAAGAGATACAACACTGAGGTGCCAGCCGTGGGGGGTCATGGGTGTTCCAAGGCCTTCATTTACAAATCAACATCCTAATTTCAGTAGGAGATATTGTTGTTCTATGTGCTAGCCTGCTGAACCTTCCTTTAGGCTGGGGATGCTTGGAGATTTCTTTGAAATTTCTGATATGAACCAACCTGGTCTGCATCTCACAGACCAGAACTTTGGTGAGGACCAGAACTTAGTGATCCACTAGCTTTTGCCTTTCCCAAATGTTCCGGTGCAGATCTCTGCTCAGGAAAAGATCAAGATACATTTTTAATTGTTTACTGGAAGGGGGAATATATAAATAGAAACCTACATGCATTTGGGGGGGAACAAGATGTCTAGAAATGCACATTTGGGGAGGAACTGCATTGTAAAGATTCATAAGTAAACATTTAAATGTGACCATCTATGATGCTTTTTTCTATTGAAAAAAAATAGCTAAATAAATCACAGGTTAACACAGAAACAGGAAGGAGCAGATGGAACAGACTTATTAGTGGACACATGTGAAAGTGACCCGGACTAGAAATAGACTTAGGCCACATTCACACAACACATTTAAAGTACTATGATAGCTGTAGTTTGTTAAGGGTGCTGAAAGTTGTTAGGAGACTCTTGTTCCCCTCAAAGCACTACAATTTCCACAGAACTTGAGCAAACAATCCCTCTTAACAGGGAACTCTGGGGAACTGTAGCTCTGGGAGGGGAATAGGGTTCTGCTAACAACTCACAGCATGCTTAACAAACTACAGCTCCCATAATTCTTTGAGAAAACTGGTACTGCTTCCCAGAACACCTTTGTGAAGCTGTAGATCAGTGGTAGAGCATCTGATTTGCAGGCAGAAGGCCTCAGGTTCAGTCTCCACATTTCCAGGTAGGTCTGGGAGAGACCCCATCTGATATCCTGGAGAGTTGTTGCCTTTCAGTGTAGACAGTCTTGTGGAAGATGGACCAAAGATCTGACTCAGTATAAGGTAGCTATGGGGTTGCTGGATGCATGCACTGCCGAAGCTCAGTCAAGTGGTTCAGCTCACCACAGAAAACAGCCATTTAACAAAGTGGTGTTTACCAGGCCAACACCAACATACAATCAAGCAGAAGGAGATAAATGGGAAGGGGATTTGCTGTCTGTGGAACTTCTTTAATTTATGAGAAGGCAAACGTTTCCAAGCACAATTCAAAGTTTTGGTGCTGACCTTTAAAGCCCTAAACGGCCCCGGTCCAGTATACCTGAAGGAGCGTCTCCACCCCCATCGTTCTGCCCAGACACTGAGGTCCAGTGCTGAGGGCCTTCTGACAATTCCCTCGCTGCGAGAAGCCAAGTTACAGGGAACCAGGCAGAGGGCCTTCTCGGTAGTGGCGCCTGCCCTGTGGAACGCCCTCCCACCAGATATCAAAGAGAAGAACAACTACCAGACTTTTAGAAGGCATCTGAAGGCAGCCCTGTTTAGGGAAGCCTTTAACGTTTGACAGACTATTGTATTTTAATATTTTGTTGGAAGCTGCCCAGAGTGGCTGGGGAAACCCAGCCAGATTGGCGGGGTATTAATAATAATAATAATAATAATAATAATAATAATAATAATAATCTTTTGAATAAGTTGAAATTCCTGTTGGCAGACTCTCCTGGGGTCATGTTGTAATTCCATTTTTATATACAGTGGTACCTCAGAAGTCGAACGGAATCTGTTCCACAAGTCCGTTTGACTTCCAGAACGATCGGAAACCAAGGCGCTGCTTCCAATTGGCTGCAGGAAGCTCTTGCAGCCAACCAGAAGACACAGAAGCCGTGTCAGATGTTCGGGTTCCAAAGAACGTTCGCAAACTGGAACAATCACTTCCGGGTTTGCGGCATTCAGGAGCCAAAGTGTTCGACTCGCAAGGCATTCAGGATCCAAAATACAACTGTACTACTATGGTACATATGGTTTCACATTAGTAAGTTTAGGGATTTCTGAACCATTGGGAGTTAGCGGGTAGTTGGAAGGAAGAACAAAACCTGGTCTCCTTGTAAGCAAGGGCTTGGAGGACACTGAAGAGGGCAAACTTTGCTGGGTGAAAGCTAGTCAAAAGTGTTGGGAAACTGCCAGTCTCTAAAACACAGAGAACTCTGTCAGTTGTAGGACTTTGAAACAATTGAGCTGTGGACTTGAGCAGACCAATGACTTTGAAGCAAAGAACCCTCTCTGGGCTCAGAGAAAGAAGACTGATTGTAACATCTGTAAATAGGTTGTGCATGTATACTGGTGTATGTCATTTCTCCTCTGGTCCCTGCCACGGCTATACGACTTGACTGTCTGTCTCCATGCACTGAGGTCGTCTGCAAAGGATTCCCACATGGCAGGGTTTATGTGGCTTCATGCCACATTTGCAGACATCTTTGTAACACAGTGTTGGTCTGCCAAGTCTTACTATAGAGGTCTATGAAAATCTGGTAGCAAGTGATTTGGGGACTGGGGGCATTTTCTTTGATTAGGGGCTATGCCCCTGCTCGCTCCATTCAACAACCTCCCTGCCATCCTCCCCATAGAGCTTCTCCTTTCCACCCCATGTAACTACCAAGTTTGCTTTTTACCTTCCCAGCCCATGGAAATTCAGGATTGTGATGCAGCACTACAAATCCTCCAATGGGGGCTGCACAATGACAGCCTTCCATTCTTATGTATATAGGAAGAAACAGAACTGTTATCTTAAGTATGTGACATGATGGTGGCATCTCTTGATCACTACAGAAAGTGTTACATTTCAGCGCAAAAAGGAATGCTCATAATCATTATGCTTCATCTTTGTTTTAGTCACGTAATTGATATTAGAACTGACCTAAATCATGCAAATGATATGCAAGCCTCTTCTTTTATCCTGTCCCATCATAGCGTTAATCACCTTTGGAAAATGTGGGGTTTTGAAAGACCAAACCAAAGATTAATATTTAAGAATGCGCTCATATGCAACAGTTGAGCTGTGTGTGTGTGCTGAGCTTTTGTGACCAGTGAAAAAGTGATGTATTATGAACATTACATTAAGATTTTTAAATGGAGCAAAAATGAAGAGAGGCTAAACTTGTCCCCATTAGCATTAGATCTGCAATCACAACACATTATGATAAGGCCAATAAATGTTACTTTTGGAGTAATGAAATTGCCATCATGACACTCTTAATAGGAATGGTATTGTAATTGAAGATATTCGGTTTAGAGAAATGATTCTGTTTGTTCCAAGTCTGAGAAACTATCAGAAAGTCAATTCAATGTTCAATTGAATATAACTGTCAGATGGGTATTTTGTTTGATCCAGTATCTTAGAATCAGGGCTGGATTCATCATTATTCTAAGTATGCTATAGATTTAGGAGCTCAGACAAATTAGATTTCCTGCTATGGTTTTATTATTATGGAACTGTAAGTTGTATGAAATTCCAAAGGCAAAATGTTTAAAGAAATTGTTGGGGCAAATTGCCACTTGACAAAATTAAACATCTGCTGTCTGGCGTGGCTAAGCCTGTGAAGTTCAGCACAGCTAAGTTTGCTGTAAAAGCTCCCCAACTCAAGAGAGTCTGTGAGACTAGCCTCATGACCTGAGATAAGATGATGAATTTTGATGATGATGGAGTTTATCTCAGGTGTGTTGAGTGAGAGAACAGATCGGCAACTTCATTCAGTTTCGTACGTTCTCTGGGATGCAGTACATATAAAGTATGAAAGGGTGGACAAATCTGTAGAAAAAAACCAGAGCAGGCTGCTCAGTCCGAGAGTGACGGGGTTAAGGGTTTGATTATAAAGCGTACAGTAATTGCTCTCAGACCTATTAGCAAGATGTCTTGTACTGAGTGTCATTCCGGCTTTTCCCACAGGCCCTGTTCACTAACCCTTTGCATTTTGACAGTAATTACCATCCATGCACAAACATCCCTGACTACAGCACTGGTCTGGTGCAGACCACAGCACATCAGCAGGATTTGGGGGGGGGGGGTGTTTTGTTTTTTAAATCCAGTCTGGAATGCAACCACGGCAAACCAAAACGAATGAGAAAAAAGTCAAGTTAAGAAACTCAAGCATCTGGAGGGAGAGACCTACTGCTCTCTGTAGCTTAGTAAGAGGAGGCAGGAGGTTACTTGGGCAACTATTAAGGGAACTGGAGGTTCAGTGGACCACCTGAGTGACTTCTAGGGGCCAGAGTCTTGTAGGTAGGGATTCCGATGAAAATGGAAACAGGAGAGGAGATTGCCAGTGCCTGATTATCCATCCCATGTTCAAAGCAGAAATCGTTCCAGTGAACAGAACTGGTATTCACTGATGTTGTTGCTTTCAGTCCGAGAACGATAGGCAATTGATGATATCCCTCCCCACATTTGCACTGTGCTTCCCATTCTTCGAATGGGGTGGAATAATGTACAGTAATGACATGTAATTTTTGCCAAGGTGGACAGTTTTAGGCAGAAGATGAACTGCAGCAGTACCCCAAGTAGAACAGAAAATTTTGCCTTCTTATATCCCAGCTTGCAGGTGATCCCTTCAATGATACACCTAGTCATTGGCCTAAAAAAATTCTTGGGAGTGTGCAGGGTGAGAGTTGTTGATGTGGAGGCACTATTTTCCTGATGGTGCCTGCCTACATAGGAACATAAATGTTGTATTCTGTACAATTCAGGCTTGATTCATAGAACCGCTTGGGCTTGTGACGTAGCTGCTCGTTATGGATGTTTTTGCTTTCTACATTACCCTTTTCCAGCCTTCCCCATAGGGAAGATGCTGAAGGAGCGTCTCCACTCCCATCGTTCAATCTGGACACTGAGGTCCAGCGCCGAGGGCCTTCTGGTGGTTTCCTCACTGCAAGAAGCCAAGTTACAGGGAACCAGGCAGACGGCCTTCTCGGTAGTGGCATCCGCCCTGTGGAATGCCCTCCCACCAGATGTCAAAGAGAACAACAACTACCAGACTTTTAGAAGACATCTGAAGGCAGCCCTCTTTGGGAAAGCTTTTAATGTTTGACAGACTACAGTGATACCTCGGGTTACATACGCTTCAGGTTACATACACTTCAGGTTACAGACGCCACTAACCCAGAAATATTACCTCAGGTTAAGAACTTTGCTTCAGGATGAGAACAGAAATCGTGCTCTGGCGGCGCGGCAGCAGCAGCAGGAGGCCCCATTAGCTAAAGTGGTGCTTCAGGTTAAGAACAGTTTCAGGTTAAGAATGGACCTCCAGAAAGAATTAAGTTCTTAACCCGAGGTACCACTGTACCGGAAAGGGTTACTTCTGGGTTTCGCTGCTCGCGCATGTGCAGAAGCGCAAAATGACATCACGCGCATGCGCAGAAGTGGCGAATCGCAACCCGCGTGTGCGCAAATGCTCCGCTGTGGGTTGCATTCTTTTCATGTTGTGAACGGACCTCCGGAATGGATCCCGTTCACAACCAGAGGTACCACTGCATTCTTTCCTTGTTTCTGCTCTGAATGGAACTCACCTCTGAACTGAGACTGAAAAAAGGCACTGCCATTGAGTGCCTTTCTTTATTTCGAAAGAGAGGTGGTTTTTAAGGCAAGTGCTCCTGTTTCTCAAAGCAGAGAGCAGAGAGCCTTTGCCTGACTTCATTCCCATTTGACGTCCCACGAGAGGCTGAGGTTTCTGAGAGCAATCCCCCAGGTGGACAGGGATTGGCTCATGCTGCTTTCCGCCTGGATCCCGCAGAGTCGGCTGAGGATGCTTCGAGGTGCCCAGGGCTGCCCTCCTCATGAAAGTAGGTTGCCATTTTAGCTCGAAGTAATTGATGGCCAATAGAGACTGGCTCTTTGTCAGTTCCAGTCCTTCAGACAAAGCCTGACATGCTGCCTGCAGAGAAGCTTCTTTTTCCCCGACAGGAAATCTCAACACGCTGCTCCCTTTGGACAAGTGATTGATTCTGCTGTAATACCCTTAAATGGAAGCTGCATGGGAGGGAACCGGCAGAGTCCCGGGGATCAAAGAGACAAGGTCTTTAGCGGTAATTGGGCCACCCTGCGCCAGGTGAATTCTTCTGCTTATGGACCGAGTGCAAATGTCACATCAGGTGATGGTGTCAGGGGAATCGAGCCAGCCACTTGTTTAGAGCACAGGTTCTTAGCCACATGCCCTTGAAAGCATACACCTACCGACGGGGGTTTGAAATCATTGCTTTTGACAGTAGTGGTCATGGATCAGAAAGACTGGGCTGCTTTCTCTTTCCCTGGTGTGTCACAACGATGGGCTTCGGAAAGCAAAGAGAGAGTTGGCATGGGAAAGTGAGACCTAATGTGGATCTTACCTGAAGCAGAAGGGAAGCTGCTCTGATGGAGCAGGGGAGCTGCTTCAGGATAGTGAGGTGCCATTGGAAGCCCAGACTCACCTGGGTCCACCACACACCCTGGACACCAGATGCATCAGGGGTGGCAGTTGGAGCCAGAACCATTGACAGACAGAGCCAACTAATTCCAGTCTGGGTCTGTCTGTGCTAGGCCCAGGAACCTTGAAACGTGGTCCAGGACTGGTCCAGAATCTGGAGGTTCCGCAAGGAGTCAGTCCGACAGGGCCAAGGCAGGATATGAGGCAGGAAACCAGGCAAGGGCAAGGACAGGTGCAGGATCTGTCATACAGCAATGTTGCTCCTGCAACCTGGGGCAGGGTCCGACAGCCTTTTATCTTTGTCGGGGTAGCGGCCGGTCCTGATCCCCTGGCGACTCACCTCCCTGTTTCTCCCGAATGCATTCACTCCTCCAGTGAGTACTCCGGCCTCTCCTTCTCTCAGACCTTAGTCTCTGCAGCTCGGGAGATGTCAGTGGGTTACTAGACCCAGAGGCCGCCTCAGCCTCCCCTGACCCAACCAGTAGTGGAGCAGCTGTAAGTGATGGCCCAGCTGGACAACAAGGTAATCCCCGCATCTGGAGCCAGGGCAGGCTCAGGTCCCTGACTCAGCCCAGCTGTTGTTTGTTGCAGGGGAACCTGTGCAGACTGGGACTCTTCAGGATCAAGCCCCAGACTTGGTTCAGATGATGCCTGAGGCAAAGGATCCAGTGCAGACTGAGTCTCCTCTGGTTCCGAGCCCAAGTCCCAGGCCATCACACCGTCCTCCTCTCTGCTGACGTCTGCAATGCCAACAACTGAGGCTGAGGAGAAGGAGGCTGACAGGCCATGCTACCTCCTGGATTGGTTGTAAGAATGTAGGCAGGTGGGGACTGGCCGGGGGCACACAGATTGTTACTAACATGGATGTTAAAGAGTAGTAGCACAGACCGTCGTAGAAGTAATTTCCCCTGCTTTAAAAGGGTGTACTGTTCTTATTCCTCGGCACAAAAATATTGTGGCTAATGCAGATGTCCTGAAGAGTATCAGGTACACGGTTTCTTGTTTTGCAGACTTTAGATCCAATGAAATCTCCAAATTTTTCTTCTAATTGCCTGTTGGCAACATGCGGTCTCTGCTAAAAAGCATATTTTCTGTCAAGATTGCATTCATCATTTGGGCTAATTTTTCTTGGCCCTCCACCCATCGGAGCTTCATTGGGAAGGGAAACAGCAGCTTGTGGGTTAGCAAATGCCAGTCGGCTGAACAGGGGAAAGAGAGAGAGAGAGAGAAGAAAAGGGGGGGAGGGAGGGAGAAAGGATGAAATGGCAGGCACACAGCCCAAAACTCCGTTCCAAGGCATTTGCACACCTTACTTTTATTTTTATTTTTTTGGTAAAAAGGTTTGGGGGGATTTCTCCTTTGCCAGTTCCCCCATCTACGTGGCAAACGTTCAGGTGGTTGCTTCTGAAATGTGACCCTCACCCCACCCCAAGGCTCTACAGCATGTACATAATCCAGGCTCCAGCCTTGCAATGGATCAATTGCAAAATCATTTGCAAAGACAGCTTGCTTATACTGTCACTGTGCCAACGCCATAAGCTCACTGGGTATTTTTGTCTTGGCAGATGCCCATTCTGTTGTAAAGGTCTGTTCAGCTCTCGCCTCCTTCTCTTTCAGGTAATATTCAACACTTCCATGTTGGAAAAGGAAGAGGGAACTCATCTCTGATTATCCAGTATTATTACTTTGGGACTCTTCTATAAATCGCACGGTGGTCATTGCTGGTGTTGCTTTTTGAATGTCCAGATGTGGTAGTTTGTGCCACATCTGGACTGAACATTTTCTAGGGGGTTTCGCAGTTGAAAATAGGAATTTTGGTAGAGTTAGAAAAATGATTCCCTACACCTGGGGCTTACCTGAAATGTAACCCCCCCAAAAAAAAACCCTCCCAAATGATGTTGCCCCATTCACAGGTAGTGAAAAGGTAAGGGATGTTTTCGACAACTGGGACAGAAGCAAAAGAAGACAGGTCTTGCCATTGATAGCACACCTTTTCTTGATGTCCACTAGCTCATGGCCACCATTTTTATTACTCACAATTCATCAGGAAACAATAAGTAGTGTTTTTCTCAGGGAATTAGGAGGAAAAATAGCATTGCCTGCCACCCAGTATAGCCCCTTTATAGCTGCCACTGCTATTAAACTTGCAATTACTTGGAGTGGTGGTCTTGTTCCTTTTTCATCCAGGCTCCAAAAAGACTCCACTTTTGGCCCAGTTTTAAAGACCCTTAAATTGTGTGAATAATATACCTCTTTTCTCAGTATGCCAGTCTGTTCCCCGGCTGCTGCTTCAGCTGCTGCTTTTTCATTCCTGGTTCAGTTAAACAGGAGATCCCAGTCAACCAGGGATCCTGAAATGAATAGAGTGGTCTCATGATGCTATGTAATCAAGCAAATTTGGCTACGTGATTCCATCACTAAAGGAAACTGAGAGCAGGGTGGTGCTTCCCTAATTGTGTCACATTGGTGAATCTCACCATGGGTAATTCCACCAAGTTGGGGATTTCATAGTGAATGGGATGGTATCACAATGCAATGTAGCCAATCGGATGACATCAATGAGGGCTGGAAGAATCACTTGAAAGCCATGTTGTTAGTCACTTGAAAGGCAATGTTCATGAACATAAACATTTCTCAAGGAGTGCTGAGGAGGGAGGTGGCTTTGACACGGTGGAAACTGACTTCTGCTCTGTGCTCTTTGGATCTGAAGGTCCCCATTCATATAAATGTCACTCATAAGAGCTGGTATGGTGTAGAAACAGAATGGCAGTCATCACATACCCAGTTCAAATCTCATCTCTATCACAAACTCATTTGGTGGCTATAAAAAGCCTCCGTGTCGTGGGGGTGCTGGCTGGGCCAGAAGACCCTAGGGAGCCATCCAGTGGGCTAGGGAGGTCTCTCCACCCCCATCGTTCTGCATCTCCACCCCCATCGTTCTGCCCGGACACTGAGGTCCAGCGCTGAGGGACTTCTGACGGTTCCCTTACTGCGAGAAGCCAAGCTACAGGGAACCAGGCAGAGGACCTTCTCGGTAGTGGCGCCCGCCCTGTGGAACGCCCTCCCACCAGATGTCAAAGAGAAGAACAACTACCAGACTTTCAGAAGACATCTGAAGGCAGCCCTGTTTAGGGAAGCTTTTAATGTTTAGCAGACCACTGTATTTTAATACTTTGTTGGAAGTCGCCCAGAATGACTGGGGAAACCCAGCCAGATGGGTGGGGTATAAATAATAAATTATTAATTATCATCATCATCATCATCATCATCTACCTGGGTGTCAGGAGAGCCCAAGGAAGAGGATACTAGTGGGAGCAATTTCCCTCACCTTGTCCCATCTCTCTACCAGCCCCTGCAGGGCAAGGTGCTGGTTTTGCTTCCATCTCTGGAGTTGCCAAAGACTTGTTCATCCACTTTACCTATCACATCAACAGCTCAGCCTCCAGAGTGTCCTGCCCTGCTTCTCCAGCAGAGGAGAAGACCCCACCTGTCCTGCACACCACTGAGGAGGCAGTAACATTCCCTTCATCAACCAGGTCCCAGAGACGTCACTGCAGCCATAAAGAGATGGGGCTCATCCAGCCTTCTCAGAAAAGGACTTGGTTGCTTGCTCCACCTAAGTGGGGAAGAGAAGATATGAAGAAGAGGAGTAAATAATGTAGCATCATGATTATCATCATACCTATCTTTAATAAGGTTCTTTAGCTTGATAAGAAGTTGGTTGTGAGAGAAGCCCCCCTTCCCAAATCTTTCTAACATTGATTAGCATTCAATTCTAAATCATTCTAAAGTGTTTGTTAGGCTTCACATGCCTGTCTCCATATGTCTCTTTTCAACTACATGTGCTGTCAAAAGAGACAGAAAAAATAGCAAAAGTACAAAAAAATAATAATAAAACAGTGCAAGAATCTACACTTATGTCTGCAGAGCTATAAAGGGAGAAACCTCTCTCCTTGCCCCTCATAATGCCAGATAGATTCTAAACCCTAACGGTTTGCTCCACCATTGCTATGTCAAGATAGAGCTTTTGGTATACATTGTACCTCACTACAGAAGAGCAGTAAAGAGCTTTCCCCCTTTTGTGAATAACCCCCACTCCCACCTCCAGTTTCCATTGCGTGAACCTTCAGATTTTTATTCAGTTCTTCTTAAGAAACACAAAGAGGACTAAAATTGAAACCAAGAAGCATGAACGCAGATGAGGGTGAAGACTGTTTGGTTTCAAAAACGACAGATTCCAGGGTTTAATCCTCTCTGCAAAACAGGTCCTCTACTCTGGAAACCCATAACCTGCTCCTGGAGAACGTGGAAGATGGATGTGGAAATGTAAAGAAGCTCTGTATATGCTCAGATGGACATTCTTATTATTTTTCCTCCTTCATATCTGCCCTTGTTTTGAAGAAGATTCCAAAGTCCAGTCATACGGAGTTCTAATATGCCTAAATGTAGCTCTGGTTGTTTGAAGACACAAATCTCCAGCATCTCCAGTTAACAGACCTTAACATGCATCTCCACTCCAGTGCTTTTGTCTCCGTGACACTTTCCCCACCAGGCCTGGCCCTACCATTAGGCAGAGGCCTCAGGCAGCAGATGCTGGGAGGTGGATAATTACTGTGAGGCGTTGGAAAGCAGAGCTGTGCATGCTTATGTGGCCTTTTCTGGGACCCTTGAGCTAGCCTGCTGGCCTCAAGTATGAGAAGACTGTCCAATCACCAGTGCTGAAATGAGAGCCAGTTGTCAGCTTTGTTGGCTTTGGTGCATGGAATAGTGTGAGTGGCTGCCATCTTGAAATAGACTCATCCCCCAATCTTCTTTTCCAGTTCCAGAGAGATCTGAAGAGCATGAAGGACCAATCACCCTATCTTTGGTTCACCAGGGCATCTATCCTTCCCACGTTAAGCCCCTCCTCATTTCGCTCGCTAGGTCGCTGCCAGGAGGAAGCATCCATATCTTCAAATGCACCAAGACATTAGGGAAGGCTGCAGACTCCCATCCTGTTCCCTCACAAGCCTCTCACAGCTACAGTTCCAGAGTTAGCTTAACAATCCACTACTCTTTCCAGGGAACTTTGGGAACTGCAGTTCTGTGAGGGTCTCCCAACAACTCTTATCAACCTTGACAAACTACATATCCCAGAATCCTTTGGAGGAAGCCATGGTGGTTTAAAGTGGTACCGTAGTGCTTTAAATGTGTGGTGTGAATGTGGTGAAAGTCTGCTTTAGTGATAAAGCACCAATACTGAGGAGAGCCAGTGTGATGTAGTGGTTAAGAGCAGTAGACTCATAGTCTGGTGAACTGGGTTTGATTCCCTGCTCCTCCACATGCAGCTGCTGGGTGACCTTGAGCCAGTCACACTTCTCTGAAGTCTCTCAGCCCCACTCACCTCACAGAGTGTCTGTTGTGGGGGAGGAAGGGAAAGAAGAATGTTAGCTGCTTTGAGACTCCTTAGGGTAGTGATAAAGCAGGATATCAAATCCAAACTCTCCTCTTCCTCCTCCTCCTCCTCCTCCTCAGGACTCCAACACCTCAAGGACTGCCTCTCCCCATATAAATCGTCTCAGACTCTGCATTCATCATCTGAGGCCCTTCTTCGTGTGCCTCCTCCATGTGAAGTCCAGAGGGTAGCATCACGAGAACAGGCCTTCTCTGTAATGGCTCCCCATTTGTGGAACGCTCTCCCCAGGGAGATTCACCTGGCACCTTCATTATATATATTTTAGGTGCCAGGTGAAAACGTTCTTCTTCTACCAGGCCTTTGGCTGATTAATAGTCTGCAAGCTTTTAAATATGTCTGTGGGAAAGGAGGGTTATTGTTTGTTGTTCTGTTTGTAATTATTTACTTGCTTTTATCCTGTATTTTACCCTGCCCTGAGATCTTATGATGATAGATGGTATATAATAATAATAATAATAATAATAATAATAATAATAATAATAATAAGCTGGAGCCTTGAGGTTGCTCATCAACAACAAGCACCTTCACAGCAGACTGCACTTGTATACTCTGCGCCTTGTCACAGTATTCCCCACTATGATGAGTTCTGTATATTTATATTAAAATTATGGAAAATATTTCTAAATTCTCATCTAGACGTAAAAATTAGCATATGCACATTTTATGCAAACGTAGCTTCTCATCTGTGGCAATGTGCAAGTGACCGTGCTGATCAACTCCTGGGACGCCCTGGGTGCCTGAGCATCCACAAAAGTCCCCATGAAGGGGCTGGGCACCCACAAATTTCGGTGCCAGAGTCATGCATGCTGCATGGCACCTGTAGCCCTGGGCACCCACTGTCGTGGAACCAAGTTGACACGCCTGATGCTGATTTTCTGGTTCCCTCCGCCATTTTGTAGCAACCTGGGCACCTAGCTACAATCCCCCCCCCCCCCGCTCCACAATGTGGGTGATCGCTCTACACCATGGGCTCATCTGTAGAGATTTAAATGGATCCCAGAAGTTGGAATGCTGTGGATTATGCATGCAGAGTGAATGCCAGATAGCTCCGTTACAGCCATAGCCTCACTTTGGGCTGGATCCTATTCCATAGCATATTTCCCCTAACAGTTAATCCAGCCTGATCTTTTGCCTCTGCCTGCCTCTCTCTCCAACACATATGCATTCGGATGCACACTTTCATAAACCAGAGAAGCTTCACACCATATTGCACGCATTTCCTGAATGGATTTATAATCCATCCAATACGGTACTTTTTGAACGTGTTACAAAAAGGACAGATTTACAGGAGACAATCTGCCTTCATGATGATTGCATATTGTGGCATTTCTAGTCCATATGGATCAGTAAGTCTTGGATAGCAGGCATTTGACCTTCAAAATCATGCAAATGTGAAACCAGACTTCCACTTTTTACAGCTGGAGAAGTCACAGTTTGACTTCTTCATCTTGGCTGGGAAGCCTTGATTAAAATACAGTTTGACTTAAGAAATCTTTGAGTGGTATTTTCTCCCACTCTTTCTTTCATAGTGGCTTAAAATAATAATAATAATTTTTTTTTTTGGAGCCTAGTTACCCTCCCCTTCGCTTCATCCCTTCCAGCTGAACTTCACTCATTAGCACCTATGACTCAATTGCTGATCATTTAAGAGCTAAGTTGCTAATTTAGAGCCAGGGGCAAAGTATAAGCAAGACTTGAAACCTTTTTGCTCACGCCAGAGTTAATCTCAAGTAATAACTCCTGAAAGCCTCTGAAAAGGTCTGAGTGTGGCTTTCTGTCAGCCGCATTAGGGAACGGCACATTTTCGCGCTAAGAAACCTTGATTGTGCCATATCTGATCAGAACGCCTCCAATCGGAAATTGATAACTCTTCTTGCTTTTATTAATGTAAAGCAGACTTCCACAACCTAGTGCCCTCCAGACATTGTGCAACTACAGCCCCCATTAGCCCCGGTCAGCAAGCCCTGATGTCATGGGATGGTTGGACAGAGAGGAATGGTGGGAGGAACCAGCTGGGGAACCACCAAGGGAAGAAGGCTCAGGGCCTGGGAAGTGGTGGTCGGACAGAAGGAGGGCAGAAGGAGAAGAGGGAGAAGACTGGGGAGAGGAGGCATTGGAAGCTGAAGAGGTAACAGGGTTTAGTGAGCTGGGAGAGTCTGTGGTGGAGAGCAGTCCAGAATCAGAGGCAGAGGCTGAAGCAGGAGAGTGGGTAGAAGGAGGTCAAGGGAGGCAGAGATGAATCAGGCTGGTCAAGAGTCAAGGGTGTCTTCCCCTCCTGCTGCAACAAGCTCCCCCCAGTCTCCCAGAACCAGAAGGGGGCTGAAACAGGTGGAGCGGCAATAGGCTACACGGAGGCACAGTCTCCCTGGAGATGCAATGTTGCGTGCATGTCACGTGTATGATGTCACACACGCATAGCACACATTGTCAGGAAGAAGCTGAGCAGGGCGGCTTCCTCTCTCATGCTCAGGAGGAGCCAGCCATTGAACTGCACCACGCTTGGCCTCCCCCACCCCCTCAACATCCAGGTGACCCAGCCCCCTGCCAGCAAATACTGAGGGGGCCAAAGACCCCTCTGCCCCTAGGAGTTGGTATGCCTGGTTGAAATCCTAACTTGCACTTGATTCTACCACTTCTGGATCTGCCCCCAAACTCTGTACAGATCTGGTTCCAATCCTGCTGAGACTCACATTTCTTTTTTTCTAGATGATCTTTATTGAATTTTTAGTTACATACTATACATACACATACATTATGTTTCACATTTGTTCTTGCTCTCCCAAGCTGACTTCCCTCCTTCCTTCTTCCAGCTTTTTTATGTCGTATTTAACTTTTCGCATTGTCCTTGTCCATTTTATATATAATTGTTCTTCTTCATTTTTTTCCATAAAATGTCTGGAAACAAATAAATCTTTCTATATATACAATTCTTGTTGTCTGTCTATATTCATTTACAAATATTGTTCAACAATATACATTTTTAATTCATTTTTATATGATTATCCAATAAATTTCTTGTGTTTTCCCGTTATCAGGTTTATTTTAGTTCTACTGGTTTCCCTATTTCACATCGTCTTCTCTATCTATAACATAAATTTTCCCCATTCTTTTTGATATGTTTTGTCACCCTGGTGTTGAATTTTTGCTGTTAGTTTGGCTATTTCTGCATACTCCATAGCCTTGTACTGCCACTCTTCTACTGTAGGCAATTTTTGCCGTTTCCACACAAAACAGTGGTGCTGAGACTCACATATCAACTCCTGTGACTTCGTCTGCCTTTGGCTCAGCATTGACAAGCCCAGACTTCTCCCTGCTTGGATGCCATTCTGTCTCACCTAACCCCCTAATACCAGATGTTTGGGGACAGGCTGCGTATTAGGGGTGGCAAATCCTGCCTTCATTAAGCCCTTCTTCAAGATATTTTTAAAGGGGGCTATAGTGCCTGCTCCTGCCAACCTAGCAGTTCGAAAGCACATCAAAGTGCAAGTAGATAAATAGGTACCGCTCCGGCGGGAAGGTAAACGGCATTTCCATGCGCTGCTCTGGTTTGCCAGAAGCAGCTTAGTCATGCTGGCCACATGACCTGCAGACAGCTGTCTGCAGACAAACGCTGGCTCCCTCGGCCTATAGAGCGAGATGAGCGCGCAACCCCAGAGTCGGATTTCACTTGTCTTTGAAGAGACAATCTGGGCAAGGCGATAAATCCTAGTTGATTTTGCAACCAGAGTCCTAAACCTGAATGGAAATCAAGGCATCATTATTTATGTTTTGTCTTTGGGAACATCTCAAGATTCCCTCCTCCTCCTCCTCCCCCTCCCCTGAGACCCCTGAAAAGAGGGGCAGGTTTTAGCAGCTGTCCGTGTTGCTGTGAACAGTGCCTGCCAAACTGGAGGGAGCAGAGCAGATCGACTTAAAGCTGCCGTAAAAGCTTTTCTGTTGCAAGATTGAAAAGAGGGCGAGGTGGGAAAGTAGAAGCTGAAGGATGGCTATGGGATTCGTCGTGACCAAATTATAAGGCTCCTTTTCCTGACTGAACTGGAAAGTCCATGCAATGCAGCCCCTCAGAGGAACACCTCACAAGCCACAGGCGTACAATACCTCTCAGCACAAACAGCAAGAGTCCAGCACTTGCCGATAAGCTTGTGTTTACATTAGCTCCCTATAGTTCAGTTCAGCTGCTGGGGGTGAATAGCTGTAGCCTTGCTATACTGGTCATATTAAAGGCAGCACTCTTGTTGATAGCAGCTCCAGTCAATGTATCCGTTCCAGGAAACGTGTGTGTGTGCTTTTGTGCAAGAGAGAAAGTGTGAGAGTATGTGAGTGTGTGTGTCCTTTATTCTATTGTGTTCCATTTTAGCCCAGCCTAGTCTGTAATCCTATGTACTAATAGCAATCTCAGTTATCTGAGGGCCAGTCTCTAGGTAGTCAAAACAGCAAGCATGGGGAGGAGAAATTTGGTTCAGTTTGCATTTAAAAGTGAACTTAGTATTTTTTTTCCACTTTCCAAAATAAGATGCAAAATGAAGCAAAGCACATCCTTTGAAATGTGCACTACTCTGAATTTTGCAGTGTGATTCTCTAGCCGTGTGTACAAAATGCATACATTGGGGTTGAAGTGTGAGTATAAAGGCACAGATTAGTGAAAATTACATAGAAAAATGCATCAAATTAGGAGAAATCGCTTTGCCAAAAAGGTGTATATTGGGCAAAATTGCATATAAAAATGTGTTTTTATACGGGAGAAAAATCACACTAAATCTCACTAAACTATTGACAATTTTTCATGAGGATTTTAAGTGTCCTTGGGGTAGTTAATTGGGAACTGAGAGGACAGGACTTTATGAGAGACACAAAAGAACCTTTAAAGCAGTGGTTCTCAAAGGGTGTGGCAGGAGAAGATGGCAGGTGTGGTGAGAAGATTCAAGGACAATCAAAGAAGCATTTTAACATTTCAGTGTAGTATAGTATAGTATAGTATAGTATAGTATAGTATAGTATCAAAGCAAATTTTTTTCTTTTGGATATACAGCCAGAAACAGTATCTGCGTCTCTCTTCAAGAACATTGACTATTCTTCTACAGTTCTCCACAGTGTATTTTTGTGAAAAGGGGTTTTCAACTCTGACAAATATGAAAGATCAGAAAAAAGAAAGACTACTTTATGTTGAGGCGGATATGAGAGTTTGTTTGTCCCAAATTAGACCTAATATAAATGGGATTACATGACATAGGCAAGTTCACACCTCTCACTGAATTTTTATATATATTGAAGGTATGTATGTCAAAGGTTCATTTATAATTACATTCAGGGGATGATTCCTGTTCTTATGTAGCTGCAAAAGAGGAATGACCACTGGGAGGAGCACAGAGAGAAGAAAGGACATGGTGCATCTGCAGGAGCACAACTGGATGCCTTCATCTGCCCCATGTCTCCCTGTATTGGTTTCTACAACCACAGCAGGCGCTGAAACCTTCCAACATTTTGACTCTACCCCAAAAGGTGCACTCCTCCATTGTTTCCCAAGACAGACAGATGGATGCCAACTGTCATAAAAGGCCAAAATGTGAATGGATCATACTTTGCACTCAGCAGATCAATTGCTGGTAGGATTTTATTAGGATTTTATTTACTTACACAATTTGTAACGGAGGATGTCTTCCAAACTTACCTAGCCTCATTTATCAGGTGGCATATTATTATGGCCCAGAATGCAATTTATAGACAGGTAGAGCTACAGGTAGGTTTAATGAGGAAGAAGACCTTCAGTTTTCTATTTTAACTTCTTTATTTTAAGGCACTGTTCTGTTCTTTTGGTTTTAAAATTAACTCGCAGACAGAAGTTTTGGAAGTTTCTTTAATTTAGTGGCCATATGTGATAGAATGATTCCCTGCTGTGAAATCTGTCATGGACAGAGAATCAAAAACAGAAGGGAAGAATTATGCCAATATGCCTAGCACCATATGAAGAAAAAAAATCAGATTCTTAACCCATGGACACTGGTATTCCACAGCAACATATTAAGTGCAATGCCCTCCAAAGCAGAAAAACCTAAAGACTCATCCAAGGAGCTATTTATGTGCAACCATGTTATGGTTGTGCATACCCTGGGGCTTCTGTGGGAATTTACAAAACTGCCTGTGATGTGGGGTAGAGGGGGGAACAATGCCAAGAGACTGACCTTTCTGTGCATTGAACTTGCAGGTACATAGGAAGCTGCTTTTTCCCAAGGTCAGAAAGAACAAGAGACAAACTTCCACCACCAACAGCCACCAAAAATGAGATACTACGGATCTGTGAGTTTTAGCCGCCCTGATAAAGTTGGCCCTAATGTGGATTGTGCAAAATCTATTTTACTTCATCCACTTTGCAGGGACTCCTTTGCAGACAAATTTTATCCGCTTCTGCCAAAAGGAGGGGAAAGGTTCTGGCCATTTTTAGATTCCCCAAAAGAGTGCTAGGGGAAGCACAACTTCATTTCACAGAGTGACTCAAAACCAAAACCCAGGAGCACAGACCAACTCAGAAACAAATTGGTTTTGTAAAAAAGAAAAACAGGTATTCAAGGTGAAAGCTGGGACCAATGCAAACCACTGCCATGTACATGCCTTGAGCAATTTTGAGGGAAGGTGGAATATAAATCAATAAACTGTGATGAAAACTGAGTCACCATCATTGCAACATAAAGCCAATCTGCAGCACAGCAAGACACATTATTGTTGCTGATCAAAGGAGACAGATTAGGAATCGCTTCTCCAGAATGTCCCCACATCCCCAAAGAGGTTTGAAGAATGAAATAATCCTCCCCCGAAGCAGGACTTCACAGTATGGACCCTTTTAGCTCTCAAGTCTCCGAAATCTGGTTGATGTTTCCATCAAACAATTTAGCACACAAACTGAGACAAGATGTGGAAATTCTTGCCCGAGCGAATGTAATTGCACGGACAGCGTCAATGCCATTCGACTTGGTGTCAACCGTTTCCCGAAGTTCACTTTGTCATATAGAGCAGCCAACAGGCGAGGAAGAGATACCAGAGCAGAATGGTCCAGAATGAAGTAGACAGTGTAGAATCGTAGTTTCTCTGATGTGAAGTTCTCTGCATGCCTTCAACATTCTGGAGGATGTAATAAGGTAAAGGTAAAGGGACCCTGGCCATTAGGTCCAGTCGTGACCGACTCTGGGGTTGCAGCACTCATCTCGCTTTATTGGCCGAGGGAGCCAGCGTACAGCTTCCAGGTCATGTGGCCATCATGACTAAGCTGCTTCTGGCGAACCAGAGCAGCGCACGGAAATGCCGTTTACCTTCCTGCTGGAGCGGAACCTATTTATCTACTAGCACTTTGACATGCTTTCGAACTGCTAGGTTGGCAGGAGCTGGGACAGAGCAACGGGAGCTCACCCCATCGCGGGGATTTGAACCGCCAACCTTCTGATCGGCAAGTCCTAGGCTCTATGGTTTAACCCACAGCGCCACCCGCATCCCTTTGGAGGACGTAATAGTTATGCAGAAATAGTTAATGCACAACTGTGATAGCCAAGACCTTTAATCAATAGTCAGATTAGACAGGTGGGAGAATCTACCACAGAAAGTTTCTGCTATTATTAGTATAAAAGGAAAGCGAAGGAAAGGACATTGAAGTCAACTCAGACAAAAGAGGACAGAGAGATGCTCTGATTGTAACGTGAGAACTGAGGGAAAGCCTTGCTAGATCAGGCCAAAAGCCTATCTAGTCCATGGTTGATGAACAACTCCAGGCACGCCTGGAGGATGTGGACCATTTGGATCCCTTCCAATCTGGATTCAGGCCTCACCATGAGACTGAAACTGCCTTGGGTCATGCTGATCGATGATCTCCAGCAGACTAGGGACAAAGGTGAAAGCTGTTTCCTAGTTCTGCTGGATTTCTCAGCAGCCTTTGATACCATCAACCACAACATCCTTCTGGACCGGCTAAAGGAGCTGGGAGCTGGGGGCACTGTTATACAATGGTTCCGCTCCTTTCTCCTGGGTCGTGTTCAGAAAGTGGTGTTGGAGGATGAGTGTCCTTTCTCAACACTGCAGCTTCTGTCTCTCTCTCTGCTTCTGGAAATGCTGGAAGCAAGGGGGGGCAGATATTCACCCTCCTCTTCTGTTAGGAGCTATTCTTCCTGCGATTGCATTCCCCACTCTTCCAATCCAGATCAGCCCCTGGCAGTCCAGAATCCTATCCTTGCAGTGATCATAGGAATGTTGGAAGCTGTACACTGAATCAGAAAATTGACCTACCTAGTATTGTCTACACCTCCTTGGTAGCTGCTCTCCAGAATTTCAGACTAGGGTCTTTCCCAGACCTACTTGGAGATGTTAAGAAATGAACCTGGGACCCTTTGCATGCAACATGATCCAGGATTAGATGGGCTTTGGGGATGAAATAACAGGACTCTTCTTGTCTTCTTAAGTGTGTGATACATTTTGGAGCCTGAAAAACTAAGATCAGACTCAAAAGTGCAATGTGAAGTTTAGGAGGACCATAATTCCTCCTAAATTGGCTCACTAGCTTCCGGGGAACCTTAAAGCTTGGGAAGAGAGAGAGATGTATTTAGGAGCAATAATGACTTCTAAAAAAGATATTTGCAGCTTTCCCCCGCTACCCAAGTACTGAACAGTTGGTGCACTTTATCTTGCATTATTACTATGTTTCTGAAAACCCCCATACAAAAATAAGGATCTGCAGAAGAGTCCGTAAATGGCTCTGAAGGAGCACCTAGCGGTCCATTGAGCGTTCATTCCACATTTCAAATCTAAATATGTCTTTACAAACAGCTCCAAAGGAGTCATTAGATTCCGCTGGGTCGACCCTCTGCATTTTCAAAAGACCCTAACTATATATTTACATAATCTGCATTTTTAAAAAAGCCCTTAATTATGTATTTACATGACAGATGATAACGGCTCCAAAGGAACCATAGCAGTCAGCTGTGTCTGTCCTAATATACTTCCTATAGGGATATTCCCCCCCCCCACACACACACCTCCCCTTTCTTAAGCAACTGCTTGTATTGGTGGGGAACTGGCACCAAATTAAAAAGAAAGAAAGAAAGCAAAACCCAACCTTTTCATCTAAAAGTGAGTAAAATGCTCTAAGTGGCTGAAGACAATCAGGAGATTATTTATTATGGGCTGTAGCCTGAGTCATTGTTCGCTCAAACTAAAGGACTTGGAATTTAACCGATTCAGAGCCTGATCCAAACACGTTCAGTGCCAGACTTCACCAACCTGATGCCCTCCATGGGGCTTCCTGCTGATGGGAGTTGTAGCCCAAAACATCTGGAAGGCACCAAGTTGGCAAAGGTTGCCCTTCCCGATGTCTTAGGGAAGGCGCTCTGGCAATCCTCAAAGGAATGTATGTATCCCTAGTGGAGATCGCCAGCTCACCTTCCGGGTAGGAACTCTGGGGATCATTCACAGAAATATAGACACAACACGTAGGCTAATAACTGTTAGAGCATATATAATAGAATAATGGTATCCTTCAAAAAGTAGAGTTCATATATACAATGTAACAGACGAGTGGCACAGAACGTCAAGCTATGTGTTCAGGCTAGGCGTCAAAGGTCAGTCTCACAATGGTTATTCAAAGCTTTCAACAGAAGATGTCTCAAAAGTCTAAAAAGTAAAGTTTCTTCAGTACTTTTTCAAAAGTTTCAATGGAAGATGTCCCAAAAGTCTCAAGGACAGTGTTTCCAGAAGGATACTACTGTTTCGTAATAGTCTTCTCCAGCTGAAAATACAATACAAAGCATACAACCAATGAATGATAACAGAATTGAGCTACCCACATGAACACTGTATAATAAAACAATTCTCATTGCAACACAGGGGTTTGTTTTTGGCACTCTAGGGATTGTGGCAGGGCTAAGCATCTTCATCCTGGCATGTCCTTTTGAGGATTGCAGCAGAATTGGGGGGTGGGGCAGACCCCTTCTAGAAAATATGGAGGGCCCTCTGACCCCTCAGCCCCTTTTAGATGGCATCCCTGAATGGAAGTAAGCAAATTTAGTGGCTTCTAACCAAGATGGATATGTTGTTGTTGTTTAGTCGTTTAGTCGTGTCCGACTCTTCGTGACCCCATGGACCAGAGCACGCCAGGCACTCCTGTCTTCCACTGCCTCCCGCAGTTTGGTCAAACTCATGCTGATAGCTTTGAGAACACTGTCCAACCATCTCGTCCTCTGTCGTCCCCTTCTCCTTGTGCCCTCAATCTTCCCCAACATCAGGGTCTTTTCCAGGGAGTCTTCTCTTCTCATGAGGTGACCAAAGTATTGGAGCCTCAGCTTCAGGATCTGTCCTTCCAGTGAGCACTTAGGGCTGATTTCCTTAAGATGGCTATACTGTACATTATTTCTAGTGTCAGAAGCAGTATGCACAGCTGGCTGGACCTGATGAGAGTTGTAACCAAGTTGCAGATGATTTGGCTGCAACTTCTTTCAGCCCCAGGCAGCATGCCCAACTTCTCCTTGCTTGGGCTTTGTCCAATTTGGATGTAGGCCCCATCCACCACCAGTATGTGGACTCCAAATGCAGCCTTGGTGGGCAGAGAGCTTCCTCTCCCCTGGTGGGGATGCTGTGGTTCTTAATTTGGATGTGAGGAAGGAATTTTGGAATCGACTATGTAGAAAGGAGCAACGTTCTAGGATCTCTTAGCCGGTCAGATTATGGGTTTCTTGCATTGATTCTAATTCTGAGCCAACCCCATCTGGCCTGGTGGCTGTTTTCTACTCTTCCCAAACCATTATGAAGAAAGGGATCCCATCCCCCCAAAAATAACAAATTAAAAACCCCCAGAGCTGATAAAATGTTGCTGCTTCAAGCTTCCCGTGGTCTTCTGCATGGCTGTAAGATTATGGTGGCTTGTTTGTTTTTTAATTTAAAAAAGCAAAAAACCAAGGGCAAAGAGGTGCAAATGTTATAAAGCAGACGACATCGCAGGGCATGTCTCTGGTTCTCCTGCTTGTAGTTTCCAAAGGATTCTAATAAGTCGAGTAAACTGCCGGGACAAACAACACCGCTCCCAATGTGTCTGGAGATTCTGCATCTGCCTTCGTTAATCAGCCTCCTTTCCTGAATATGAATTGGAATAATGAGTCAATTAATGTTCTCAAATGCCAATGAGATGCAAAAGAGATTGGCAGTGGAGGTGGGAGCGGTGAGATTCGGGAGCTGTTCCAGTGCCTGGATTTTTAACAAGCATTGAAAACTGAGTGCACAACTGATTATTTATCACACACAAATGGGGTTGACTGGCACCTCTTCGCATCCACCCCCCTCCCCCAGTTCAACCCAGGCGGTGGAGGAGGGGGAGAGATCTCCACTTTAAGCCAGGCGGTCGGAACTGTAATTATACAGGACAAAATAGCAGGAGGCCATAAATTTTCTGCATTTTAAGACATGTATGCGGTGACTATTTCCTGGACTCTGGAAGAAATCAGCCTACTGTCCTTTCTGGGGCCCTTTGGGGTCAAAGCAGGAGGTTATTTTGTGCAGACTTGGCCCTAGATGGTTCTTCAGGTCTGTGACATGCTGGGTTTAGGAAATTGTGAATTGTTAGTATGAGTGTTTATTATATTTCTCACCTGTTCTTCCCCATTAGGGTTCCCACGTCAGGAGCATCCCTGCCCCTGGGATTTCAGGGCCCAAATCTGAGACCTAAGGGCAGCCCCTAGTGATGTCATGGGGTGGCCCCTAGAGATGGAAGTTAATTGGGAGAGGTGAGCAGAGGAGGCCAGATCAGCCCCCCGAGCGTCTATGCTATAATTTGGAGTCATGTCCTGCCATGTTGGAGCTTGCAAGCTGCATGCACAGTTAACATTATCGTCATCATCACTCTTGCCTGCCTGGAGATTCAAGCTCTCCATCTGCCACCTGCAGAGGGCCACTGCCAAACTTGGAGACTTCAGGTCAGACCTGGAGGGCTGGCAAGCCATTTCCTCATAAAGTCCCAGGGCAGCCCACAACAATTTAATAATACGATACTAAAAGCCGTTAAGACAGATCACAATCAAGAGAACAAGGTGGATCCTATAATATATATCTCAGGTACAGTGCCAGATTTACGTATAAGCTAAGCAAGCTATAGCTTAGGGCCCCACTCTCTTGGGGCCCCCAATTTTCTCCCACTATTAATATACTTCTTCTTAATTGTATTTCAGTTCAACAATTACTTTGATAAAATACGTGTTTTGTTTTGTGCAAATGGCTTTAGATACCTATTGTTGTTGTTGTTGTTTAGTCGTTTAGTCATGTCCGACTCTTCATGACCCCATGTACCAGAGCACGCCAGGCACTCCTGTCTTCCACTGCCTCCCGCAGTTTGGTCAAACTCATGCTGGTAGCTTCGAGAACATTGTCCAACCATCTCGCCCTCTGTCGTCCCCTTCTCCTTGTGCCCTCCATCTTTCCCAACATCAGGGTCTTTTCCAGGGAGTCTTCTCTTTTCATGAGGTGGCCAAAGTATTGGAGCCTCAGCTTCAGGATCTGTCCTTCCAGTGAGCACTCAGGGCTGATTTCCTTCAGAATGGAGAGGTTTGATCTTCTTGCAGTCCATGGGACTCTCAAGAGTCTCCTCTAGCACCATAATTCAAAAGCATTATAAATTACCATATAGCATATATTCAACACAAAAAAACAGCAACAATTTGCTGTTGAAAAAGGACAGCTGGACATATAAAGGGCCCCATTACCTTCAGTAGCTTAGGGACTCATCAAACCTAAATCCAGCCCTGCTCATGTATCAAAGTCCAGTGTAAATAATAATAGAATCACAGAGTTGCAGAGATGGAAGGGGCTTCATGAGTCCTCATCTAGTCCAATCCCTGCAATGCAGGCATCTTCAGCACACAGTGAAGGTGCTAGATGGGCTGCTGTGGGGAAGGAATTTCACAGTTTAGGGGCTGTCACAGAGAATGCCCTCTTACTGGCCACCACCCTCTGAACGACTGAAGGGAGTGGAACTACAATGAGGGCCTCTTCTGTTGATCTTAGGATCAGTTAGGATTCTTGCTCCGTGTTTGCAGTCATGAGATTGTTGTCTATCACATGACGGTATATGTTTTCATTCCACAGTGTGGGAAGTGACGGAGACAGGATGTTTGTGTTACTGTGTTCCACAAAGTGGGACTATTGTCCTTTGTTGTTTCTCTCTTTGCTGTCTGATGAGAAAGAGGAAGGAGCTAAGTCAGAATGCTCCAGGTGTATTATATGTAAATAAAGTAGATTAGCCAAAACGCTGAGCTATTGAGTCTGTTACGCAAACCACCAATACTCTGCAGGATCGTAAGTGTGCTTCTTGGTATCAGTCGCTGTGATGTTTGGGCTGAAGAAACCTTTTGAAGCTCCCAAACGATCGACCAGGAGGGAGAGAACTTGCCAGTTGGGCATGTGTTTCTACCAGGGTCCTACACAAGAGTAGGATGATCCTAACGCCCAAAAGGGTCTGTAGCAAAAGAGGTGGTCTTTTAGAAATTTGGGCCCAGAGTTGAATCCTTATTGCCCACCTGAGAAGAAAGGGCAGAGTGAGGCCAAAAAGCTCCCCTCCTCCTCCTCCTCCTCCTCCTCCTCCTCCTCCTCCTCCTCTTCTTCTTCTTCTTCTTCTTCTTCTTCTTCGGCGATCACTTGTAGCCAAGTAAGATTGTCTTCCAAGAACACAGTCTTAACAATGAGTCTGTAAGTGACTGTGGAGGCCAATTCTGGATCCACACGTCCTTCCACAGTGGGGTCATAGGTTTCTGGGCGGGAGTTGATCACGGTGAAGGTTTGCCAAGCGTGCCCTCCTCTTAGCATGTTTCTCCCTTGTGTCCTGAGTTCTAGCGTCTTCAAAGTCCATGACACCTTTGGTAAAGGCTGTTCTCCAATTGGAGCGCTCGCAGGCCAGTGTTTCCCAGTTGTTGGTGTTTATACTACATTTTTTAAGATTTGCCTTGAGAGAGTCTTTAAACCTCTTTTGTTGACCCACCAGCATTACGCTTTCCATTTTTAGGTTCGGAATAGAATAGTTGCTGACCTCACCAACTGGGGAGGGCAACAAGGACCGATTCTAGGCATATCCCCATCATACACATCCAATATACCTTCTCCAAAAGAACTTCTCCAGAAGAATCCTTGGAATTGTACCAGGAATTTCAGGTATGTGTGGGAGAAACTACAGTTCCCAGGGTTCTTGGAGGGAAGACATGTGCTTTAAATGTGCGTTTACACTCCGTCTTGGCAAGGAGAAGTCAGAAAACTGCACTGGAGACCAGGGCAAAGCTGGGGGGGGGGGGAGAGAATGGACTTCTGCTCCTTCCTTCCTGGGTGATGGACAGAAGTCAACATAAATGGCAGGTTGGAACCAAAACTGAAAGGGGAGAAGGCATAACAAGTCCTGATTCTGCCCAATACTGAATCCAGGCTGCTCAAAGGATGAACATTTTCTTCTCAATTTATAGTTGCTCCCTATAATTACAAACACCAAAGCTTTCCTCACCCTTTAGATATTGGTAACTATTTCTAGAAAATATCTAGGTTTAAACCGGCAAAACTTTCATGAGAAGGGAATGCAAAAAGGGAATAGCAGACACAGACACACAAAACAGCCTCTTATTTATTGCCAAATTACATTTCTCTGGCCTCCCCCCCCCCCTCATGTATCTGATAATGATGAAATGGTCGGGTGGTTTGACCTTTTGTTCATTAAATTTCCTCTTAACAGAACACAGATTGGCATTGTGCAGGACAGGGAAAGGCTCTAATCAACTGTTCTCCTATGAACCAAGCGGAGGGGGAAATATTGTTGGTCGATCAGGTGAGCACTAAGCCCAAGTTACTTCAATATTTATTGTGATCTGTATTGTTTAAAATATTTTTTCCCTACCTTTGAACACTGCTTGGTACGTTCATGTAGAATGATTAGAAGGTTGTGCAGATTTTGTGGCACGGAGATTATGCTATACACTTGCCATATTTGGTTTTGCTATTTTAAGTAATTTCAGTGATGATTTCTTGGGGGAATGGTTCCCATTTCTTGTGTATGTTGCTCTGAAAATGAGATGGGAAGAAGTCCTCCTAAACACACACACACACACACACACACACACACACACACACACACACTTCAATGAATTTGATCTCTGGTGGTTCTGAAAAGAGAATATAGCTGCGATCTTCTGGTCCAGTAGCCATTGGATACAGTTGATCTTCCTATGCAAGAGAGAGTGAGAGCTTTGCCCAATCCTCCCTCTCTGTTGCCACGGCGCCTTCCTTGGCCCTGCTGCTCCTGACATTGGCGCTCCAACATTGGAAGCGCTATGCTCAGGAGGAGACAGGATGCCTTGTGTCCAAATGATGCTCTCTGGAAGCTAAAGTACTTGTAGCACAATGCTAGGCATGTTTACTCAGAGGTAAGTGTCACTGTGTTCAATGGGATTGACTCCCATGTGCCTCAATCTGTAGCTTTAGTCTTACATGCCAGAAAATGGGTATGTTTAGCCTGGAAAAGAGGAGACTGAGAGAAGATATCATCATAATCATCATCATCAAACCTTTATTGGCATCACATACAAACATTCAGAATAAATAGGCCAGTGCGATCTCATTGCCATTTCAACAGTACAGTCATTTGCCAAAGGGAAGAAGAGGCGATCAATCTATTTCACCTCTGTGGGTCTCCAGCAAGGGAAGGATCCTGTAGCGTACTTCGGCGACAAAAAAATCAAATAGAGGAACTTAGCTGCTGTCTTGGTGAGCTCCTGGTCCCCCCCCCCCCCGTAATAAGAAGTGTATAAGCTCTGTCTCTGGTTTCCATGTTGGAATACATAGATGGTCTAGAAATTGGTCTAGAGATCATCATACATTTTACATTTAGGGGCCATGTGAGCTAGCATTTCCACCAGGTGGGCATTGCATGGGCAGATCGTATCTCCTTCTGCCATACCCGCAAACCTACCCCAAAGATGTATGAGAGAAGATATGCTAGGTAAAGGTAAAGGGACCCCTGACCATTAGGTCCAGTCGTGGCCGACTCTGGGTTGCGGCGCTCATCTCGCTTTATTGGCCAAGGGAGCCAGCGTACAACTTCCGGGTCATGTGGCCAGCATGACTAAGCCACTTCTGGTGAACCAGAGCAGCGCACGGAAACGCCGTTTACCTTCCCACCAGAGTGGTACCTATTTATCTACTTGCACTTTGACGTGCTTTCGAACTGCTAGGTTGGCAGGAGCAGGGACCGAGCAACAGGAGCTCACCCCATTGCAGGGATTCGAACAGCCAACCTTCTGATTGGCAAGTCCTAGGCTCAGTGGTTTAACCCACAGCGCCACCCATCTTCAAATGTCTTGAGGGCTGCCACATGGAAGATGGAGCAAGCTTGTTTTCTTCTGCTCTGGTGGGTAGGACCCGTACCAATGGCTTCATGTTACGAGAAAGGAGATTCTGACACAACATCAGGAAGAACTTTCTACAGTAAGAGATGTTCAACTGTGGAACAGACTCCCACAAGAGGGGATGGCCTCTCCTTCCTTGGAGGTTTTTAAGCAGAGATTGGGTAGCCATCTGTCATGGATGCTTTAGTTGAGATTCCTGCATTACAGGGGCTGGACTAGATGATCCTTGAGATCCCTTCAAATGCTACCATTCTATGATTCTCTGATTGATTCTAAATCTGAAGTTAGCAACCTTAGCCAAGAGGCTCAGTGGAGATGCAAAATAGTGGCCAGGCTGCAGATACAGTTGCTGTTGGTGGTGCAACTTATATGGACAGTAAAAAAAAAAAAAAAAAAAAGGACGTAGGGTGAAAAAGGCTGAGCTACTGTAGTTGCTTATGACGAGTTCTGCTTTCTGCATGTAAGCACTCCATCCGGCAAGATGAATTTGATCCCTGCCAAGCTATTTGTCTATTAAGCACTTGCATAAAAGGGATCCTTCTTTTTCTCTCTCTCCGGCAGTCAAGGAACCCAGAACAAGACCCAAAGGAAGCTTGGTTTGCAGAGTTAATTTGGAAAAATTATTCCCAAGCTTTGTCCCCCCCCCCCCAAATTGCTCTGAATAGCAAATGCTATTTTGTCCCCTGCAGGAAGTATCTGAACAGTTCTCTCCGCTGCTTCTTATAAAACACACACACACACACACACACACACACACAGTGATAATGAATCACACACAGTCCAATTATGAGAACCAACAATTGCAACTTAAAAGTCGGAACCTCTTCCATTGTCCCCTCCGGAGTTGTTAGAGACATTCCTCAGCTACAGTTTTAAATGAATTCTAGCGAAATACCTTTGAATGCTCCAATAGGAACATTTTAAGACATAAAAGGTGTCAAAAAAGTTCCCCTTTGCATTACTCCGTCCCCAATTGTTTTCTCTTAATTAGAGAGCCTTACATTTCATTGCTGTTGTAATGGGGTTCCAGAGAGAGGAATGATAGCACATCAAATGAAAATGGGGAGATGCTCAGGCAGAGAAGGTTGAGGGAAAGAACTAGGAGGGGGAAGTGGGGTCTGCCGAATAACTGAGGCCTAGTCCTTTCATTCATGTAAAGAACCTGTTTGTATCACTTCAGTAAACTGGTGGGAGTTAATGTGTAAATGCCCCTCCATTTGAAAAAAATCACCCCCCGCCCTGAATATAGAAAACTAGCCTGTCAGGGAGAAAGCTAGACAAGAACCATTCTTCCTGACATGCTACTTTTGTATGTACCGGGGAGGGTCTTGTGTGTGTGTGCATACTACGCAAGCTTGTGGGCTGTGTGTAATGTTGAAACATTTGGAATATGTTTCAACTTGAGGTGAGACAAGAACCCCTCCGCGCACACACAAGCACACACACATTGTTGTGTGTGCATGCATGTAGAGTTTTTAGGAATGTGGTGTATGTTATTTAAACTTTATGGAGGTGATTGGCTTGATGGCTGTTATTTTTCAAATGTATTTCACTTTCCTTATACAGTGGTACCTCAGGTTAAGAACTTAATTCGTTCTGGAGGCCCGTTCTTAACCTGAAGGTTAACTGTTCTTAACCTGAAGCACCACTTTAGCTAATGGGGCCTCCTGCTGCTGCCGCGCCACGGGAGCACTATTGCTGTTCTCATCCTGAAGCAAAGTTCTTAACGTGAAACACTATTTCTGGGTTAGTGGAGTCTGTAACCTGTAGCGTATGTAACCTGAAGTGTCTGTAACCCGAGGTACCACTGTAGTGGCATTGTTTGACCCCTCCCACTTGGCCTTTGATCCCACCCACTTGGCCCTCAGAAGCTAGCCAGATAAGAATCTGGCCCTTGGACCAAAAAGAGTTCCCTAGCCTTGGTGGAAGAGCAGTACAGAACAGCAGAGGATTAGGGAAAGAAGATACTGGGTACTTAAAGTTTATTGCCCTATACCCATTCTAGCAGCAGTGGTTTGCTTTCCCTATTCACCAGCTGAAGTAGCAAAGCCGCACTTGAGGCAATGCATAAATACTGGAAGCCCTAAACTGCCCTTCTAATTGAAATATACACCACACCATACTTGCATTGTCATGGTTTCAGAGTTTGGGTAGAATCTCTCTCAGATTGGTTTGTACTTCTCTTAAATCAGTGATGGCCAAACATGGCCCTCCAGCTGTTTTGGGACTACAACTCCCATCATCCCTAGCTAACAGGACCAGTGGTCAGGGATTATGGGAACTGTAGTTCCAAAGCAGCTGGAGGGCCAAGTTTGACCACCACTGTCTTAAATGGTAAATGGGCATATGGCAGGGGGTGGGGGTGGAATCCTGTCCACAGACCATTGCATCATGATAAACAAGAAGCAGTATTGTGTGAATGGATTCTGATTGCTTTTCAAGCCTTTGCTGAGAGTTGCCGTTGTTCTCAGCACCTAATACACTCTCCATCAGGTTGGCATTACCCCAAATTTTGCCATCTGATGCTGTTGCCCTTTTGTCTCCTGTCAGGGCAGGTCGCAGATGAGTTGATGGACGAACTTGGCCAGAGAGGAAGTGACAAGCGGCCGTCTCAAGGGCAGAGATACACCTGTTTTCGTGAAAGAAAGACATCTGCAACCAGACAGGTAACAATTCAGCTGTGAGTTACTTGCTTCTGCTCTTTGCTTTGTAGTTTGCACCTGAAAGTTTGAATCACATTTGACAGGACGTTCTTCCAGGTGTTTTATATGATTTATGTAAAGTAAACTCCATGCCCGCTTTACCTAACTGTCCAAGTCTAGCTTTCCTAGGAAATCTAATCTTGTGACTCTTTCAAGAGTCAGCAATGACAGGGATGAATCAAACCACCCCTAAGGAATTTACAGTTCATATCTCGGGTTACAGACGCTTCAGGTTGTGTGTTTTCGGGTTGTGCACCTCACCAAACTGGGTTACTTCCGGGTTTTGGAGCTCATGCATGTGCAGAAGCGCTAAATTGCACTTTGTGCATGTGCAGAAGCACTGAATTGCGACCTGCGTGTGTGGGTTGCAAATGCTGTGGGTTGTGAACATGCCTCCCACACGGATCACGTTTGCAACCTGAGCATCTACTGTATTCAGCCTTATTGAATCCCTCTTTCCCCTTCTTTCAAACTCCCTTGTACATTTTCACACCAAAATGTACCTTGAAAACTTGTACTAGGTGATAGGCTAGCCAACTTCAAACATCTGAAGGGCTGTCACAGAGAAGATGAAGCAAACTTGTTTTCTGTTGCCCCAAGAGGGTAGGATTCAAATTATAATAAAGGAGTTTCCAGCTAAACATTAGGAACAACTTTGTGATGGCAAGAGCTGTTTGATAGCAGAATGGACCACCTCGGAAGATGGTGGGTGCTCCTTCGTTGGACATTTTAAAAGAGAATTTGAATGGCCTTCTGTCCGGGATTTTTTAGCTGTGATTCCTTCATTGCAGGGGATTAGACTAGGTGAGCTTTTGGGGTCCTTTCCAAACTTACGGTTCTATGATTCTTTGAACTCTAATCTCTGGCCTTTCCCAGTTTTCCCACTGCAGGGAGAGTTCCTTCACCAGCCTTGGAAATCCTACCAGGACATTCAGCGTTGTTGAGAGATCCAATGAACTTAAGTTGCAGGAGGGTGGATTTTGATTAAGCATTAAGAGAAATGTCTTAACGTTGGCAGCAGCTTGGCAATGGAATCAGTTGCCCTTGCTCTTCTCTGCTGGAGGTCTTGAAGCAGAGACTGGGCAATCACATCCTGAAGACGCTCTAGCTCTAGATTTCCTTCCTCAGGCTGAAAGGGGGGGTTTGCCCTGCCGGACTTGAGGTTATATTATGAATCTGCAGCCTTCTGCTGGTTGAAAGATTGGTTCTTGTTAGAAAACACGGATGTCCTAGATCTGGAAGGCTTTGACAATGCTTTTGGCTGGCATGCATACCTATGGTACGACAAGGTTAAAGTTCATAAATTGTTTAAAAACCATATTGTGAGAAAAGCAATTTTTGCAGTCTGGATGAAATACAAAGACTTATTAGAGAGTAAAACCCCGAGGTGGCTATCACCGATGGAGGCCAAGGCTCGAAAAAGGCCCAATATGGAGGCCCAATGGCCGAAATATTGGGAAATAATTGAAAAAATTGGAGACAATTGGAAGCTGCAGAGCCAAGACAAACTAAAAAGTAAGGTGCGAGACTGGTTACATTATGCTCAAATTCAAGAGGTTTTTAAGATGGATAAAAAAGTTGGTTTCCAAGTGGAAAAATCGAAATTGGAGACAGAATTACTAGAACCAAAAACTAAGATACTATCGAGAATGTATAACTTGCTGCTTAAGTGGAACACACAGGATGAGACAGTTAAATCTGCCATGATAAAATGGGCACAGGATGTGGGACATAACATTATGTTTGAAGACTGGGAAAGGTTATGGAACACCGGAATAAAATTCACGGCATGTAGTGCCCTGAAAGAAAACATTATGAAAATGATATACCGGTGGTACATGACCCCAGTCAAGCTAGCCAAGATATATCACCTGTCTGACAATAAATGTTGGAAATGTAAGGAGGCAGAAGGGACATTTTTTCATCTCTGGTGGACCTGCCCAAAAGTGAAGGCCTTCTGGGAAATGATTTATAATGAATTGAAAAAGGTATTTAGGTATACCTTCCCTAAGAAACCAGAGGCCTTCCTGCTGGGCATGGTAGACCAGAAAGTGTCAAAGAAAGATAGAACTTTATTTATGTATGCTAGCACAGCAGCAAGAATACTCATCGCAAAGAACTGGAAGACACAAGATTTACCCACGTTGGAGGAATGGCAGACGCAGTTGATGGACTACATGGAACTAGCTGAAATGACCGGCAGAATCCGAGATTTGGATGAAGAATCAGTTGAGAGGGATTGGAAAAAATTCAAAGACTATTTGCAAAAATATTATAAGTTGTATGAATCTTAAGATAGTGCATGTTATTGGAAGTGTTATGCTTTAGCAAATATGATTAAGCAAATGGTAAAATAAGTCACAAATGAGAAAAGAAGATAAGTGAACCAAACATATTATGTTTATTTTAAAGGTATCAAAATTGAGATACAACATATTGAATACGGAGACATAATAATTGAAAGTTGTAACAAGGTTTGAAATAAGGTAACAAATTGCTGATATTGTTATTACAAAGAACGCAGATTTGGAAGGTGTGGGGAAGTCAAATGGGGACTTACGGAAAGTGGAATGTTTATATATTTATAACTTTTTTAAGGTTTTTTCCCTCTCTTTTGTTAAAAAAAATAAAAAAAAGGTGTTTCTTGTATTTGGTTTCTTCTGTACTATTTGGAATTGTACAAAACTATGAAAAGAAACGCAATAAAAATATATTTTTTTTAAAAAAAAAATAGATTTCCTTCCTCAGGCTAGATGGCATTCAAGTGTGTCCCCCTCCAGCTCTATCATTCAGTTATTCTCCCTCCTTCCTAAATTGTTGTTGTTGTTTAGTCGTGTCCGACTCTTCGTGACCCCATGGACCAGAGCATGCCAGGCACTCCTGTTTTCCACTGCCTCCCGCAGTTTGGTCAAACTCATGCTGATAGCTTCAAGAACACTGTCCAACCATCTCGTCCTCTGTCGTCCCCTTCTCCTTGTGCCCTCCATCTTTCCCAACATCAGGGTCTTTTCCAGGGAGTCTTCTCTTCTCATGAGGTGGCCAAAGTCTTGGAGCCTCAGCTTCAGGATCTGTCCTTCCAGCGAGCGCTCAGGGCTGATTTCCTTCAGAATGGATAGGTTTGATCTTCTTGCAGTCCATGGGACTCTCAAGAGTCTCCTCCGATCCCACCAAATCAGTGAACATCTAGTGACTATGGCGGCACCCTTGTGTGACGTCCATATTGCCAGACATTGGTCAATAAAATCATTTGTCTGTGAGATTGCTGAGGGTGAATGAAGGTGATGTAAAGTGAGGACAAGTAAGGATGAGTAAGTCAGCTTAAATGAAAAAGTGAACTTTTTTTTTTCAAGTGACAAAAATCCTGAAAGGGGAAGGCATTTGGGGGCAGTTCTGAAAATGTTCGATAACAGTGAATAGCTTCATCTCACTCAGCCCTGGTCTGTTTTCAATAGACTCTTTGTATATTTTCAGGGCCTACTAATATCAGCACGGATTCAAGAGGCCCTTGCCAACATCAAGTCAACTCCATGTTATACCTTTGAACGTTGCAACCTCAACCTATTTTTGGCTGTTGAAACCAAATCACTCTTGTGACAACCATCTAACCCTTCAGGGTCAATTCGTCATACTCTGTGCCATCTGTCACTGTCGAAACCTTGTAATTAAAAGCAGACTGAGTGTTGGATCAGTTAAGAAGGATTCATTTATATGTAATTAGTTGTTATAGCAAAATATTGTGGGGGTGGGATCAGGTTGTAGACTTTGGAAAATGTGACCCAATGTTGTTAGGAAGCTGGGTTTTGCTGGCATGGGCCACTGCTGGGCTCAGGGCTGAGCTACACATTACTCACCTCAGTTTCCAAGAACTAAACCTGTGATGGAGATGATTGGCGTGGTTGTATTAGCTCTTTTCCAGGCTGATGCAATTTTGCAAATCACAATGTCCATTAAGCCACAGGCCCATCGTGGTGCCCTTCCATCAATTCCTATAAGTTTCAGCATTGCAAGGCAGTGTGATGTAGTGGTTAGAGTGCTGAACTAGGACTTAGGAGAACAGGGTTCAAATCCCCACTCAGCCAAATGAAGCTCACTAGGCGACCTTAATAATTTTGAATTATGGTGCTGGAGGAGACTCTTGAGAGTCCCATGGACTGCATGAAGATCAAATCTATCCATTCTTAAGGTAACCAGCCCTGAGCGCTCACTGGAAGGACAGATCCTGAAGCTGAGGCTCCAGTACTTTGGCCACCTCATGATAAGAGAAGACTCCCTGGAAAAGACCCTGATGTTGGGAAAGATGGAGGGCACAAGGAGAAGGGGACAGCAGAGGACAAGATGGTTGGACAGTGTTCTTGAAGCTACCAGCATGAGTTTGACCAAGCTGCGGAAGGCAGTGGAAGACAGGAGTGCCTGGCGTGCTCTGATCCATGGGGTCACAAAGAGTCAGACACGACTAAACGACTAAACAACAACAGGTGACCTTGTGTCTCTGTCTCTGTCTCTGTCTCTCTCTCTCTCTCTCTCTCTCTCTCTCTCTCTCTCTCTCCCTCCCTCCCTCCCTCCCTCTTAGCCTACCCTATCTCACAGGGTTGTTATGGGGCTTAAATGAGAAGGGGCAGAACACCGCATTATCCTACACGTAGGCCTTCAGATATCTCCTAGTGCTAGTTTCCATTTCAGTAGCAAAAATATACATTGGCCAACTTATTTCCATTTACCAGGACAGTCTTCTTAATTAAGATGGGAAGTACAATCCTATCCTTTAACTTACCATTTAGGAAGCAATTTGCCACCTTAATGGTGGCTGATACGATATTTTCTCGGGCAGTAAACTGTGCTAACGGCTCAAAAATGCACGCAATTTAGGAGCTGACAGATCCAATTCGGAAGCGGAGGAGGAAGTCCACCGAGACGCTTTGGTCGGGGCTGCTATTAGCTCTTTGCTCATTTGACTGCCCCGTCTGTGGGAAATATGCTAATTGCTTCTTGATGTAGCCTTTGAACTTCCGGGTCAGGTGAGAGTCGAGATGCTACCAAAGCGGCGGTGTGGCTCTTATTAGTGTTGATAGATGCAAATAGCTTTGGTTTTGATGTGTTTGTTTGGTACCCATGGATTATTATTATTATTATATTTTAAAAAAAGAAGAAAGGATATACAGCACGAGAAACTAATTTCCAAAGCTTCTACACGCTGAAGTCTGGTGGTAGGGCATGCTCCCATCACAAAGCTAGGGTGGTATTGCTACGCAGAATGTTGTTTCAATGTCAGGACAATAGCGACTGCTGGCATATGCTGGGGAAACCATTATGAGAAGGCAGAGGGGCATTGCATTTCAGACCACAACTGAGGAGATTGCTGTTGTGCTCAAGTCCTACTTGGGGGCTTCCTTTAAAGCCCTATGCAGCCTAGGACCCACGTACCTACGGGACCGCCTCTCCTGGTATGCCCCGCGGAAGACCTTAAGGTCCACAAATGACAACACTTTGTAGGTCCCGAGCCTCGAGGAGGTTAGATTGGTTTCAACTAGGGTCAGGGCCTTTTCAGCACTGGCCCCGACATGGTGGTACACTCTGTCACAAGAGACTAGGGCCCTGCGGGACTTGACATCTTTCCGCAGGGCCTG
Organism: Podarcis muralis; assembly: GCF_964188315.1. Taxonomy (NCBI): domain Eukaryota; kingdom Metazoa; phylum Chordata; class Lepidosauria; order Squamata; family Lacertidae; genus Podarcis; species Podarcis muralis. The sequence goes on from NC_135663.1 coordinate 12,121,822, forward strand.
CAAGACAGAGCTGTTCCATCTGGCCTTTGGTTTGGACTCGGTCTGACCCTTATATTTCCCTCCCCTTATGGTCTTGATTTATCAGCTACATTAAAATGAGGCTGCATTTTAAATTGCATTTTAACCTGTATTTTAAATTGGTGGTTCCCCCCCTCTTTTTCCCCTATTATGTTTTTACTGTGATTTTATTGGTGTTAGCCACTCTGGCCAGGGAGGGCGGGGTATAAATAAAATTTATTATTATTATTATTATTATTATTATTATTATTATTATTATTATTATTGCAATATGAGGACAGGATGCTGGGCTAGGCAAGCCCCTGGTCAAATTCAGAAGGTCTCTTTTTGTTGTTTCTACCACCTGTTAACCCACAAAGGGCCAGGTCAGAAGTCGGGAAAGGGTGGCATGCCTTCCAAGTGTCCCGATTTTCCAGGGACAATCTCTGAATTATGAAAGCTATTCCAGCTCCTGATTTAATCCCAGAACGTCCCTGTTTCCCCCTGCCAGTGCTGCTGCTGCCAAGTTCTGGAAGGAGAGTGAGCCGGCACTTGTCCCAAGTGGAAGTAAGGGAGCATCCTGTTGTCTCTCCATGGCTGCTGCTGCTGCTGCAGCCTCCTCCCTTGGGCAGTGTGACGTTAACATATGAGAGTGCTGGAGGTGAAATAGTTAAACAGGTTACCCAATCAGAACCCAGGGGGTGGAGTCAGAGGGACTATAAAACCAGCTCTGGGAGGTGCAAAGGGGGGAGTTTGTTGGGGGGTTGGTTGGAGTGGGAGTGAATTGGGATAGAGTCTGTGGGTAGGTTGAGTTAGGGTAGCGAAATAAGCTGAGTCAGGAACAGTTAGGGGCTAGGAAGACAAGTCAATATCTGAGAGGTGGTTTAGTGAGTGAGAGCAGGTAGCGGAAGTTATAGGTCTGGATAGGCACCCCATGACTGTAATGGACCGATACTGTTTATGAAACCACACGCTTGTTAAACTGCAGAAGTTAAATAAACAGAAGTTTGTGTTCCAATTTAACCCTGACTGAACTCAGTATTGTACCAGGTAGGGCCTGGGTGGTGGCAGCAAGAAAGAAAGTGGTGGCACAGGGATCAATAGATGATGAAATGTCCGGGGACCCTGTGTGATCGCCACAGGCAGCTCATGGCGGAAGCGGGAGAGAGGGCAAAGTGGAGGAGAAGAGACTGCCATCTTCAAGACCCAGCCCTGTGCGACGTGCCAGCTCTGAAGGGGCAGCTAGAAGGCAAGGCCACCCTGGGTGGGAAGAAAGGGGGAATGGAGTGGAGCACAAGGAGTCTTGGTTTAAAAAAAAATAAAAATACTTCGTGCTCCCTTGTCTAATCTTGTCCCTTTCTAAAATTTACTTATCAGTCTGTGTTTTTCTTTATGTAAATCTACCAAGCAAAGGCAAAGGTAAAGGTAAAGGTAAAGGTAAAGGGACCCCTGACTATAATGGCTGACTCTGGGGTTGTGGCGCTCATCTCGCTTTACTGGTACAGCTTCCGGGTCATGTGGCCAGCATGATTAAGCTGCTTCTTCAAAACCAGAGCAGCGCACAGAAATGCCATTTACCTTCCCGCCGGAGTGGTACCTATTTATCTACTTGCACTTTGATGTGCTTTTGAACTGCTAGGTTGGCAGGAGCAGGGACCGAGCAATGGGAGCTCACCCCATCGCGGGGATTCGAACCGCTGACCTTCTGATCGGCAAGTCCTAGGCTCTGTGGTTTAACCCACAGCGCCACCCCTGACCATTAGGTCCAGTCACGGACGACTCTACCAAAGAATAAAACAAAACAAAATTGGGATGGCGGGGTTTTCTCAGGATGATGGAGGGCATGTGTGCTGCGTCCAGTTGGTGAAATGGTGGCAGCACTTGCCTTCCTTCTGAAAGGAAATGCTCTGCAAGGAGGGGGGCAAAAATGAGGAGTGGGTCGAGGAGGGTCAGTTGGGGGGGAGTGACAAATGTTCCTATTTTCATCTGAGGAATGCTGGAGGGTATGGAGTGAGCATAACCCTCTTGCCTTGGGACCGAGGTATTGGGAGACCTTGGCCACACACCGACCTCCATTTGGCCACAAAACATTCCCCAGCACAATTCCAACTTAATTCTAGCACTCTAATATTATTATTATATAATTTTTATTAAATTTTCTGTTTTACAATTTGGAATATTCATTTCAACAACCTTAAAATATCAATGACTTCCCCTTTTCTCTTTCCATGGTTCATTTTGCATAGTATAAATCCCTACATATTTTACATAAACTAAACCATTCAGTATTCCATTATTACTTCCATCAAAACTTATTTACACTGTTGAATTTATCTTAACGCTGCCAACATTTTCAAGTGCACACAATTTCCCCCCACATATTCAATCAATGTTTTCCCATCTTCTTTAAACGAATGTTCTTCTTGTTCTCTTATTCTATAAGTTAGATCCGCAAGCTGCGCATATTCCATCAGTTTAAGTCGCCATTCTTCTTTGGTTGGGACCTTGCTCGTTTTCCATTTTTGGGCTAACGAAACACGGGCTGCCGTTGTGACATACATAAATAACCTTATTTAATTCTATCACTCTATAACCTTTCTTTCCTTTATGCCTTTATTCCCCTGTTCGTCTCCTGAAAGCGCCACCTTCCCCTGCCCTCCAATATCTGTTCCAAAATGGCTTTGATGGAAGCCTCTTGGCCTCCCACCGATGGACCGAAAAGCACTTTGTGCGGGAGAATGGATGCTTGTTTTGTTTTTGCCACCTCCTGCCTCCCGTGTGCTTCAGGTGGAGCAAGCTCAGAGGACTGATCGACCTTTCCTTTCCCCCCACCTCTTTCAGATGCAGCCTCTGCTCAAATGGAAGGGCAGGAATCCTCAAGAGTGTTAAGCCCATGGGTACCACGGCCAGCTGGATTCCTCCACACTTTCAGGCTGCACTCTGATGAAATCGATGGCAGCCTTTGGTCTGTCCTCACACAATGCTGGTAATCATTTTAATAAGCGCCAGCAGCCTTTGGGTTATACTGCGGGCTGGGAACATTCGATCCCTTTGTCATCTCATGGAACGCCCGGTGCAGAATGGAGATTCTCAGGCGGGGTGTGTTGCTGGAGAAGCTTGTGCTTTCTCGATGAATTATTTAGCCCTGTTGCTCTGTGCATCAGTTGCTGACACTTTGCACTGTCAATACCAGCCCACCACACTGTGTTGCGTATGACAAGGTAATTTCCCGCAGCTACAAGTCCTGTTAAGTGAGAGGATCAAAGCCTCTTGGGGAGTAAAAGGGGTGCACTTTAAATCTGTCAGATGCAATCAGACCGAGCGTGCTTGTCACACAGATTTTCTCCTTTATTTTAGAAAGGGCAGAACCCTGGCTTCTTTGGGGAAAGAGGTGAGGGCGAACGAGAGACTTCACTCGCAACATTTTCTTCTTGGACTGCGTATGAATGACCTAAGGTGAACAATATATAGGTCATTCTCCAGAAAGGGGCGTGGCGCGCAGAATTCAAAAGTGTTTTATTCTATACTTTTTCTAAACCATTTGTGTGCAAGGATGCTCTTCTGCAAAGGAGGATACAGTTTAGTTAGGTTATGCAGGTGTATCTCAGAATTTATTCCATCTCCATCATTCCTGGCAAGTTCTCATTGTTCACATGTCACCCACAGACCAGAAGTTCACTATGTTTCTTAGAAAGCGAGTCAGGACCTGTCTGACTGCTGGGCAGAGGGAAGCAACAGCCTCAGGCGGTGGCAGCAACAGCATCACCTTGGATGTTCTCCTCTGTTGAGGGGCAAAAGTGGGAGTGTCCTGCACCCCCTAAACTAGCCAGTGGCCCTCATTGTAGTATCCTGCTGCTGATATTGAAGTTTGAGTTGGGTCTCAGTCCAGTCACCTTCTGAACACGGAAGCACATGGGGCGCCATCTTGTCCTTTGCCTCAGGCAGCAAAATGTCTAGGGCCAGCACTGAAGGAATCAGTCACCATTCTGATAGCAGGTAATGGTACGAGGCACCTGCCTTTCAGTCTGGGCCCAAGACAAAGTGCTGGTCATCACCACTCCTCCACATGCAGCTGCTGGGTGACCTTGGGCCAGTCACACTTCTTGAAGTCTCTCAGCCCCACTCACCTCACAGAGTGTTTGTTGTGGGCAGTGGCGTAGCGTGGGGGGTGCAGGGGGGGGCGGCCGCACTGGGTGCAACATCTGGGGTTAGGGCAAATCCACAGGTTAGGGGGCGCAAATCCACGGGTTAGGGGGCGCAAATCCACGGGTTAGGGGGCGCAAATTACTTGCCTTGCCCCGGGTGCTGACAACCCACTCTACGCCACTGGTTGTGGGGGAGGAAGGGAAAGGAGAATGTTAGCCACTTTGAGACTCCTTCGGGTAGTGATAAAGTGGGATATCAAATCCAAACTCTTCTTCTTCTTCTATCTGTGACCAGGTTACCTGAAGGATCACTTCCTCCCACAGATACCTACCCAGAACATGAAATTTTCCTCAGAGGCCCTTCTGCAGGTGCCCAACCAAATGAGATGAGGTGGGTATTAAAGAAAGGGCTTTTCTTTCTCAAATGAGATGAGGTGGATATTAAAGAAAGGGCTTTTTAGGGCATGGCACCCCAATCTGGGGGTGCTCCCCCGCAGAGAGGTTCACCTGGCAGCTCCACCGATTTTTATTTTGCCAGGCTTTTACATTTTGAAAGCACTGAATTTTAGATCCATAGTTCAGTGTTTTATTCTCCATTGCTGCTTTTTTATGCTGGAATTTGTTTACTGTTGTTATTGGTCTGTGATTATAACAACATTTTATTATAATTGATTATTATGATTATCTAATCATTACATATTTCCACCCCCATCGTTCAGTTCAGACACTGAGGTCCAGCGCCGAGGACCCTCTGGCAGTTCCCTCACTGCGAGAAGCGAGGTTACAGGGAACCAGGCAGAGGGCCTTCTCGGTAGTGGCACCCACCCTGTGGAACACCCTCCCATCAGATGTCAAGGAAATAAACAACTAACTGACTTTTAGAAGCTGTCTGAAGGCAACCCAGTTTAGGGAAGTTTTTAATGTTTGCTGTTTTATCGTGTTTTTAATATTCTGTTGGGAGCCGCCCAGAGTGGCTGGGGAAACCCAGCCAGATGGGTGGGGTATAAATAAGTTGTTGTTGTTGTTGTATGATTAGTATAATGTTTTCATGTTTTATTTTTTGTAAGTCACCCTGAGACCAGTTATTGAATGGCGTGTAAATGCTGTTAATACATGCCTGCCATGTATTAGGATCACCAACCTGATTGAATATAACGAGGAAAGGATTTCAGTTCAGCTCCGGGAAGCGGAAGATGTGATGTAAATCACACTGGCTTTGTGCTGTTAAACCATATCATGCTGCCATTCCCTTGCACGACTCAGGTCTCCAGGGTAGGGCTGTACTTCGGTTGCTTTGTGTACGACAGACCCAGGTTCAATCCCAGGTATCTCCGGAGACGGCTGGGAATGTCCCCTGCCGGAAACCCAGAATAGCTTCTGTGGCGTTTGTACGGAGCCCCCGATCGTATCACGGACCACTAATCCACTGCCACCAGCCAGGTCCTTCCTGGTAAAATCACTTCAGTCTCAGTCAAGTTCTCAGTTAATAAATAAGAGTGTCTTTTATTTCAGACACAAACAAACTTTTACAGCAGACATGGGTGGCGCTGTGGGTTAAACCACAGAGCCTAGGACTTGCTGATCAGAAGGTTGGCAGTTCGAATCCCCGCGACGGAGTGAGCTCCCATTGCTCGCTCCCTGCTCCTGCCAACCTAGCAGTTCGAAAGCATGTCAAAGTGCAAGTAGATAAATAGGTACCACTCTGGTGGGAAGGTAAACGGCATTTCCATGCGCTGCTCTGGTTCACCAGAAGCGGCTTAGTCATGCTGACCACATGACCCGGAAGCTGTATGCCGGCTCCCTCGGCCAATAAAGCGAGATGAGCACCACAACCCCAGAGTCGGCCATGACTGGACCTAATGGTCAGGCGTCCCTTTACCTTTACTAAACGTTGTTGCTCTTTACTTTCTTAGTCTTATTTTCCTCTCTCTATCTCTTCTGCCTCCCCACACTCAAGAACCCAGTGCCCTAACTGACTCTCTATTACCAACTGCCTTTCCCAACCAGCCAACACACTCAAACCAACCAACTACCCACCAACAACTCCCAACCAACTCCACCCCGAACTCCTTTTATAGTCCCACTGACTCCACCCCTGCGGGTCCTGACTGTGCAACCGATTTAACTATTTCCCCTCCAGCACTCTCTCATATATGCTAACGTCACAGCCTCTGCCAATCAGTGCAGACTGTACGGAGCTAAATGGACCATTGGTCTGACTCAGTATAAGGTTGCACCTTATGTCTCCAAACCCTCATAAAGAGATATATAAATGGAGAGAATTTTTTTTGTTTTCTTCAGCGTGGACCTGTAAAAACCTAAGTAAGCTGTGCTCTGTGTTTGTCTGACCATGTGAGTTGTTATAAATATGGGAACGGGGCTGGGAACAAGCTGGCTTTAAACATACACAGCCTGGCACAAGAATACTGCTGTGTGTGAGAGCAATGTCATTGCCAGTCCTCCAAAAGAAGCTTGATGGGGTGTGTTTTCCCCATGCATCCACTCCCCTCTTCTGTTTCTTTCCAATTTCCGCTTTGCAATCCAGGGACGCCCATTGGAAGGGGGATACAGCTCATCTTGGAGTTGCCACAGCTTGACCCATCTGCTGCATGGAGAACCAGGGAGGAAGGAGGCGGCCCTGATGGCCACAGGAACCCAGTGCATTAATAGAACATAAGTGCTCAAGCAATGGCACTGGATCTGTGGCAGCTGTTTGTTCAATGTTTCATGCTTTTAGCCACATCTGCTCTAAATGAGTGTTAATATTGCAATGGCATCCACTAAGGATGGGCTCTGTCAGCTTTGCTGAGCATCAGTCTGACCTCGGTGACAGCCAAAGAGGACTCTGTTCCACAGAACCAACCTTGCTTTACAAAAACAACAATAATAAAGGTCTTCTTGGGATCCTCCGTCATTCCACCATAACGCCCTGCTTCCTCCTCTCTTCCCTCTCCTCTCCCCCCACTCCAAAAAGAGAGAGGGGGAGACATTGCTTTTTTTTCCCCCAAGGAGAAAAATTGCATTTATTTCTAGCACCCTGTCCAGCAATGTCAGATAACAGTTTATTCATCCCCCGGCCCCTGCATGACATTGAAGCATATCAACAGTGACAAAAGTATATTGAATAATTATCTTGAAATTAATACATTATCCCAAACTTAAATAAATGTCATCTGATCAATATATCTTGGAATGGAAAGGGAAGAGAATGTGAAGGGCATCGCTTCATTATTCATTAATTTTAGAGTAATGTAGGCAGATGAAATGGTTATTTCAGAGGACTGCTATTATACTCCCTGGCATTTTAAATAACTCCCAAGATTTAACAGTATATATTCCCCTGTCGGAGAAGCGTATAGAGATTAACACTGTGGCTTCCAGATTTCTCAACAGAGCTGCAAGGGGTTTGCTCATACCAGGCATGCAATCTGGGGGGAACAGAGGTCTAAATCAGTCTCTTCCAATGGGGCTAGCATTGAAGATTTGAAGATGCTCCCTGTCTGCTTTGCCTTTTGCATTTTATTTCATGTTCCATTCCCCTGTTCATCTCATGTTTCGCCCTCATCCAGTCCATTATCACCTCCAGACACCTGCCCTGCCCCACCTGCCTCAGAAATGGAAAGAGAGATAGAGCGCTATCAGCACAGTGATGTCATTTCACTCCAGTCCCGCCCACCCACCTCTGATGACTTCACCTGGTGGTTTCATGGAAATCCAGAGTGGGCAATGCAATTTAATGTGGAGCTCAAAATGCTGTACACACATTCTTGCTTTCTGGATCACTTTTTTGGGGAAGAATATCTTCTTCTGCATTGTGTGTGCTTGAGAGAGTTGGGAGAGACATCAGTTTGCCCAGACAGTGCAGAAAGAGAGCCACACATTCCTATGTCCACCTGACTCAGGTTCTGCCCAGTTTTGCTCCAGGTCCACCCACGGCCAAGGGAATATGGTTCGAGAGAGAGCAGTTCCCCACCTCTGGGGTTGGTTACAATGGGGAAAGAACAAAGCCTTCAAATACTCTGTAGCACAGAAGACCTGGGGCTGAGAAGTTGAGGTTGGACTAGAAGACTATTGTGGTCCCATCCAACTATGATTGTAAGCCAATAGTGTGTGCAGATTTGATGATGATGATGGTGATGATGATGATAATGAAGATGATATTCTCTTGGTACATATATCAATAGGGACGCGGGTGGCACTGTGGGTTAAACCACGGTGCCTAGGACTTGCCGATCAGAAGGTTGGCGGTTCGAATCCCCGTGACGGGGTGAGCTCTCATTGCTCAATCCCTGCTCCTGCCAACCTAGCAGTTTGAAAGCACCTCAAAGTGCAAGTAGATAAATAGGTACTGCTCTGGCGGGAAGGTAAACGGTGTTTTCGTGCGCTGCTCTGGTTCGCCAGAAGCGGCTTAGTCATGCTGGCCACATCACCCGGGAGCTGTACACCGGCTCCCTTGGCCAATAAAGCGAGATGAGCGCCGCAACCCCAGAGTTGGCCACAACTGTACCTAATGGTCAGGGGTCCCTTTACTTTTACCTTTACATATATCAATGCCATACAGGTGGCACAGCCAAACAATCCTTAAAGGTAAGGTAAAGGTACCCCTGCCCGTACGGGCCAGTCTTGACAGACTCTAGGGTTCTGCGCCCATCTCACTCAAGAGGCCGGGGGCCAGCGCTGTCCGGAGACACTTCCGGGTCACGTGGCCAGCGTGACAAAGCTGCATCTGGCGAGCCAGAGCCACACACGGAAACGCCGTTTACCTTCCCGCTGGTAAGCGGTCCCTATTTATCTACTTGCACCCGGGGGTGCTTTCGAACTGCTAGGTTGGCAGGCTCTGGGACCAAGCAACGGGAGCTCACCCCACCGCGGGGATTCGAACCGCCGACCTTTCGATCGGCAAGCCCTAGGCGCTGAGGCTTTTACCCACAGCGCCACCCGCATCCCAAAACAATCCTTATATGATGGCAAAACTTAAATCTTCTCCTTGGTATGATACATCTAATAAATTCATGGCAACATACAACAAAATTGTCAGTCTTTATTTGTCCCCTAGAAAGTCTTAGTCTCTGTGTTATCCACATGTGCTTCTGCTATCAAGGTTTCACTCACCCTTTCGCATCCTTCCAGTATTTAGCCACCATCAAACATTCTTCTAGAAGTCCCTGTTCAGAACACTAGACTCATTAGATTGTGAAGTCCTAACAGTGGGTAATCTCTTGAAACTGAAGCCAGACAGCAGTCTAAAATCTACAAGCATGAAGACATGACCACCACATATGAAAGTATGTCCCTATCTTTTTGCCAGAGGGGTTTAAATAGACTTTTGCCTGTCTCTGAAAAGAGGAGATTATAGTCAAAGTGTGTCTGTCACCAGGGATGAGATTCAGTTCTCAAGCTGTCTATTGCTTATCACTTGTTGGTAATTTTCATATGGTATTGTTTTACCAATATCCTCATACAGAGACATTGCAATTGCTAATCAACTACAGGTAAGAAGAAGCTCTTAGCTCTGGTACATATCAGAGCAATTTATGACCAAGGGCACACTATCCACCACAATTGCAATGTCCTAGAGGACTTTCAAGCTCTAAAGTTTCCATAGCTAGCTGTTGCAAGGAGATGTAATATTGCTCTTCTCTGGTTGCCAACTGACAGCCTATTGCCAAGTTCTGATGTATGATCTTGGAGATGGCTTTCTCCTTTGACGCCAGCATTGGACGTCCAGCTGCTATGTGGCAAATGAGCTATTTTGATCTAGCCTAGAATCTACGATTATCCAGGACATATTTCATATCCGGGGGGGGGGGGCAGGTCTTGGTTTACCATGGACAATATTGAAAGCAGTGACTCAAGCAAAACAGAGGAAGAGACAATCCCTGCTTTCATTAGATTGTCCCACTCCCTACAGCCCTTGCTTCCCTTGAAAAGTTATCCTTAGGGGGCTTGGTGGTGATCCACTTTGGCTTTGTGTGGTAGTGATGCGTAATACAATAGAGATAGAGTATTCCCAACTTTCCAGGATCAGAATTCTCAGGCCCATGAATAATGGCTGACACTTTCTAGCAGAGGAAGCCAATGTGGTGCTCTCCTAGAGTTAAGGACTACAACTCCCAACATTCCTGATTGTTGGTTGGCTAGTACTGATGGGAGCTGTAGTCTTTAAAATCTAGAGAGCATCACATTGACTACTACTGCTGTTTGGCTTTTTTTAATTTCCTTGTTCTGGATGGTTGCAGAGGCAATAAATGATACAATCAGCCAGTCCACAACAAGGCTTCATTTAAAAGCTTGATTCTGTGCTCTCTGAGTTGAGCATGTGCGTCTTTCCTTTCTGGGTTTGAGAAAGAATAAGTTTTCAAGTGACAAATGAATCAATAGATGAAGTTGATAAATGTATCAATTAAGTGAGCATTAACACAGCATATGACTTCATTAGTTCTGTCTTTCCATCTCTCTTATGGAATAATTTATTCACTTAGCCACAAAAATGGAAGGGATGCCAGAGGTCATCTCATCCAATCTTCTGCAGCCTATTGAGACTGAAGGCAAGATTGACACATTGCCTTGGCCTCTAACATCCCTGAAAGACACTGAGCTTGTCTCCCATTCATATTTGTGGTACTTGCGAAAAACCCACATGTGGATTGGCTATCCTCAGTGTAGCACAACCATCCTATTACAGAGTGAACCACAATGAAGAACAGTTGCACACCAGCTGAAGGCCTTTCTGCTACATTTGCTTTTTCCTATGCCTTCCCACCTTAATCCCAGATTTTGAGCTGTGCCAAAACAGGTGGGACTTGCTATTGAATGAAGAGGGGAAAGACTTCCTTACCCACTAGATCATTGCCCAGCAATTGTGCTTGTCCTCAGATGGGGAAATGCTGGAAGTGCAGAGACTGAGAGATGGGCACCTGCAACTTCAATAACTATGTAGAAGAGCTATTTATTTATTTTTAGCAAGTGTGCCTTGCATGACTGCAATGAGCTTCATATATTTTGACTTGTGTCTAACATCCGCCCAACGGACACCAGCAGAAGCACTGACTTGCACCCAAGATTGAGGGGGCCCGGCGGTGCGGCACACAGGAAAGATGTCATGCTGCAATGCACGTCACATTTGTGTGACATCATGTGCACAACACACAACACATGCACGGTGTCACATTGTTGGGAGGAAGCCAAGCTTGGAGCCCAGTGCAACTCGGCTTCAGTGGCCAATGGCTCCTCCTCTCTTGTGCTCAGGAGGAGACGAGCGCTGAAGCCACACCATGTCTGGCCTCCTCTGGCCCCTCAACACTGAGGAGGCTTGACCCCCTTCCCAACAGATATTGGGGGGAGGGGGCAAAGACACATAGAGTTGGCATGCCTGGGCACCAGCCACCACTGATGAGAGTGACAGACAAAAGCCTTTTCACTGTTATGATGTTTTACTTTTTACCACCTTGTGGGATCCCGCTCTGCCAAATGGTATACAGTGGTACCTCGGGTTACAGACGCTTCAGGTTACAGACTCCGCTAACCCAGAAATAGTACCTCGGGTTAAGAACTTTGCTTCAGGATGAGAACAGAAATTGCGCGGCGGCAGCATGGTGGCAGCAGGAGGCCCCATTAGCTAAAGTGGTACCTCAGGTTAATAACAGTTTCAGGTTAAGAACGGACCTCCAGAACGAATTAAGTTCTTAACCAGAGGTACCACTGTAGTTTGTTTCAACAATTGCTTCTGCCAATTTGTTGTTGTTTGGTTTTTAACTGATACAGATCTGTATCGCAACTGGCGCCTATATCAGATTTGAACTGGTTACAGTATATGTATGTGCTGTTGTTGCTTTAGACTGTAGGGGTGATTCTTCATTGTTGTTATATATGCAACTGATTTAACTCTTTTTATATATGTACCTGTTCTATATATGTTTTCATTACATTGTTACTCAAGTCAGGATACCTGATGGGAAGTGGTTCATAAATGAAATATTATTTTATCACCACCATAATCATCCTTTTGTCATATTGTTGAAAACCAACCCAGGACTTTAAAATGAACCAGAGGCAGCACAGAAATATTTTAAATAAATGTGCAGACTAAGACTTTGGCAAGTCAGCACCGGGAAAGTGTTTCACCCCTGAAGGGCAGGAACTAAGAATGCATTTTATTGTGTCCCTTTGGGCTGCCTCTCGGTGGATAGGGCATTACTGATGATAAGAGGCTCTCTGTGGATCTCAGAGATCGTAAAGGGACACAAAGGGAGACTGGTCTTTAAGGTATTAATTGCCCAAGGGATCATTGCTCAATGGCAGAGCAAATACTTTCATGCAAAAGATCCTAGGTTTTTATTTGATTACCTAAAACATCTATACAGAGCCAGTGTGGTGTAGTGGTTAAGAGCAGTAGTCTCGTAATCTGGGGAACCGGGTTTGCTTCCCCGCTCCTCCACATGCAGCTGCTGGGTGACCTTGGGCTAGTCACACTTCTTTGAAGTCTCTCAGCCCCACTCACCTCACAGAGTGTTTGTTGTGGGGGAGGAAGGGAAAGGAGATTGTGAGCCGCTTTGAGACTCCTTAAAGGGAGTGAAAGGCGGGATATCAAATCCAAACTCTTCTTCTTCTACATTGCCACTGATTTTTCAATTCCTGGGCAGTTTGCAATGAGTTTAAGACACAACAATTAGCCTGGGATGGGGAGAGCAGCAGTGGGACCCCCCCCCCGGGGTGAGCTGGATGGGGGACAGAATTCAAATCCATTTGCATTTATAGGTGAGTCTACCTAATTCACACGAGAACCAAAGCACAGACACCCTTTGAAATTTTCTGGATTAAAAGGCCCTTTGCACTTGATTCAAGCTCAGTTGCATCCTGCCCAGCGGAAGAGGGGACTGCGCCGTTGAATTCCTACATTTCCTTCTTCCCTTACTTGCTTGGGGAAATCCTGGACATTAATAGAGAAGAATGTAGTTTTGTTTCCATGCTAAAAGCCCTTACTATAATTATTATTTCTCCGGTTTAATCGTTATTGCACAGCTACCTCTTAGCCTGCAGTGAACAGAATCCTTGCTGGCTTTTAGACTCATCGTTTAAAAGTGGAGAAATAAAAATTCTAGCGGTGGCAAATTGATTTAACTCACAGCCCTCCAATTTCATGCAGCTGCATGTGTGACATTTAATGCAAATTGTGAGGAGATGGGGAGGGAACCAGTTTGCCTATTTGCAAATTATTTGCAGGAGAGCATAAATTCCCAGCTTGCTGCTAAGCCTTTGCTTGGTATTTGTGCTGGAAGTCACATTTAAGGCCTTGAACTTAACATGCTTCAGTGCCATTAATTCGGAACCTCTGGAACATGGTGTGTTTTGCCTTTAAGAGACACGGATTTATACACAATGTATATCGTTCAGGATCAGGCTAATGCCTCACCTGGTCAAGCGTCCTGTTCCCACAGTGGCCAACCGGATGCCTGTGGAACGCCTGCAAGCAAAATCCAAAGACAGAAGCACTCTCTTCTCCTGAGTTTCCAGCAGCTACATCCCCTCCAACATTTCTCTGATGAAAATAGGGACATCCTATTCAATCATCATCATATTTATACAAACCCTGCCCCCCCATCTGACTGGGTTGCCCCAGCCACTCTGGGCAACTTCTAACATATATAAAAACATAATAAAACATTAAAATAATAATAGTAATTGTTGTTGTTGTTGTTGCTGCTGCTGTTGTTGTTATTTATACCCCGCCCTCCCCGGCCAAGGCTGGGCTCAGGGCGGCTAACACCAAATATATAATACATTAAAACAAACAATTGATTAACACACAGCTCAAAATCACAGTAAAATCAAAATAAAATTAAGTGGCCAACCCACGAATCACAGCCATGATGGTGGGAATATTAAATATTTGCCAGTGCTGGTCCCATATGAGCCAATCGAAAGGGCCAAGGGTTACGAGGGTTTCATGGGGAAAAGGGGGTCAGACTGGGCCTGGACCAAAGGCCTGGCAGAACAGCTCTGTCTTGCAGGCCCTGCGGAAAGATGTCAAGTCCCGCAGGGCCCTGGTCTCTTGTGACAGAGCGTGCCACCAGGACAGTTCCAGAGCTGGACTGAAATGGATCCAAAGCCAATGTTTCATCCAGATACCTACCAAGCTGTTCAGCAACCGCTCTCTCAATTACCTTTGTTGTTGTTGTTTAGTTGTTTAGTCGTGCCTGACTCTTCATGACCCCATAGACCAGAGCATGCCAGGGTACAAAAGGTTCAAAACTGGGCAGTAACTGGATAGATCTAAAGGATCTGATGATGCTTTCTTTAAGAGCGGACGCACCACTGCCTCCTTCAATACCCTATACAGGGCTTCCTTCAGATGTCTTCTAAAGGTTGTATAGTTACTTAACTCCTTGGCTTGGAGGTCGCGTAACGCCATACCCTTCAACATTTCTCCGATGAAAATAGTCACGTCCTAAGGAAAAGCGGGGCATTCCGGGATCAAATACGGCTTCTGTAAATCTGGGACAGTCCCTGGAAAACCGAAATGCTTGGAGGGTCTGCAACTAGTATTGAAAGGCATGCTGCCTTCAACAGCTGTGGAATGAGGAGACAGTGCATGAGGGCACTGGCACAAACATTCAGCATGTGGCTAAAGGAAAACAGAGGAGTCAAGAACCATTACACATGAACCATTACACATAAGGCAGCTTTCTGTGTTCCTATGAGATGCAAGCACAGGGTTGGGTCCAGACCTAGTTGCACTCAATGCATGCCCATTCGAATCAGTGAGACTTGTGTTAGCCCCTGCAGCTCTTTTACACTACTAGTATACTCCTCAACCATCCCAATTTGAGTGGAACATCCCAGAGTTATAGAAGCCATCCCAGCTTCTGATCGGATCCTGGAATGTCCATTTTTATTGGTCTCGCACTGGACCAAAAGGCTCTCATTTTATGGTCTCACACTCTTGCACAAATCAGCTGGCTCCTACAAGAGCTCTGGACCCAAAAACAAGCTTCCTGATTTTGATCAGCAGGATGTCAGAGGGTATGGGGTAGGTTGACATTTTCTATGAGCAGCAGTGAGGAACCTATAAGCAGTGTTGTTGTTGTTAAGTCGTTTAGTTGTGTCCGACTCTTCGTGACCCCATGGACCAGAGCACGCCAGGCACTCCTGTCTTCCACTACCTCCCGCAGTTTGGTCAAACTCATGCTGGTAGCTTCGAGGACACTGTCCAACCATCTCGTCCTCTGTCGTCCCCTTCTCCTTGTGCCCTGCATCTTTCCCAACATCAGGGTCTTTTCCAGGGAGTCTTCTCTTCTTATGAGGTGGCCAAAGTATTGGAGCCTCAGCTTCAGGATCTGTCCTTCCAGTGAGCACTCAGGGCTGATTTCCTTCAGAATGGATAGGTTTGATCTTCTTGCAGTCCATGGGACTCTCAAGAGTCTCCTCCAGCACCATAATTCAAAAGCATCAACTCTTCGGCGAACAGCCTTCTTTATGGTCCAGCTCTCACTTCCAAACATCACTACTGGGGAAACCATAGCTTTAACTATACGGACCTTTGTCGGCAAGGTGATGTCTCTGCTTTTTAAGATGCTGTCTAGGTTTGCCATTGCTTTTCTCCCAAGAAGCAGGAACCTCCAAATGCTGCCATCATCCCTTACCACTAGGATCCTGGCTGGGCCTGATGGGAGATAGAGTAGGCCCCCTGAATTCAAACTAGATACGGCTAAATCTGGAATCAGCTCTCAAAGTGAATTTATTCCTCTTCCTCCCCCAACCTCCCCCTCCCCGGAGAGTTAAGTGCGGAAGAGAATACAGAACAATTACATTCTGAAAGCAAAGCTAGGCCTAAGGTGCTCATAAATATACAGCCTTCCAAAACCCACAGAGCAGACTGCGCCAGCGACGTGCTAAAGGGGCTTCGTGCATGCCAAGCCCAATGACAATGGGAGCTATTTGAATGCATTTCAATACCAAGGATTGACCAAAAAAAAAAAACCCAACCACCATCAACAATTGGCAGCAAACGAAATTAAAAACAACAGCATAAAATGCCCTGGAAACGATTCACGGCTGAAAGTGAGGCATGGCTCTTGGAGGGGAGAGGGAGAAAGAGAGCAGCCTTTTCGTGGGGGTTGTGTGTCATCGTTGTTGTTCTCTCCCCCCCCCCTCCACCCGCCACCCAAACACTGTCTTAGGCTTGCCCCACTGCCTGGATGTTCAAGTCATCTGTCGAAACATCTGTGTTTATTTTGCATGACAAAGTTGTTCTTCGGCTTTGGCAATTTGGGACCTGCCGGTTTTGCGGCTCTTCCACAGGCTCCTGCGGAAAGCTTCTGCGGCTGGCTTTTCCTTTCTCGATATAATACATATTACATGATCCCCATCCATATTTAATGACAAGTGTGCAATAGTTTTTTAATCTTTATAGCTTTAATGTGAGCGAGCGGTTTTAATAATTGGCGCTGCCACCGTGGCCTCTTCCCAGAAATAACCAGGAAAACTGCTGTGTTTTCAAACCCCCCTCGGTTGTGCAGGAGTGGGGGGCGGCGGCTGGGGGCTGTAAATTACAAAAACTAGGTTTCTAATAGAGTTGGCAGCCTTGCCTCGCTCTTTGGAAGTGCCAACCTGTAGCAATAATCAAAGACAGATGCCTTGACAGTTTGCAACAAAAAAGTTTTTGTGATGAGACGGCTCCAAGCTTCCAAGTCAAGAAAATTACACAGCAGGAGGGAGAAGGCCTTCGGAGACTTCCTGTCTATATGCTCATATATATTGATGTTTATATTGTACAAATGGCATCCCGAAAGAACGTAAGATGAGGAGGAAAATTCTACTGGCTCAAATTGGCCTCCTGTTTCTTCCAGTGGCCACAAGCAGGAGAGGAACCACAATCCTTCTCTTCATTGCCTGGAAAGGGCCCTGTGATGAGCTATGATGGAACCCAGTTAGTTTTTCCAAAGACTGATGATTATCGGCTTGTGGTGCCACAAAACGAGAACTTTTTCTCTGTTCTTCTTGGATGTTCTCCCTGACAAAATACAAGAGGCTCCATCAGCGTCTGCATTCTGACAGATATTGAAGACACACCCATTGAGGGAAGCATTCCCCTGAACTGAACTTCTGGTTTTATTGTTTTAACAACAACAACTCTTGTATTTGTTACGCTTTTTAACTGTTTGATTTGTTGCCTATTTTAACAAAGGATGTTCTAATGCCCCACCAGCGCTGATACTGTGTATTTTAATTACGGTACATATTGATTTAGTAGTTTTTAAGCTGCTTAAAAGCCATTTGGGCACGTGAGCGGCATATAAATTAATAAATAATAACAGCAGTAATAGTTTCAGTGGGTCTACTCTGAGTAGAGCTAACTTTGGAAATGACCCTGGGGGCAGCAGCCATTATGACTACTAGTCACTGAAAGCGTCTCCATGAATTTGTTTAGCTCAGTTATCTCAATTTCCACATCAGTTTGTGATTTGTAAAAAAACACTAAAAAGGAAGGGGGATCTGCATGAATTCTTACACATTTTGGGGGTGCTTTCCATCTCATGTGCATGCTTCCATACACATTTTTGCCTAATAGACATACTTTTTGCAAACAAATTTCCCCTAATGTGATTCTGTACATTATTTTCACTAGCAGAAACATTTTTCTCTGCACTTACATACTTTTTAAGACCCTTTTTGTGGGTGTGGGGTGGAGAACTGTGTCTCAAAATCTGGAGAAATGTAGATTTTGAAGGAGAGCTGAGTTTTGGTTTGTGTGCCGGTTTGAGAAATGCAAATGAGGTCGCTTCACCCTGAAATGAACACTTAAGTGCTTTATTTTTCCACCGGAAATGTTTTGTTTCGTAAGTTCATTAGTAACAGTTCATGGACAACAATGGCAAAAAAATTAAAATAAACAGACACACAATTTATCAAAATGTAAGCAAAACCAGCAGTTTAAAAACGAATAGACATAATAGAATTACATGTCTGGGTAGGCTTGCCTTAACAAAAAGTTTTTAGCAGGAGCCAAAAACAAGATAGTTCAGGCTCCTGCCTAATATTAATAAATAGAAGACAAGCTTGACAGTTTCAAAGCTTTTAGTTTTGTATACCAACTACAAGTAAAATAAGCATGCTAAATTAAATCACTTTAGGGCAGGGATGGAGAACCTGTGGATTTCTAAATATTTGCTGGACTACGGCCCGCATAACCCTTCACCATAGGTTATGCTGTTCTGATGTATTTTAATTATTTTAATGAATATATTTAAATACGTTCTAGTATGTTTCAATTATGGTAGCTATTACTTTTTATTTTATGTTGTTTTTAAATGTTGTAAGCTGCCTTGAATCTTCACTAGAAAGGCAAGACATAAATTCTAATAGTAATACTAATAATGAAGGTTCCCTGATTCCTAGTGACTAGGGATCTTTTTTGCTCTAAATCTGCACCAAATAGACCTGTCCCCTTTGGTGGGACCAAGCATGTCAACAAAAGTGAGGGAATATTCGTCAGCTTCCATGAATCTGTGGCCTTCCAGATGCTGGTAGACTACAATTCCCATCATCGCTGACAATTGGCCATGCTGGCTGGAGCTCATGGGAGTTGGAGTCCAACAACATCTGGAGGGCTATGGGTTCTCCATTCCTAGCTGAGGCCTTTTATATGTACAGCGGTGTTAATGTAGGGTTGGGAACAGAAGGGCAGAGAGAGGCTGTGTAAAGCGTATTTGCAAGCATTTTATTCAGCATCAGGGCAAAGGAAAAACATGTCTGCTCCCCTTCGTGCCCAAGCAAACAGCATAAGCAAAATCTTTACACACAACGGAAGTTCCCAGCAAGCTGTGCTGTGCTGTGCTGTGCTGTAATGTAAACAGGCATGTGACATACAACAATCCACACGTCTGTTCCTCTTAAGGTGGAATGGAATATCATAACAGGCGTATCCATGAGGCAAACTGAGGCAGCTGCCTCAGGGGGTGGAATCCAAGAGGCGATGCCAGAGACATGTCCCCACCACCACCACCACCAGAGAAATGAGGAGAAGTGACTGCGGTGACTTCCGGGTTCCGGTGAGATTTCGCAAGAGCACCACAAAATCTCACAAGACTCTGTGAAATTGGGCGAGAGCCCCACTAAGTTCTGCAGAGGTCTACGGGGGACTTGTGTGATCTCTCGCAAAATCTCTCAGAGCTTTGGTGTGATCTCACCAGAACATGGAAGCTACAACCACACAACCCTGGTAAACGAGGCTTTGGCGCGAGTGCCAAGGTGGTCAGGCAACACATGCATGACAGGTCAACATCTTCCTGTTTCACCTCAGGTGGAGGAATGGGATTGACCACCCCTAGGTGTGCATCCTTCTATGTGTGGGTCAGATAATAAAGTAACAGGGTCATTGGGGAATGGCCTTTCCTGAATTCATTGTCAATAAACCTCCCTGAATTGGATCAGAGTCCAGTCAAAGTCTTATGTTGCTCTCTTGCTCTATTATTCATCTCCCTTTCTGTACCTTTCCTATGTTTTTCCTGGTCCATATCTTTGTGGCAGCACTGAAGTAGGGCTCACCTTTGGCGTAGCTCCTTTGGGATAGGTGCCCCAGAGCTGGCGCAGCAGTGCCATGTTCAGCTGTTCAGAGTCCTTCCAACCACCATCATCCCCATCAGTTCTCTCACAGGGGAAGGAACAAAGGGATGCCTTGTCACAGCCCTACTGCTGTCCAAAGGTATGCAATGGAAGTCATGTGACAGCCTTTCTTGTTTCAGGTTTCAAGAAATCACAAGAGAATCAACAGTCAAGTTAGCAACGTTGGATATGAAGGGCAGATGGGCTGCTCTGCTCCAGATGCTGTTACAGCTTGGGCTCAATAATTACAAACCTGTTAATAATATAGCAGAAGAGGGAGAGGAACAAATGAAAGGAGCAAGATGAATAGAGGGTTTGCAAGAGCCAATAGCGCTATGCAGGGGCTGTCAGGAGTTCAGCCTACACTTGAGTAAGACCCTGGCAGAGACACATGCACAACTGGCATGTTCTCTCCCTCCTGGTCATTCGTTCGGGAGCTTCAGAAGCTTTCTTCAGCCCAAACATCACAGCAACCAATGCCAACCGACACCAGCACACTTAGCGATCCGCAGAGTTTGCGCAACTTGCATGACAGACGTCAGCAACTCAGCATTTTGGCCAATCTACTTTATTTACATATAAATACACACGGAGCACTGCAACATGGCTCTCTCTCTCTCTAGCATCAGACAGCAAAGAGAAAAAGAACAAAGGACAATAGTCCCACTTCACGGAACACAGCAGTGGCGTAGCGTGGGTTGTCAGCACCCGGGGCAAGGCAAGTAATTTGCGCCCCCTAACCCGTGGATTTGCGCCCCCTAACCCGTGGATTTGTGCCCCCTAACCTGTGGATTTGCCCTAACCCCAGATGTTGCACCCGGTGCGGCTGGCCCCCCCTGCACCCCCCATGCTACACCACTGGAACACAGTAAAACAAACATCCTGTCTTCGTCACTTCCCACTCTGTGGAGTCAAAACATACACCGTCATGTGAAAGACAACAATCCCATGACTGCAATCATGGAGCAGGAATTCTAACAGGGGCTCCATGAAACCTGATGATTAGCTGTTTGGGGAGCACTGCGAACCCAGGCTATGCAAATTCTAGCAGGACCTGCAAAGTGCCTTTTTCTTGTCCCACACTTGACATCATGCAGTATGTCAGGTGTGGGTCAGGTGGGTGGGTGTGGCTTAGCAGATCCAGCCTTAAAGAGGAGAGCCCATGGTGCCACTGAGTGAGGCTTTCACCAGCAAAATGGAGAGACGACCCAGTTTTTTACAGTTCCCCACCACCGCGCGCACACACACTCCAGCCTCCCAATACGTGAATCCTCTTGAATGGGGGTTGGGGGCTGTGGAGGGGAAGGGAAATGCTGAAAATTGCGTCCCTCCATTTTCTGCTAATGGCAGCCTTAACATCATCGGAGCAGCACCCTCGGTGACAACCTCAAAAAATAGGAAGCTAAATGCCTCTCAATGCCATTGAAAGATGGGCTGCTTAAAAGCGTATGTCAGAATTGTCCATTCTGCAGAATTTTCCGCCGCTTTCCCCTTCATTAGGGAATGCCTCAGAGGGATTCCTTTAAAGGCTCTGTCCTTTTCTGACTCTAATAGGCCCAAAGGACAAGGATGGGACACATTAATCAAGATTTCATTACACCTGGGGCAGAAGGACTGAAGCGACTGAAGAGGGGAAATTGGCAAAGGATGTTTTCATAGCAATGAGGCACATTATCCCTCAGTGTCCTGCAACAGGTTTTCCACTTATCCACTGAGCTCAGTAGTGCCTACACTGACTTGGCAGAGGCTCTCTGAGGTTTCAGGCAGGGGTCACTTCCATCGCGACCCAGAACTGCCTGGGATTGAACCTGGAATTTTCTGCATGCAACACAGATGCTCTACCCTTTGTCTCAAAAATTGCACACTCCCCTCCCTCATCCCTCTTTCTTTTGATATTGTACGGATGTGCCTGTGGTTCCCCCTGGGGTGTGGGGAAAGATAATGATTTTAACATCTCAGTCTAAGGGCAGAATGTCCTGTTGAAATAAACCCAAAGTTGGTGCAGTTGAGGGTGGCTGCCTTGTGACCAGTGTAAATGGTAAATGGACCCCTGACCATTAGGTCCAGTCGTGGCTGACTCTGGGGTTGCGGCGCTCATCTCGCTTTATTGGCCGAGGGAGCCGGCGTAAAGCTTCTGGGTCATGTGGCCAGCATGACTAAGCCGCTTCTGGCGAACCAGAGCAGCACACGGAAACACTGTTTACCTTCCCGCTTGAGTGGTACCTATTTATCTACTTGCACTTTGATGTGCTTTCAAACTGCTAGGTTGGCAGGAGCAGGGACCGAGCAATGGGAGCTCACCCCATCACGGGTGTAAAGGGAATTGGGGTTGCTTGTGCGTAAAGGGTGCTGCTGCTCTAGGCAACGTTGCCTGGCTAAACCTTTCCCTGGCTGGACAGCCCTTTCTCCATGGCTGTGTCAGTCACTGGCAGAATCCGTCAGTGGGCGTTTCCTGAACTTCTTCCAACATAGAAACTCCTTGACGCCAGGTCTCCGCCTAGCCTCCCTGCGCGGAGTGGGCGTGTCCAGCAGAGGTCCTGGGCTCTCCCCACTGGTCTCTGTGGAAGAGTCTTGGAGCCCTCTCTCCGAAGTCCTTCCCTGTTCCCCTTGCTTCCTGGTGTCACTCCTATTTCCTTCCTCAAAGGAAGTGTTCTCTCTCTCCCTGCTGGTCCCTTCTCCTGCATCGTTGGGGAGCCTTACCTCCACTCTTGGCTCCGATGGCAGTTCCCTGACAGCGGGGATTCGAACCACCAACCTTCTGATCGGTAAGCCCTAGGCTCTGTGGTTTAACCCATAGTGCCACCCGTGTCCCTGTGAACAGTATAGTCAAACTGAAATTTGCATCCTGATTTCCCCCTTTTGCTTTCCTGCTCTCCCTTAGTGGAGATGGGCAGTGTATACTGTGGGGGTAGGTAATAATAAAATCATAGAATTGTAAAGTTGGATGGGACCCTGAACATTTAGTCCAGCCCCCTGAAATGCAGGAATATGCAACTCTCCCATAGGGGGATTGAACCCGCAACCTTGGGATCAGGCCCGTTCGCTTGGTCCCGGGACCGTTAAATTGGATTTTACACAGCATTTAAGCTGAGCAACATTGGACCAGCAGAGCTTGGTGAAGCATTTTAGGGTTCTCTTTTATGCAAATAGCTTAGGGGTATGCAAGTCATTATCATATTTGTTGGGATAGTTTATAGACTTCAGTATTAATTAGTTGTGACATTTTAAAAAGCAGCACATATAGGTAATTTCAGTTTTATTTTTTTTACCAGTTCTGCTTTCTACCAACCCAAATCAATATGACAGCTACTCCATCTAATGAGGGGGCAGAAAAAGAAAGGTTAACTAAAACACCATCCGTCTTCTTTCTGGGCAAACCAGGACAGTGACAGAAATGGACCGGGAACATTGCTTCTCATTAAGAATAAATGCAGCAAAACTGTTCCTTCTGCATTACCACCCATTTCCTTCTGGAAGGAAACCCAAAAGGATTCATAGACTTTACAGTGGTACCTCAGGTTACATACACTTCAGGTTACAGACTCTGCTAACCCAGAAATAGTACCTCGGATTAAGAACTTTGCTTCAGGATGAGAACAGAAATCATGCTCTGGTGGCGCAGCGGCAGCAGGAGGCCCCATTAGCTAAAGTGGTGCTTCAGGTTAAGAACAGTTTCAGGTTGAGAATGGACCTCTGGAACGAATTAAGTACTTAACCCGAGGTACCACTGTACATCACAATCCTATGTAATCTCCCCTGTATTCAAAAGGGCTTACTCTCTGGTAAAATTCTAGACTTAGGACACATCCACATAGAATCATGGAAACTATAGTTTGCTTAGGGTGCTAGAAGTAGTAGCTCTATAAACTATGGGTAAACTATGGTTCCCAACAGTGGTGTGTGGTCAGTGGACATGGGGACAAGGCTAGTCCCCTAAATGTTCCCAATAAATTAGAGTATTAAAGTATTATAGCCTGAAGCCTCCTTCACAAAGCCCAGGAAGCTTTTGCCCAGCTTAGGGAGGGAGGTGTGATGCTAGTGGATCTGGCCCTACGAAAAGTTTCACCACAAGCCACTGCTTCCCAATGTTCATTGTGGAAGCCACAACTCTTAAAGTTGTATCAAAGTGCTTTAAACCTATAAAAGGTAAAGGACCCCTGGACGGTTAAGTCCAGTCAAAGGCGACTATGGGGTTGCTCATCTCACTTTCAGGCCGAGGGAGCCAGCGTTTGTCCACAGACAGCTTTCCGGGTCATGTGGCCAGCAGGACTAAACCACATCTGGTGCAATGGGACATCGTGACGGAAACTAGAGCGCACAGAAATGCCGTTTACCTTCCTGCCACAGCGGTATCTATTTATCTACTTGCACTGGTGTGCTTTCGAACTGCTAGGTTGGCAGGAGCTGGGACAGAGCAACAGGAGCTCACCATGTCACGGGGATTTGAACCGCTGACCTTTTGATCAGCAAGTCCAAGAGGCTCAGTGGCTTAGACCACAGCGCCACCCGCGTCCTTTTAAACACATATGATATACAATAAAGTATTGCAATTTACTGAGTTAACAATAAATGATTTGAGGTTTTGAAGATTCTCCTGTGAAAATAAAGCAAATTTATTTTCAGCACCAGTGCACAATCCTTATAAAGGACAAAAAGGTGACCTACATCTTAGAGATCAAGCGTCTCCATCAGCTCCCCTGAAAAGCCAACTCCATCAGGCCTGCTCTCCTTCAACTGTCACCTGTCATTCCAGTAGGCTGCCTCCGTGGGAGAGATGAGCAGTAGGGCTCCTTCCATTAGCTCCTTCCATAAGCTTCACGGACAGGCCAGTTCCATCTGCCCCCCAACTATTTCCATTCTAGCTGGTCATCATCAGAACCACTATTTTACCTTAAGAAATGGCTCCTGGGTCTGCTTCACCCCTCTTCCCTCCCTACCCCTTTTTCCTTTTGTGTCGTGTCTTTCAGATTGCAAGCCTGCAGGCAGGGGTTGCCTTATTCCAACTGCTCGCATGTAAGCTTTCGTGAGAGCCTTTTTGCCTAAAGAATCAAGTATGAAACAAACAAACAAACAAACAAACAAACAAACAAACAAACACAAAGCTATCATATAAAGATAAAGAAAGCCAGCTGTATAAAAGCAGGTGAAAGCAAGCAAACAAACAAACAAACAAATAAATAACTCAGACACCCCAAGTAGTGTGGTTGCTGACCTTGAGCCAGACATCCTGGAAAGTGAAGTCAAATGGGCCTTAGAAAGCACTACAAATAACAAGGCCAGTGGAAGTGATGGTATTCCAGCTGAACTATTTAAAATTTTAAAAGATGATGCTGTTAAGGTGCTACACTCAATATGCCAGCAAATTTGGAAAACTCAGCAGTGGCCAGAAGATTGGAGAAGATCAGTCTACATCCCAATCCCAAAGAAGGGCAGTGCCAAAGAATGCTCCAACTACCGCACAATTGCACTCATTTCACACGCTAGCAAGGTTATGCTTAAAATTCTACAAGGAAGGCTCAAGCAGTATGTGGATCGAGAACTCCCAGAAGTGCAAGCTGGATTTAGAAGAGGCAGGGGAACCAGAGACCAAATTGCAAACATGCGCTGGATTATGGAGAAAGCTAGAGAGTTCCAGAAAGACATCTACTTCTGCTACATTGACTATGCAAAAGCCTTTGACTGTGTCGACCACAGCAAACTATGGCAAGTTCTTAAAGAAATGGGAGTGCCTGATCACCTCATCTGTCTCCTGAGAAATTTCTATGTGGGACAAGAAGCTACAGTTAGAACTGGATATGGAACAACTGATTGGTTCAAAATTGGGAAAGGAGTACGACAAGGCTGTATTTTGTCTCCCTGCTTATTTAATTTATATGCAGAATACATCATGTGAAAGGCTGGGCTGGATGAATCCCAAACTGGAATTAAGATTGCCGGAAGAAATATCAACAACCTCAGATATGCAGATGACACAACCTTGATGGCAGAAAGTGAGGAGGAATTAAAGAACCTTTTAATGAGGGTGAAAGAGGAGAGCGCAAAATATGGTCTGAAGCTCAACATCAAAAAAACGAAGATCATGGCCACTGGTCCCATCACCTCCTGGCAAATAGAAGGGGAAGAAATGGAGGCAGTGAGAGATTTTACTTTCTTGGGCTCCATGATCACTGCAGATGGTGACAGCAGCCACGAAATTAAAAGACGCCTGCTTCTTGGGAGAAGGGCAATGAC